>NC_090930.1:375733830-376040242 GCF_040938575.1 Ambystoma mexicanum
AGTTTAAGTTTCCCATTGTAATGAGAGCCGGGCTGCATTAGTTAAATAAAAACACTCCCAGTCGCAGTTGATAGTATGTGACACAAGCCGTCCAAGAATCACAGCAAATACCCTAATTCATGTTCCAACCAACCAGAGTTCTTCCATTAATAACATACGGATTCTTGTTAATAAGCGTAACATGATTAGTACAGCATGAACCTCATCATGAAACGTCATGGCAATTGTTCCATGTCACCTGATAATATCCATTTACATGCTCTGACTTTTTAAATGTTAGCGATTGCATAATAAACTTGAAATCAATGCAAAATATGGCAACGCAAATATAACGTTTATCTGTTGGTCCAAGCTACTTCAGCCTCCCGTATATGACTCATCGAAGTATACAATAGTAAAATATATACACTGCTCATTGATTGTGGTTTGTGTTACATGCAGACAACTCGATTGTAACCCACGTACAACAATTTTCTCCCACTTGAATATTACTCATTTGCACATCTCCAAAGGCCATGATGCCTAAAGCATCTGATATTCAGCTGATTACATTAGTTATTGACACTTTTTTTGAAAATTCAAAGAAATACAATGAAATCATGGTCTGTGGTTAGACTGAAAAGGACCGTTTTGTATTTTCAGTTAATCCATAATATTTTTCAATAAAATCTCACCATGGCACTAGTCCCACATAGCAATCTTGAGTTTCTATATACCTTTTGAAGCTTTCCGATCCTTTTTTTGTGTTCGATCTGTCCGCGGACAGTGCGCATGTCCGCGAACCGCGCACAGCACCCCTATAAAAGACCACGCCCAAGAGCTTATTCCCATTGTGTTTCTGGCTATTCTTCAGAACACAGTGATTTTTGCTGCCACCTGCAGACTACACCATCATCGAGATGGCATCCTTGGCTGCTGAACTGCCACTTGGTGCTGCACCTGCTTCAGCACCACCCCCACCCCCTCCACCACCACCACCTCCCCAAGGGCCTGAAGAGGGGAACAGGAGTGAGGATGCGGAGGAGGAAGAAGAGAATGATGAGAATGAGGTAGAGAAAAACCCTACTACCCGCACTAGGCGTGAGTCTTGGGTGTGGCGGTTATTTACCATTCATGGTAATGTTCCTAAGGCTCGTGCGAACCGTGTTACCTGCAATGAGTGCAAAATGATACTCAGTCGCGGGAAGCACGGTAAGTACAGCTTTGGGACCACTACTATGAAGCGACACCTGAGGTCATTTCACTCTGGGGCTATTCGCAGGGTTGTACCTTGCGAAGAACGTAGCAGGTTGATTTCCTCTACTTCATCCTCTGTTTCTGATCCTGTCACCACAAGGACAACCTCTGTGGGACAGTGTCTTCCTCGAGCTGCCTCACAGGCCATACAGAATGCTGATGACCCTTACCTTTCGAGGGTCACAGTTGTATGTATGTACTGTGACACAGTGCTCTGCAGGTGGGAGCGACTTCGGAGTGCTTTTGAGACTATTGTCTCAGAGCACGAGAAGACCTGCTCACTACCCAAATAAAACCCACTCTACATCTTCCTCTCTCAGATCACCTTTTCTTATCCCTGTGGTTGGTGTCCCCCCCCCTTTACCCTCCTTTACCCTCCTCTCCTAGTGTGTCGTGTCTGAAAAACCAAAAAAAATACAAAATTACAAAAATCAAAAAAAAATAAGGCTCTTTTCAGAGCCGCCTTTCCCAGTTAAAAAATATAAGTGAAAATAAATGAAGCAGGGCACTTTGTATTTTTTAGAAGTCCGCGGACAGTTCGCAAACATTAAAAAAATTGGGTTGCTACTCCATCACAAACATTGTAGTTTTCTCTGGAAAGAAGTGGTGGCTCTGAAAAGAGCCTTTGGGTGGTGTTTGTAAGTCAAAAATTGTAAATGCTTAACATCTACTTCAAAATCGTTGTTGTAATTCCAAAAAAGGTCGCAAAGCATTTTGTACATTGCTCAGAAAAATTTGATTGCCAGCATAAGTAAGATGGACTCCATCTCTGCGAAAAATGTATGTACTACAAAACATCATATTTTCATTGTGAAAAGAAGACATGCCAACATCTCTTAGAAAGGCACAAACAGCCTTATTAACATTGCGTCTTGCTTTTTCCATTTGTGGACCAAATGAAGAAGAACAAAGCCATATTTGTCTCTGCGCAATCCGTGAAAATATCACTTGAGAATTAGGAAACATGTCCATAACCTTCCTAAGTCCTTCTTTCATAGCAAATTGCAAAAAAATTCCAGTCACATGTCCTAAACTGTTCCCTCCACAATGAATTACAATTATGTCTGGATGTTGCTCTGTCTCCAAAGTAGCACAGAGAGGTAGCAAGTCCAACCACTTCATTCCACGTACTCCATGCCAGTGTACTTCCACATGTGGGAATCCAAGATCTACAGCTACTCCACAGCTTTCTGCATGCACCTTCAACCAATGTATCCACGAATCTCCTAAAATCCAAACAATCTGTTTTCTGAAACACACAGCCATAGCTATCTTTTGTTCTCTCAGCAAAAATAGTATCTGAGAAAATCTCTCCTGGCACAACACACCCACCAAACTTTCCTGACCAATCCCTTTCAGTGCTTATTCTCATTTGCATGACTTCTGAACCCAAAAATCCCCGGATGTAACTCCCGATGTCCACGAACTACCGCCATGTCCGCGGACATATCGTAACATGAACAGCCCTTCTACCATTTCCACTACACTCTCTCTGCCATTCCCTCATTGGATGTACCTCAAAAATCACATGACCATGCACCAATCTCATTCAAGACCTCTACATCTAACTGCATCATCATAGATCAGCACTGCAAATGTACTCTGAATCTCTCTGAGTACAAGTGTCATATCATTGGCAAGCAGCATCTACCAGAAATACTGTACAAGTCTTCAGGATTTCTACTTGCAGCTCCATGCATATCCATATACATGAACACAAACTTCAGGTATGCATATTTTCTGTATAGTAGATGAACACATTTTCAAACAGACTTTTACCTTGTAAAATCTGTAAAATGAATTTACTGTACTTTTTTCAATTTCCTAAAATCAACTATCACTTATAAACCTTTATACTATTTACTTTCTTTGTACACACACACTCAAATCATGTTAAAGTAACATTTTTTTAAATGAAATATATAGACTACATATATTCAAACAAAATTGCATGCAAACACAATGTATGTTTAAACCTTTATAAAAATACTTATACAATTTCATATTTTTTGTTTTTATTTATTTATTTACTTAATTACTTTAAATTAGACATGACATTGAGGCGCTATTACCTAGAACAGTTTACTTACAGAAATAGTGGTATTCACTAATATATTATAAATTTCACAAGACATAGTAAAGATATTTTTTTTGTTGCTACAGTTAGTCATTCAATACAATTCCGCACTGATGCAATGTATCTTATGTAAATAAATTAGTTTAATGGTTTTACAGAAGGCACTGAGGATTTCAATTAAAAAAATCAATATCTAAATTAAAAACAGTGCTATATACAAGCAAAGTTACTAATTTGAAGCTTTTACAATTGCAGTGAAGACCAGTTTCCTGAAAAGAAGCAGCCAAATTCAAAGAAGAAAGAAAAACTAAGAAGTTACCTGTTAATTTAAAAAAAAAGTAAGTAAAATATCACCATAATATTTGTATTATTAATCAAATATACTATAACATTAATACGAGCTATTTCGGTTTCCAAAAATAGAGATTTTGTACCATTTTGTCCAAAAATGTCCATGTCTTAAACAGCGATTTACAGCCAGAATGGCCCACAAATTTCTATTTTTGGACACACAAATTAGCCAACTGAACCACTACAATTTTCAGATTATAGAACAAACAACTGTTTTAATTGTATACATTAGATTTACTATTTGTACTTTTCCACACCACTAGCTTACTTTTTTTTGTCATCTGAGCCCCAGTTTAGTAACACATAAATTCAAGAATACCTATCCCTACTAGTTTTAGTTCCCAATGCACAATCACACACCATTACATACATCTTTATCATCTTACTCAAACACTCATGCACACAGCACACATACATTCCTGAACACCCCAACCCATATCTTCTTTATTTTTTTCAACAGACCCTAAAGAATCCCTACCAAACGTCAAGTCCGTAGAAAGCAACGCAAAAGTAGAGCAAATGAAAATAAAGGTGTCCAACATAAGCATCCATCTCTAGCAGAATTTGTAAAAAAAGTTGAAACAAAACAGGTAATACAATCATTTAGTGAAACACAAGAAGTTTCAAGTACAGCAAATTTGCTTCCTCTATCAAAATGTAAAACAAACCAAAAAACAATTAACAGAAAATCAGCTATCAGTACAGATAAAACTATTTCTTCAAATTTTAATATAGTGCAAAGTAAGCATACCAAGAAAAGTATTTTAGCCAAAATATACTGTCACAAAGTCCTTCAAAATCTTATAAAAACAGGAGAGAAATCAGGTTCAAAGCTTAAAACCTATCGTAGGAAATTAATCTTAGAAGCATTGATGGACAGTGCAATTCATCTCAAAAGAAATTTATTTATTTTACTGTTAAACAAAATGAAACCACTAACAAAACTAATAACTAAATTACAAAAAAGACTTCTCTATTAGCGAAATATCAACAGAAAGAACTTCTCAAGTATCAGCGGAGGTGAATGGAATCACACTACAAGCACAGAACCATATTTTAATGAAGAAGCGTACAAACAAAAGCAAACGAATACAATTGCCATACATAGCAGTGGTAGAGGTTATGAAAAAGTGAATAATACCATAATGGAACAAGAAGTACTTCATACAAAAATATGCCCTGAAAACTTAGAATTACCCCTCCATTCAACTGAATCAGAACGTTTAGTGTACAAATGGCCATGCACGTCAATGTGTAACATTCCCAAACAATGTTTCAAATCTTTACGCCAATTCCTCAATAAATATGTAAAAAGCAAAGACAAAATTAAATTACTGCAAAATATAGATACCTGTCCAGTGCGCAAGTACACAGGACTACAAGGACATTCATTGGCCTGCATTACAGGACCTACTTGTAAAACCACTTTCCATGATATCAAAAGGATATCAACACATCATTCAACTATAAGAAATCTAGTCTATAAACTGTACTATGCTAAAAGTCCTGCTTTAGCACTAGCAAAGTTAAATAACATCCTTCTACATAGTACAGCAAAAGACCTACTTGAAGAAATTCACTATACCAGAAAAAATATTTTGGAAGTGAAAGCCATTTACAGAATGAAATAGCTTTAAACCAATTAAGCAACAATTCTACACATGGCAACCTTTTGCTAAACACATACAAAAAAGAAATACTACAATTTAAAAGTACATCAGCTGAAATACCAAACCATGTATGTGTATGTTGCCGTAGAATTTTTTACAAAAGTAACACAAAAACTGTGGACCTATCATACAAAATAGAAGACAATGAAGATTCTAAATGGTTTGAATTAGCTCTCTACCTTGTAGCAGAAAACAAATATGAAATAACTGAGCCCTTAATACATTGCAGTTATTGCACTACAAAACTTGACAACAACCAAACTCCTTCACGTTCTATCACAAATAATTTGGAATTATACCCAGTACCAAAACCTCTACAACAACTTAATTTATATGAGAGCATCATAATTCAAACAGTACACCCATTTCAAGCAATATTACGCCTCCAACCAAAAACAGCAAAATTACCTCCCTCTGAATTGGTAAAAGGCATTCGTGGAAAAGTAGTTTATTTACCATTAAATCTAAAATAAAATGTGCATACTCTAGGAGTGCAACGTCCAATGCAGCAATCTTTAATTATATTAGTAAATGGAGTACCTACAAAAGACAAAAAAATATGGCAACAGCTGGTAGAGTTATATAAAGTTAGACAAGCCTTCCAATATCTTAAAGAGAATAATGAACATTACAAAGAAATTAATATTGAAGAAATATTGAAATATTGAAAGATACAACTGAAATAATTCAAGAAACACAAGAAGCTGGTCAATTTGAGCTACTAGATCCTGCTACAATATCAAATACTTTAGACCATTATACAATTCATCCTTTGCACTGTAATGACACCGTACAAGATGTACTGGAAACTTACCAAATGCGTCAAACAAAAGGATCGCAATCAGTATATGGGAAAAAAGTATAGAAGCACGTGCTTTTCCTCTACTCTTTCCTACTGGCAAAGGAGGAAGGTATGATGATAGACCTATTCAAATATCAGCTCCAGAATACCGCTCATTACGGATGTATTCTGAAGATCCCAGATTTAGACAAAATGTGGAATACATATTCCACCTACTCTTTGAAAGTGAACTAGCAACTTTATCTTACAGAGTTGCACACATATTAAAATCAGGATCACACTTTCAAAATATGACAGCTACACAATTATTAGAGAAAGTGCAACAAAAGGATGAGGTTTTACAATGAAATATTACAAATCTATTAGCAAATATGCGTGGTACTAAAGAGTACTGGTTTCGACGTCATGGAGATATACGTTGTATGATCAGAAACCTTGGCCCACCCACTTGGTTTGTTACATTAAGTTGTGCAGAATATGCATGGGAAGATTTACATGATTTCCTACGCATATCAAATAAAAACAAAACAAACATAGATATTCTAACACCTGGAGAACTTTGTTCTTTGGATCCTGTTAATGTTTTAAGATATTTTCACCATCGCTTCATTGCTATGCTACATTTTATTTGTAATAAAACTGTTCCTCCCCTTGGAGAAGTGCAACACTTCTTTTGGAGAAAAGAATACCAAGCCAGAGGAGTACCACATATCCACATGCTTTTATGGATTAAAGATGCTCCTAAATTTGGTCAAGACAGTGATGCCACTGTTTTACAGTTTATTGAAAAATATGTCACTTGTGAAATTCCATCAGAAGCCACAAATAGTGATCTTCATGCACAAATTTTACAATTTCAAAGACACAAATGTGGAAAATATTGTCGTCGCAAATACAAAAACAAAGGCAAATACTACACCAAATGCCGATTTGGTTTCCCTAGACCAGTTACAAATACAGGTCAAGTAAACAACCTCATGTCTTCAGTTAGACATAGTGTTAAAAGTAAGTCACCTAAAAATACATATTACATAAAAAGAAAAGAAGAAGAAAAATATATCAATGATTATAATGCAATCATTGCCCACTTATGGAATGCAAACATAGATGTGCAGTACATTGCAGACAATTCTACTGCAGTTGCACGATATGTCATAGCATACTTAACTAAAGCAGAAAAGACAGAGCTCCAAGACCTCTGGAATGACCTGTCATCAGATAAAACAGTATCTCAGAAATCATACAGCTTGGGCATAAAAATGCTCACCCATAGAGAATGTGGATCTTATGAAGCAGCTGATCGTTTAACTGGTACTTCATTGTATGGTAAATCTGAAAATATAGTATGGCGAAGTCTTGGTCCAGCTAAATCTAGAAAAAGAGTTCTAAAATCATATGAAGATATAGAAACAATAGCCAAACATGATCCCAACAGCCAAGACATTTTAAAAAACAATTTATTGGACACATACTACCCAAACAGAAGTAATACTTTGGAAAACATGTGTCTATACCAAATAGCCCAAAACTACACATACAAAACACATACAAAAATAATATGAAACCTGATGGAAAAAAAGGTAAATATAGAGTGACAGACTGTGAAGGCAGCTTAGTTAAACTCACTAAACCAAATTTAATTTATCATATCAAATTGTCATTGAAGACTCCTCAACATAACGAAGTATATTACATATCCCTGCTACAACTCTTCAAACCATGGAGAAAAGAAGAACAATTACTAGATAACAATGACTCATATGAGGATGCTTTCAAAGCAAATCAAAGCACTATAACTGATGTAAACTTTACACAGTACAAAACAATGTTGCACAATGAACAGCAATATGAAGAAGAACTCCAAGCCCAACTAGATAAGGATACTCCTGACAGTAGTCAACCTTCTGTAACAGGAAGCCAAGAACCACTGGGAGAACCACTAATAACAAATGAGGCAGAATTAGCTATGATAGAAGTAGAAAACACCATGTGTCAGTATGAAGATAAGGAAGACTTAACTATACTACAATCAAAACTAAACAATGAGCAAAGTAGCATTTTTCAAGAAGTAACAAAACAAATTGCACATGGTGTAAAACATGAAAATAAAGAATGTTCCTGCCATAATTATAAACCTATACTGCTGTACGTCAGTGGTGAAGCTGGTTCTGGCAAAACATTCCTAATCAAAATCATTAGTAAGTTCCTTCAACAATTGACAAACAACAAACAGTCAGCTGTTGTCACTGCCCCCACAGGTTTAGCTGCCTACAACATAGGTGGTGTTACATTACACCGATTACTACTATTACCAGTAGAACACCAGAACAAATTAGACTATTGCAAACTTTCTGCAGAAGCTGCAATGGAATTACGCAGAGTATTGAAACAAATTGAAAATGCTAATAATAGATGAAGTGAGCATCGCCTCCAACCTGATGTTATCTTTGATTCACCTCAGATTACAAGAAGTACTCAAAACAGACTATGAAGACCTCTTTGCAGGAAAACACATTATTGTTTTTGGAGATCTGCTTCAATTAACACCAGTAAAAGGTGAACCTATTTTTAAAACATTAGGGCACAAACTCTGCCGTAAAACTGTTGGCAGCATTGGAAATGTCAACCTTTGGCAACATTTCCAATAGAGAGAATTAACAGAAAACATGCGCCAATCTGCAGATCTAACTTATGCCAACATTTTAAAAAGTTTGAGAGTTGGTATACTTTCTAAAGAAGCAGAAGCAACATTGAAAACCCGGCACATTAATGCACTTCATGGCGATAATGCATGTGCTACAGATGTTATGGAACAATTAGCCCACAAAAATGTCAATTGTATGGCCTTAATGCCAACTCTTGCAAGCTGTCTCAAAATCAATGAAATAATGTTAAGTAAAGAAATGCAACCAATAATGGAAATTAGCGCCACAGACAAACTAGATGTACATGGTATGACACTACCCATGTGTGACCAAGCCACAACAAGACTAAATAATTTAGAAAAATCAATCTCAAACACAGCAGGCTTAGAAAAGATGTTAAAATTATCCTTAAATTGCAGAGTAATGCTTAAACGTAACCTTGACGTGGACCAAGGACTAGTTAATGGAGCACTGGGTACAGTTGTTGGCTTTCAAACATACCCACGTGACAACAAAATTCAGTTTGTCAATATACTCTTTGACAAACTTTCAGAAGTAAAACGGATAGGACGCTCAACAGCTAGATTCCTTCTCTTCAAAGATATGTATGTACGCAGAGAACAATTTTCTCTAACTCTTGCATACGCAGTCACGATTCATAAATCACAAGGTCTTAACCTAGACAAAGCAATGATAGATATTGGTAACACAGTCTTTAAAGAAGGCATGAGCTACGTAGCACTATCACGCTTACGTACACTTGACGGTCTATTTCTAATCAACTTTGATGCAAGTAAAGTAAACGCTGATATTCCTTGCATTTTAGAATATAATAGACTTCGCTCACTATACACTCCCCATCTAAACACATATTCTGTTCCACAAAAACTAAAACGTTGTAAAAGAAAACTAAATCAAACAGAAATGCAACAGGACGTCATTGCAAATCCTCCAAAGAGAGTAAAAGAAACTAATACTTCATCAAGTACCACAAACAAAAAAGAATCAATTAGAGAAAGTAAACCAGGTACTTCTTTAAAGAAGGAAGACAAACTCCAAAAAAAGCAGTTAGATACAGAACTACCTGGACCATTTAAATTCTCAAATATAGTTGGTGTAAGTTGCTATGCAAATGTAGCAATGAATATTCTATTTCAATTACCACTAATTGTTGACAACATTTACTTACACAGTACAGACCCATTGTGTTTGCAAATGTTAGTACTTCACAGAAATGCA
The DNA here is from genome assembly GCF_040938575.1 of Ambystoma mexicanum. Classification (NCBI taxonomy): domain Eukaryota; kingdom Metazoa; phylum Chordata; class Amphibia; order Caudata; family Ambystomatidae; genus Ambystoma; species Ambystoma mexicanum. The sequence goes on from NC_090930.1 coordinate 375,743,851, forward strand.
GCAAACAATCCTGACAACACATATACAGGGTAATTCATAGAATTTCGCAGAAAAGTGTCGCAAGCGGCTGGCGCAGAGTGTCCGCGTGCGATTGTCTGCGCCAGGCGCATGCGCCAAAACCGATTTCCGCGCACAGCGTATTCATGGATTTTAGGCTCCCAAACCAGCCGTGGTGCAGAGTATCGCAGCGACCCTGCAGCAGCGCCAGTAACGCCCCCAAGAACGCCCTCGCGCAAGGAAAAGCCATCAAAATCGCTAAATCATCACAAAGGGCTGCGCTAACCCTGGACCAGTTTACAGGGCTGCCAAACAAGGAACGCAAAGCGGGTAACGTTCATATCAGGGGTACGCAGGAAGTTTTACATGCGATTAGCCAGGGTAAGTGTATTACAGGGGTACGCGGGAAGTTTTACACGTGATTAGCCAGGGTACGTGTATGACAGGGGTACGTGTGAAGTTTTACACGCGATTAGCCAGGGTACGTGTATTACAGGGGTACGCGGGAATTATCACATGCAATTTGGCTGGGTACGTGTATGACAGGGGTACGCGTGAAGTTTCACACGCGATTAGCCAGGGTACGTGTATTACAGGGGTACGCGGGAAGTTTCACACGCGATTAGCCAGGGTACGTGTATTACAGGGGTACGCGGGAATTATCACACGCGATTTGGCTGGGTACGTGTATTACAGGGGTGCACGGGAATTATCACACGCGATTTGGCTGGGTACGTGTATTACAGGGGTGCGCGGGAATTATCACACGTGATTTGGCTGGGTACGTGTATTACAGGGGTGCGCGGGAATAATCACACGCGATTTGGCTGGGTATGTGTATTACAGGGGTGCGCGGGAATAATCACACACGATTAGGCTGGGTGGGTCCTCACAGGTGTTCCCTGTACACCCTCCACGGCCCCTGCAGGCAGCCCACAAAACAGGGGACTACCCTGCACACCTGCTCATGTCGATCCACCCCCCCCCCAGCAGTGTGGGGCACCCTCCACCAGGCCCCCACTCATGTCCCCTATCACCCCCACCCCCCAGCCACCATGGGCAGCCCCCACCAGGCTCCCACCCATGTCTACCACCACCCCCACCCCCCAGCACTGTGGGGCAGCCTCCACCAGGCCCCCACTCATGTCTCCCACCACCCCCATCCCCCAGCCACCATGGGCAGCACCCACCAGGCTCCCACCCAGGTCTCCCACCACCCCCACCCCTCAGCCACCATAGGCAGCCTCCACCAGGCCCCCACTCATGTCTCCCACCCCCCTCCCCCCCAGCAGTGTGGGGCACCCTCCACCAGGCCCCCACCCATGTCTCCCACCACCCACACCCCCCAGCCACCATGGGCAGCCCCCACCAGGCCCCCACTCATGTCTCCCACCCACCCCCACCCCCCAGCAGTGCAGGGGCAGCCTCCACCAGGCCCCCACTCATGTCTCCCACCCACCCCACCCCCCAGCCACCATGGGCAGCCCCCACCAGGCTCCCACCCATGTCTACCACCACCCCCACCCACCAGCAGTGCAGGGGCAGCCTCCACCAGGCTCCCACCATGTCTACCACCACCCCCACCCCCCAGCCACCATGGGCAGCCCCAACCAGGCTCCCACCCATGTCTCCCACCACCCCCACCCCCCAGCAGTGCAGGGGCAGCCTCCACCAGGCCCCCACTCATGTCTCCCACCTCCCAACCCCCCCAGCAGTGTGGGGCACCCTCCACCAGGCCCCCACCCATGTCTCCCACCACCCCCACCCCCCAGCCACCATGGGCAGCCTCCACCAGGCCCCCACTCATGTCTCCCACCCACCCCACCCTCCAGCACTGTGGGGCACCCTCCACCAGGCCCCAACCCATGTCTAACACCACCCCCACCCCCCAGCCACCATGGGCAGCCTCCACCAGGCCCCCACTCATGTCTCCCACCACCCCCATCCCCCAGCCACCATGGGCAGCGCCCACCAGGCTCCCACCCATGTCTCCCACCACCCCCACCCCCGAGCCACCATGGGCAGCCTCCACCAGGCCCCCACTCATGTCTCCCACCACCCCCACCCCCCAGCCACCATGGGCAGCCTCCACCAGGCCCCCACTCATGTCTCCCACCCACCCCACCCCCCAGCCACCATGGGCAGCCCCCACCAGGCTCCCACCCATGTCTACCACCACCCCCACCCACCAGCAGTGCAGGGGCAGCCTCCACCAGGCTCCCACCATGTCTACCACCACCCCCACCCCCCAGCCACCATGGGCAGCCCCCACCAGGCTCCCACCCATGTCTCCCACCACCCCCACCCCCCAGCAGTGCAGGGGCAGCCTCCACCAGGCCCCCACTCATGTCTCCCACCTCCCAACCCCCCCAGCAGTGTGGGGCACCCTCCACCAGGCCCCCACCCATGTCTCCCACCACCCCCACCCCCCAGCCACCATGGGCAGCCTCCACCAGGCCCCCACTCATGTCTCCCACCCACCCCACCCTCCAGCACTGTGGGGCACCCTCCACCAGGCCCCAACCCATGTCTAACACCACCCCCACCCCCCAGCCACCATGGGCAGCCTCCACCAGGCCCCCACTCATGTCTCCCACCACCCCCATCCCCCAGCCACCATGGGCAGCGCCCACCAGGCTCCCACCCATGTCTCCCACCACCCCCACCCCCGAGCCACCATGGGCAGCCTCCACCAGGCCCCCACTCATGTCTCCCACCACCCCCACCCCCCAGCCACCATGGGCAGCCTCCACCAGGCCCCCACCCATGTCTCCCACCACCCCCACCCCCCAGCCACCATGGGCAGCCCCCACCAGGCCCCCACTCATGTCTCCCACCCACCCCCACCCCCCAGCAGTGTAGGGGCAGCCTCCACCAGGCCCCCACTCATGTCTCCCACCCACCCCACCCCCCAGCCACCATGGGCAGCCCCCACCAGGCTTCCACCCATGTCTACCACCACCCCCACCCCCCGGCAGTGCAGGGGCAGCCTCCACCAGGCTCCCACCCATGTCTACCACCACCCCCACCCCCCAGCCACCATGGGCAGCCCCCACCAGGCTCCCACCCATGTCTCCCACCACCCCCAACCCCCATCAGTGCAGGGGCAGCCTCCACCAGGCCCCCACTCATGTCTCCCACCCCCCAAACCCCCCCAAAGCAGTGTGGGGCACCCTCCACCAGGCCCCCACCCATGTCTCCCACCACCCCCACCCCCCAGCCACCATGGGCAGCCTCCACCAGGCCCCCACTCATGTCTCCCACCCACCCCACCCTCCAGCACTGTGGGGCACCCTCCACCAGGCCCCCACCCATGTCTAACACCACCCCCACCCCCCAGCCACCATGGGCAGCCTCCACCAGGCCCCCACTCATGTCTCCCACCCACTCCACCCCCCAGCCACCATGGGCAGCCCCCACCAGGCTCCCACTCATGTCCCCTATCACCCCGACCCTCAGCAGTGCTTGGGCAGCCTCCACCAGGCCCCCACTCATGTCTACCAACCAGCCCCACCACTCAGCGACCATGGTCAGCCCCCACCAGGCTCCCACTCATGTCTCCCACCACCCCCACCCCCCAGCCACCATGGGCAGCCTCCACCAGGCCCCCACTCATGTCTCCCACCCACCCCACCCCCCAGCACTGTGGGGCACCCTCAACCAGGCTCCCACCCATGTCTCCCACCACCCCCACCCCCCAGCCACCATGGGAAGCCCCCACCAGGCACCCACTCATGTCTCCCACCCACCCCCACCCCCCAGCAGTGCAGGGGCAGCCTCACCAGGCTCCCACTCATGTCTCCCATCCACCACACCCCCCAGCCACCATGGGCAGCCCCCACCAGGCTCCCACTCATGTCCCCTATCACCCCCACCCCCACCCCCAGCAGTGCAGGGGCAGCCTCCACCAGGCTCCCACTCATGTCTCCCACCCACCTCACCCCACAGCCACCATGGGCAGCCCCGACCAGGCTCCCACTCATGTCCCCTATCACCCCCACCCCCAGCAGTGCAGGGACAGCCTCCACCAGGCCCCCACTCATGTCTACCACCCCCACCCCCCCCAGCAGTGTGGGGCACCCTCCACCAGGCCCCCACCCATGTCTCCCACCACCCCCACCCCCCAGCCACCATGGGCAGCCTCCACCAGGCCCCCACTAATGTCTCCCACCCACCCCACCCCCCAGCCACCATGGGCAGCCCCCACCAGGCTCCCACTCATGTCTACCACCCCCCACCCCCCCCAGCAGTGTTGGGCACCCTCCACCAGGCCCCCACTCATGTCCCCTATCACCCCCACCCCCAGCAGTGCAGGGACAGCCTCCACCAGGCCCCCACTCATGTCTACCACCCACCCCCACCCCCAGCAGTGCAGGGGCAGCCTCCACCAGGCCCCCACTCATGTCCCCCTGCCCACAGGCCCTGACAATCCTCAAGCATGGGCCTCATGGCCAGCCACCACAGCCCAAAGACACAACCAAGTATTACATGCGCCCATGATACTACTCCAATGGAAACAATGTAAATCAACGCATGTGTCTCACACACACACAATGGTTGCAAGTGAACCTGAAAACCCATATCATGACATGCATGAAAACAATGAGATGAAACCACACATTGAAGAATGAAAAAATCAAAATAATGTATTAAAAACAACAGTAATGGCAATCAAAATTAAACAAAATACACAAGTAAAAAAATAAAAAAATTAAGCTGGCTGTCCCTTTTCAAATTAAAATCAATAAATGATAATCCAAAAAAATGTCATCCAAAGTTCAAGTCCATAAAAAGGAAATGAAGGGAAAAAAGAAATAGAAAACCATTGCTCCATGGAAAAAAATATATTCATAGTAAAAAAAAATATCCAAATGCAAAGTCCAACTATGTACAAAGTATTCAGGGTCCATCATCCCAACAGAAGAAATGAAACCTACCAAAAAACCTCTAAAATGGAACTATATACAAAAGGTGGAGCAGTGTCCGTCGACTCCAAATAAAAATAAACTATAAAGGAAACTTATCACTAAATAACCATATACAATGGCAGCGGGCCAGTCCAGCGGCTCACTCAGTGGTGTCCCGGGCCAGGGCATCATCGAACTCCTCGTCTATGTCCCGGAGGCGGTCCTGTTCCATGGCCCGAGGGTCCGCAGGGACGCCGACATGTTTACCTCCAACTCCCTGCGGATTTCCTCGAGGCACTCGGCCCGCCTCAGGGCCCTCCGCATGGAGTTCTCCGCCCTGACCATCGTGACCCGCGCCTCTTCTGCCCGCCGCCGCTCCGCATCTATGGCATGGCCCAACCGCTGCCACATGGAAGACACTTCCCGTCCAGGGTCCTCTTGCCCTCCGGCCGATGCCTGCCCCTCCGATGTTGAAGGCCCCGAGCTATCGTGGCTCCCACCTACAGCCTCCTGCTGCTGCAGCTGCTGCTGTCCATGTGCCCTGTCCGATAGTACCTGCATATCCTCCTCCAGCTGGGGTGCAGTTGTTGATGTGGCCACCCCTGCTGGTCGTCCGACTCCCGACTTTGGCAGGGATCTGTTGTCCACCAGCCTGGCCGCACGGTCGGAAGCAGCTCCACAGGGCACCCAGGTGACACATGGGTGGGAAGATGGCATGGAGGACGACTGGGGCATAGGGGGTTCCGTGGAGGAGGGGGTCGGAACAAGGTCAAGGAAACGGAGGAATCCAGCCCTGGTGAGCTGTCCCAGTGGGTCAACGCGGTCAACGAGCCATGCGAGAAGACGTGCAGACTCATCATGAAAAGACTGCAGGTCAGCTCACATGGCCCGTTGACGCAACGCCACCCCACCCTGGACAGGCTCAACCTGGTGCAGGATAGCCACATCGGCAGGGAGAGGAAGGCCAGGTGTTGTAAGCCAATCCCCTCCTTGAGAACGGGTCTGGAGGTAGGCATCCCCGCTGGTGCAAGATGATGCAGTGACAGGAGCAGGGACAGGATTGCACACAGGCACCTCCGCGGTGTCCTGTGCTGCCTCCTGTCCTTGATCCTGCACTGCACCACTAGCACCAGTGGAATCCCCACCTCCAGACCCCGCCTCTGTCACTTGCACGGCCTCCTCCTCCTCCAAACCCCCCACCAACCTGGATGACTGCGTGCCATCTTCCTCCGTTGGGCCCTGTGGGGTCCCAGCTGCCCCTTCTGCTGCCGAGGAGTCCAACTCCAACCTCCGCCTCTTGGACCTCCCCTCGGCAGCTGCGGCCTGGGACACGGCACCGGACTCCTCACTCCCCGACGAGATCAGAACCTGGGAGGGGATCCGGGCCTTGCGTCTCCGGCTGGTGGTGCGACCCCTGCCGCTGTGCTCCACAGCACCTTCTCCACCCTCTTCATCAGATGACGCTGCAGACAGGGAGAAAGAAAACACAGGCATCAGGGCACTGTACAATGGACTCATACACACATGACAGTTATACATGAGTGGCATTGGTAAACCTCAGACATGGCATCACAATCCCCAACACACATGTCATTTCAACTTGCACACATGAGCCATACCACAGCCATACTGCAACAGCCAGCACCATCCATTCACATACAACAGCATGTGCAGCCAAAGGTCATCCACACATCACATGTAACATAGGGAGTACACTACACATGCACTCACACCACCAAACTTGCATGCATGTGTACACCTCCGCCAACTGTTGCAGTGTCCCGATCGACATCCATGTCACACCTGACAATCATTCCTCCACATCCTGTGCCATGCAAGCCCACGCACACAAGCACCATCCATGTGTCACACATGAGACCCCTCGCATGTGTCACCCTCACGGCCCTGTACACCCCCCCTACTTGCCCACATAAAAATACATGTTCAACCTGCACACTCCTGGCACACTACACGCACAGCTTACAATCAGTATGCATGTACACTTACCGCTCGAATCCAGACGGGTCTGCCTCTCAAGGACCTGGACGTGGAGCGCTGGGGATATGCGTTCCAGGACCCTCATCTGATCTTCCGACAGGTGGCCCCGGCGCCCCTTAGCATCCGCTGCCTTCAGGAGGCGCCGGGCATTGTTGAGGGTCCTGGAACGCGTACCCCCAGCGCTCCACGCCCAGATCCTTGAGAGGGAGACCCGTCTGGAGTTGAGCGGTAAGTGGCCAAGCATTGCTGTGTGAGACAGGGCATGTTGCGGTGTGCTGGTTGTCTGATACTTGCCTGTATGTGTGACATAGGCCATGTACGCATGTATGTGTGCAGGGACATCATGGTAATGCTTGTGCGACCAGTGATGTGTGGTGTGACCAGACATGGTCGTTGCATGTGTTTAAATGCGACATGGGGAGCCCTATGCAGATTTTACACATGAGAGCATGCCAGTCTCTGTTCCTGGACATGGGTGGGGGTGAGGGATGGGTGCTGATGCCAGGTACATATATGGTAGCCATGTCTGTGTGCCTAACCTGCGTGTCTGTGACTTGTGAATGCCATGGATGCATGACACATGTCTGTGACAATGCACAGATTCACTGATGCAGCCAAGTTATCCTTGTATCCGCTGTGTTTGGGGTGTATGAGGCCAGATGGATGTGACTGAGGTGAAGTGTGTGCATGTGATAGGCATGACCCATGATGCATGTGAGTTCCATATCATTGTATGTTTCAAGAGTCCATTGGACATGTATGGAAATGTCCATGGCATGCACCATGCCTGTTACGGCGTGTGTTTTGCCTGGACTGACCCATGTGTTGTGGAGGGGCATGATGGAAGTGTACTTTGACAGTGGTACTCATCTGCTATTGCTTCCTGTCTAGGGGACCATTGTACAGTACCCTGATGCTTGTGTTCTATGTCTCCCTCTACGCAGCGGCTACTGAAGGAGAGGGCGGAGACGGCGCTGTGGAGCAAGGCGGCGGGGATGCCCCCATGGCTGCAGCGGAAGGGGTGGGTGAGCCCCCACAGGGGCCTGCTACGGCGGAAGACGGTGAGGAGCCTTCCAGGTTCGTGGTTTCCACAGAGGAGGAGGAGGCCGCCACTGAGGCACACATGGGGCCTGGTGGGGGCATCCCTGCTGGTGCAAGTGGTGCAGCCCAGGGGCAGGGGCAGGAGGCAGCACAGGTCACCGTGGAGGGGCCTGTGCATGTCGCTGTCCCTGACCCTGTGAGTGCACCACCATGCACCAGCAGGGATGCCCCTTCCCAGGCTCGTCCGCAGGTAGAGGGGATGTCCATTTCACCTGACTCCCCTCCACCTGTGGACGAGGGGACCCGTGGCCGTATGGAGAAGGTCCTGATTGGGGTCGCGATGCGCGCGGGGGCAATTAGTGATGACGTGCGTGCTTCCCGGGAGGAGCACGCACGTCATCACGAAGAGCACCGTGCCGACGTGGCCCAATTGGGATCTTCCATGTTCGGGGGTTTCCTGCATGTGTCGGCCAATCTGGCGGCCCTCTCCTCCTCTGTGTAGGCTATACGCCGGTCGTTTTCCTTGCCGGCTTCCGGCCCAGATGCCACCAGGGCCCCCTGTGGACCTGCCCTGACCAATGCAGCCAGCTCGGTGGGGATCCCATCCCTGCCACAGTCGGGAGTCAGAGGTCCCGCAGGGGTGGACACCACAGCAACTGTACCCCAGCAGATGGAGGATGTGCCAGCATCATCAGGCAGGGCACGTGCACGACGGCGTCGGTGAATTCCATCAGCCTGGATGCCGTTGTGCTGGCAGAGGCGGTTGCATCGGAGGCAGCAGCAGAGTCAACGTGGGAGGCATCATGGCTCTGGGCCATCAACATCGGAGGGGCAGGCATCGGCCGGAGGACAGGAGGACCCAGGACGGGAAGTGTCTTCCGTGTGGCTGCGGTTTGGCCAGCAGATAGGTGCGGAGCGGCGGCGGGCGGAAGAGGCACGGCTCACGATGGTCAGGGCGGAGAACTGCATGCGGACGGCCCTGAGGCAGCCCGAGTGCCTCGAGGCAATCCGCAGGGGGTTGGAGGAGCAGATGGCGTCGTCCCTGCGGACCCTCGGGGCCATGGAACAGGACCGCCTCCGGGACATCGAAGAGGAGTTTGATGATGCCCTGGCCCGGAACACCACAGAGTGAGTCGCTGGACTTGCCCGCCGCCTTTGTATATAGTTCTTTAGTTTTAGGTTTCCTTTGTTTCTTCTTATGATTTGGAGTCGACAGACACTGCTCCACTTTTTGTATATAGTTGCATTTTAGTTAGGGTTTTTTGTAGGTTTCCTTTGTTCAGTTGGGCTCATGGACCCTTGGATGTTTTGTACATAGTTCTTCATTGGATTGTTTTATTTTTTTTGTTTTTATTTATTCACCATGGAGCAATGGTCTTTGCATTTATTTTTCTCTCTCGGATTGATTTTATTTTTAATGTGACTTTGGACAACATTTTTTTGAATTTGGATTTGTAGTTTTGCATTTTTTTGACGGACATGCAGCTTATCTTTTTTTTATTGCCATTGTAGTTTGTTTCATTTCATTTGCATTCTATTTTTTTAATACAATTTTGTTTTCATACTTCACTGTGTGGTATCATCACATTGGTTTCATGCATGTCATGTTGGGTGTTTTCCCATTCAATTGCAACCATTGTGTGTGACGGACATGGGTTCATTTGCTTTATGAACATTGGGGGTGTAACATGTAATTTCCATTTCCATGTGGGTGAATGGGTTACTTGGTAGGGCCTTTTGGCTGTGGAGGCTGACCATAACGCACATGATTGGGGATTGTGAGGACCTGGGTGCAGGGGGACATGAGTAGGGGTCTGGTGGAGGCTGCCCCTGCACTGCTGGGGGTGGGGGTGATAGGGGACATGAGTGGGGGCCTGGTGGAGGGTGCCCCTGCACTGCTGGGGGGTGGGGGTGGTGGTAGACATGGGTGGGAGCCTGGTGGGGGCTGCCCCTGCACTGCTGGGGGTGGGGGTGATAGGGGACATGAGTGGGGGCCTGGTGGAGGCTGCCCCTGCACTGCTGGGGGGTGGGGGTGATAGGGGACATGAGTGGGGGCCTGGTGGTGCTGCCCCTGCACTGCTGGGGGTGGGGGTGGTGGGAGACATGAGTGTGGGCCTGGTGGAGGGTGCCCCTGCACTGCTGGGGGGTGGCGGTGGTGGTAGACATGGATGGGAGCCTGGTGGGTGCTGCCCATGGTGGCTGGGGGGTGGGGTGGGTGGGAGACATGAGTGGGGGCCTGGTGGAGGCTGCCCCTGCACTGCTGGGGCGTGGGGGTGATAGGGGACATGAGTGGGGGCCTGGTGGAGGCTGCCCCTGCACTGCTGGGGGTGGGGGTGATAGGGGACATGAGTGGGGGACTGGTGGAGGCTGCCCCTGCACTGCTGGGGGGTGGGGGTGGTGGGAGACATGAGTGGGGGCCTGGTGGAGGCTGCCCCTGCACTGCTGGGGGGTGGGGGTGGTGGTAGACATGGGTGGTAGCCTGGTGGGGGCTGCCCATGGTGGCTGGGGGGTGGGGTGGGTTGGAGACATAAGTGGGGGCCTGGTGGAGGGTGCCCCCACAGTGCTGGGGGGTGGTAGACATGAGTGGGGGCCTGGTGGAGGGTGCCCCACATTGCTGGGGGGGTGGGGTGGGTGGGAGACATGATTGGGGGCCTGGTGGAGGCTGCCCCTGCACTGCTGGGGGGTGGGGGTGATAGGGGACATGAGTGGGGGCCTGGTGGAGGCTGCCCCTGCACTGCTGGGGGTGGGGGTGATAGGGGACATGAGTGGGGGCCTGGTGGAGGCTGCCCCTGCACTGCTGGGGGTGGGGGTGATAGGGGACATGAGGGGGGGCCTGGTGGAGGCTGCCCCTGCACTGCTGGGGGTGGGGGTGATAGGGGACATGAGTGGGGGCCTGGTGGAGGGTGCCCCCGGTGGCTGGGGTGTGGGGGTGGTGGGAGACATGAGTGGGGGCCTGGTGGAGGCTGCCCCTGGTGGCTGGGGGGTGGGGGTGGTGGGAGACATGGGTGGGAGCCTGGTGGGGGCTGCCCATGGTGGCTGGGGGATGGGGTGGGTGGGAGACATGAGTGGGGGCCTGGTGGAGGGTGCCCCACAGTGCTGGGGGGGGTGGTGGGAGACATGGGTGGGAGCCTGGTGGGGGCTGCCCATGGTGGCTGGGGGGTGGGGGTGATGGGAGACATGAGTGGGGGCCTGGTGGAAGCTGCCCCTGCACTGCTGGGGGTGGGGGTGATAGGGGACATGAGTGGGGGACTGGTGGTGCTGCCCCTGCACTGTGGGGGGGCGGGGGGGTGGGAGACATGAGTGGGGGCCTGGTGGTGCTGCCCCTGCACTGCTGGGGGGTGGGGGTGGTGGGAGACATGAGTGTGGGCCTGGTGGTGCTGCCCCTGCACTGCGGGGGGGGGGGTTAGACATGGGTGGGAGCCTGGTGGGGGCTGCCCATGGTGGCTGGGCGGTGGGGGTGGTGGGATACATGAGTGGGGGCCTGGTGGAGGCTGCCCCTGCACTGCTGGGGGTGGAGGTGATAGGGGACATGAGTGGGGGCCTGGTGGAGGCTGCCCCTGCACTGCTGGGGGGTGGGGGTGATAGGGGACATTAATGGGGGCCTGGTGGTGCTGCCCCTGCACTGCGGGGGCGTGGGGGTGGTGGTAGACATGGGTGGGAGCCTGGTGGGTGCTGCCCATAGTGGCTGGGGGGTGGGGTGGATGGGAGACATGAGTGGGGGCCTGGTGGAGGCTGCCCCTGCACTGCTGGGGGGTGGGGGTGATAGGGGACATGAGTGGGGGCCTGGTGGAGGGTGCCCCCGGTGGCTGGGGGGTAGGGGTGGTGGGAGACATGAGTGGGGGCCTGGTGGAGGCTGCCCCTGGTGGCTGGGGGGTGGGGGTGGTGGGAGACATGAGTGGGGGCCTGGTGGAGGATGCCCCACAGTGCTGGGGGGTAGGGGTGGTGGTGACCATGGGTGGGAGCCTGGTGGGGGCTGCCCATGGTGGCTGGGGGGTGGGGGTGGTGGGATATATGAGTGGGGGCCTGGTGGAGGCTGCCCCTGCACTCCTGGGGGTGGGGTGATAGGGGACATGAGTGGGGGCCTGGTGGTGCTGCCCCTGCACTGTGGGGGGTGGGGGTGGTGGGAGACATGAGTGGGGGCCTAGTGGTGCTGCCCCTGCACTGCTGGGGGGTGGGGGTGGTGGTAGACATGAGTGGGGGCCTGGTGGTGCTGCCCCTGCACTGCTGGGGGTGGAGGTGATAGGGGACATGAGTGGGGGCCTGGTGGAGGCTGCCCCTGCACTGCTGGGGGGTGGGGGTGATAGGGGACATGAGTGGGGGCCTGGTGGTGCTGCCCCTGCACTGCGGGGGCGTGGGGGTGGTGGTAGACATGGGTGGGAGCCTGGTGGGTGCTGCCCATAGTGGCTGGGGGGTGGGGTGGATGGGAGACATGAGTGGGGGCCTGGTGGTGCTGACCCTGCACTGCTGGTGGGTGGGGGTGGTGGGAGACATGAGTGTGGGCCTGGTGGTGCTGCCCCTGCACTGCAGGGGCGGGGGGGGGTTAGACATGGGTGGGAGCCTGGTGGGGGCTGCCCATGGTGGCTGGGCGGTGGGGGTGGCGGGATACATGAGTGGGGGCCTGGTGGAGGCTGCCCCTGCACTGCTGGGGGTGGAGGTGATAGGGGACATGAGTGGGGGCCTGGTGGAGGCTGCCCCTGCACTGCTGGGGGGTGGGGGTGATAGGGGACATGAATGGGGGCCTGGTGGTGCTGCCCCTGCACTGCGGGGGCGTGGGGGTGGTGGTAGACATGGGTGGGAGCCTGGTGGGTGCTGCCAATAGTGGCTGGGGGGTGGGGTGGATGGGAGACATGAGTGGGGGCCTGGTGGAGGCTGCCCCTGCACTGCTGGGGGGTGGGGGTGATAGGGGACATGAGTGGGGGCCTGGTGGAGGGTGCCCCCGGTGGCTGGGGGGTAGGGGTGGTGGGAGACATGGGTGGGGGCCTGGTGGAGGCTGCCCCTGGTGGCTGGGGGGTGGGGGTGGTGGGAGACATGAGTGGGGGCCTGGTGGAGGATGCCCCACAGTGCTGGGGGGTGGGGGTGGTGGTGAACATGGGTGGGAGCCTGGTGGGGGCTGCCCATGGTGGCTGGGGGGTGGGGGTGGTGGGATATATGAGTGGGGGCCTGGTAGAGGCTGCCCCTGCACTCCTGGGGGTGGGGTGATAGGGGACATGAGTGGGGGCCTGGTGGAGGCTGCCCCTGCACTGCTGGGGGGTGGGGGTGATAGGGGACATGAGTGGGGGCCTGGTGGTGCTGCCCCTGCACTGCGGGGGGTGGGGGTGGTGGGAGACATGAGTGGGGGCCTGGTGGTGCTGCCCCTGCACTGCTGGGGGGTGGGGGTGGTGGGAGACATGAGTGTGGGCCTGGTGGTGCTGCCCCTGCGCTGCTGGGGGGTGGGGGTGGTGGTAGACATGGGTGGGAGCCTGGTGGGTGCTGCCCATGGTGGCTGGGGGGTGGGGTGGGTGGGAGACATGAGTGGGGACCTGGTGGAGGCTGCCCCTGCACTGCTGGGGGTGGGGGTGATAGGTGACATGAGTGGGGGCCTGGTGGAGGCTGCCCCTGCACTGCTGGGGGTGGGGGTGATAGGGGACCTGAGTGGGGGCCTGGTGGAGGGTGCCCCCGGTGGCTGGGGGATGGGGGTGGTGGGAGACATGCGTGGGGGCCTGGTGGAGGCTGCCCCTGGTGGCTGGGGGGTGGGGGTGGTGGGAGACATGAGTGGGGGCCTGGTGGAGGCTGCCCCACAGTGCTGGGGGGTGGAGGTGGTGGTAGACATGGGTGGGAGCCTGGTGGGGTCTGCCCATGTTGGATTGGGGGTGGGGGTGGTGGGAGACATGAGTGGGGGCCTGGTGGAGGCTGCCCCTGCACTGCTGGGGGTGGGGGTGATAGGGGACATGAGTGGGGGCCTGGTGGAGGCTGCCCCTGCACTGCTGGGGGGTGGAGGTGATAGGGGACATGAGTGGGGGCCTGGTGGTGCTGCCCCTGCACTGCGGGGGGGTGGGGGTGGTGGTAGACATGGGTGGGAGCCTGGTGGGTGCTGCCCATGGTGGCTGGGGGGTGGGATGTGAGGGAGACATGAGTGGGGGCCTGATGGAGGCTGCCCCTGCACTGCTGGGGGGTGGGGGTGATAGGGGACATGAGTGGGGGCCTGGTGGAGGCTGCCCCTGCACTGCTGGGGGTGGGGGTGATAGGGGACATAAGAGGGGGCCTGGTGGAGGCTGCCCCTGCACTGCTGGGGGTGGGGGTGATAGGGGACATGAGTGGGGGCCTGGTGGAGGGTGCCCCCGGTGGCTGGGGGTTGGGGGTGGTGGGAGACATGAGTGGGGGCCTGGTGGAGGATGCCGCTGGTGGCTGGGGAGTGGGGTGGTGGGAGACAAGAGTGGGGGCCTGGTGGAGGCTGCCCCACAGTGCTGGCGGGTGGCGGTGGTTGTAGACATGAGTGGGAGCCTGGTGGGGGCTGCCCATGGTGGTGGGTGGTGGGGGTGGTGGGAGACATGAGTGGGGGCCTGGTGGAGGCTGCCCCTGCACTGCTGGGGGTGATAGGGGACATGAGTGGGGGCCTGGTGGAGGCTGCCCCTGCACTGCTGGGGGGTGGGGGTGATAGGGGACATGAGTGGTGGGCTGGTGGTGCTGTCCCTGCACTGCAGGGTGGTGGGGGTGGTGGGAGACATGAGTGGGGGCCTGGTGGTGCTGCCCCTGCACTGCTGGGGGGTGGGGGTGGTGGGAGACATGGTTGTGGGCCTGGTGGAGGGTGCCCCTGCACTGCTGAGGGGTGGGTGTGGTGGTAGACATGGGTGGGAGCCTGGTGGGTGCTGCCCATGGTGGCTGGGGGGTGGGGTGGGTGGGAGACATGAGTGGGGGCCTGGTGGAGGCTGCCCCTGCACTGCTGGGGTGTGGGGGTGATAGGGGACATGAGTGGGGGCCTGGTGGAGGCTGCCCCTGCACTGCTGGGGGTGGGGGTGATAGGGGACATATGTGGGGGCCTGGTGGAGGCTGCCCCTGCACTGCTGGGGGTGGGGGTGATAGGGGACCTGAGTGGGGGCCTGGTGGAGGGTGCCCCCGGTGGCTGGGGGGTGGGGGTGGTGGAGACATGAGTGGGGGCCTGGTGGAGGCTGCCCCTGGTGGCTGGGGGATGGGGGTGGTGGGAGACATGAGTGGGGGCCTGGTGGAGGCTGCCCCACAGTGCTGGGGGGTGGGGGTGGTGGTAGACATGGGTGGGAGCCTGGTGGGGGCTGCCCATGGTGGCTGGGGGGTGGGGGTGGTGGGAGACATGAGTAGGGCCTAGGGGAGGCTGCCCCTGCACTGCTGGGGGTGGGGGTGATAGGGGACATGAGTGGGGGCCTGGTGGAGGCTGCCCCTGCACTGCTGGGGGTGGGAGTGATAGGGGACATGAGTGGGGGCCTGGTGGAGGGTGCCCCTGCACTGCTGGGGGGTGGGGGCGGTGGTAGACATGGGTGGGAGCCTGGTGGGGGCTGCCCATGGTGGCTGGGGGGTGGGGTGGGTGGGAGACATGAGTGGGGGCCTGGTGGAGGCTGCCCCTGCACTGCTGGGGGGTGGGGGTGATAGGGGACATGAGTGGGGGCCTGGTGGAGGGTGCCCCACAGTGCTGGGGGTGGAGGTGCTGGGTGACATGAGCAGGTGTGCAGGGTAGTCCCCTGTGGTGTCGGCTGCCTGCAGGGGCCATGGAGGGTGTATAGGGAATACCTGGGAGCACCCAGCCAAATCGCGTGTAGAATTTCCCGCATACCCCTGAAATACACGTAACCAGCCAAATCGCGTGTGGGAATTCCCACGCACGTACCCTGTCAAATCGCGTGTGGAACTTCCCGCGCACCCCTGAAATCCACGTACCCTGCCAGATCGTGTGTGAAACTTCCCGCGCACCCCTGAGATCCACGTACCCAGCCAAATTGCGTGTGGAAATTCCTGCGCATGTACCCGGCCAAATCGCGTGTGGAACTTCCCGCACACCCCTGAAATCCACGTACCCTGCCAAATCGCGTATGAAACTTCCCGTGCACCCCTGAGATCCACGTACCCAGCCAAATCGCATGTGGAAATTCCCATGCACGTACCCGGCCAAATCGCGTGTGGAACTTCCCGCGCACCCCTGAAATCCACGTACTCTGCCAAATCGCATGTGAAACTTCCCGCGCACCCCGGAATACACGCACACGTTATTTTTCAGTCAGCGGGTGTCCGTGTTTGTGGGTACCCCTTTGCACGTCATTTGTCCTGGAGGGCCACAGTATAGGACATTCATCATAGCTGTATATAGGTGCTATTTGTTGGTGCACCTTTTGGCGCACATTTATTACAGGCGCAGAGACGCTACCGCCTGCTTTCTTGTGGCGGTCGTGTTTGTGCCTGTGCGCTGGTTTGACCGTGCGCTTTTTTGCCCTATTCGATTCCATGAATACGTGTTGTAGGCGAGCGTGTGGGCGTTCCGCGCAATTGCACCCTGTACTTCCCCCGTGACGCCCACATTTTGGCAAATTGTACCCCATTCCGAGGGTTACGCCCCGTGTTCCGCCTACTTTTGTTTTGTGCACCGCGCTATGTGCGATTTTCGCTGTGGCCTGTGCGATTTTCGCTGTGACCTGGCGCACGCCGTTAGATGGCCTGTGCGCCAACATGCGCCGCGCACTTTTTTAGCGCACATCCGACGGTTTTCTCGCGCACGGCCTTCCATGAATCGATGTGCGCTGCTTTTAGTGCGATTTTCCACTGCGAATCGCACGTTTTTGGCCACTTGCGCCACGCTAATTATTCCATGAATCGGCCTGATAGTGTTTTTGGAATAAGACGACAATTGGACTACTGTGCTGGAATGGTGAAATTCACTATAAACTCACAGGAAGATCCACAAGAATTTCTAATGTACTTACTACAAGTACTGGAAAACAAAAACATACCTATAAATGAAATCTTTCAGATTTCATACATGTGGAAACATACATGCACTCTCTGCAACAATGTGACACAAGAATAAATCCCCAGTGAATGCTTCATATATATATCAATACTAAATTGTGAATCCATTCCTTTTCAGCAACTTGTACAAAATGCAAACCATGGTAGATTATGCTCTACCTGCAATTCAGATAATCGCTCCACGTTAGTAATACAAACACATAGTAAATACGTAATACTAATGCTTCTACGTTACAATGCAGATGGTACCAAAAACAACTGCAAGCTGACTGGATTCACACATGGTCAAATATCACTTGGTAAGAAAACCTTCACAACAATAGGTATAATCTACCACGCAGGAGGCACAACCAATTCAGGGCACTACACTGCATATATAAAAAAGAAATGTGGATGGTTTGAATGTAATGATAGTACCACTACTCTAAAGCAGAGATTACCAGCAAATCTTACAAACGCTTATTTGATGTTCTTAAAACCAACATTTGAAAAATAAACTGTATTTAAACCTTTCAGTAAATTTGTGTTAAAAAATATAAACTGTTAGAATACTCCAAAAGCTATCTAACTGCTCAAAGATTCTACAACAACTAATTAGATAAATGAATACCACTAAATTAGACCAAAAAATACACATATAGAATATGCCAATTGGTATCTAACTGTCCCAAAATTATAAATTTGTGTTAAAATAATATAAACTGTTAGAATACTCCAAAAGCTATCTAACTGCTCAAAGATTCTACAACAACTAATTAGATAAATGAATACCACTAAATTAGACCAGAAAATACACAGTTAGAATACGCCAATTGGTATCTAACTGTCCCAAAAGTTAACAATATCCAAATAGATAAATCAAAACCACTAAAATATATTAAAAAATAGACAGTTAGAATACGCCAATTGGTATCTAACTGCTCCAAAATGTTATAATATCAAAACAAATGAAGAATCTGTTACTGCTCCAAAAAAAATACAACAAAGCAAAGTATAAAACATTAGCCAGAAACAACAAGTGAACACTGAAAACAAACAAACAAATAAACTGTAGCATAACAGAAAAAGGTTTTTTTTTAATCCAACATGGATTTTTTTTTCTCCCACAAACCCAATGATTTTAGCAACAAATACAGAAACTGAGCAAATTGCACAGTACTCTGATTTGTACTCTACTAAATATGAGGGTCAAAAAAAAATAAAAGGATATTGCTTATACAATGTAATAAGTCATTACAAAATACTAATACTAACATGCTATTTTCTTTTATCACAGAAATGAAGAAGAAAAACATGGTCTCCCATTACTAGACCAAACAGTAAGTATACAATAATAAGGACAACCATAGCAGCATATCACATCCATACTATCTAATACCTTTGTTCCTTATACATTTGTTTTTCACTCAACATTATAAGCAAATTTGAATGTGATATGCTGCGGTGGTTGTTGCCAGGGCATAGAGTCTTGGGTGCATGGCCAATTTCAACTAATATCTATGGGAAACTTTAATGTCCGCGAACAATGTGAGTGTTCTTAGAACACTTTGAACTTGCCAGCGAACAATACGGACACCGTTTTCAGGACACCCCCTACGAACATTTCAGAACAACGCGATAGTTCTTAGAACACTTTCAACTTAACAACGAACAATACGGACAGCGTCCTAAGGACACCCACTACGAACATTCCAGGACACCGGGAGTGTTCTCAAAAACGTCTTCAGAACACCCCCATTTTGTTTATTTGCGAACATTTCAGGACACCGCGAGTGTTCTTAGGACACATTCAACTTGACAGAGAACAATACGGACAGCGTCCTCAGGACACCCCCTACGAACATTCCAGGACACTGGGAGTGTTCTTAGAAGCTTCTTCAGAACACCACCATCTTGTTTATTTGCGAACATTTCAGGACACCGCGAGTGTTCTTAGGACACATTCAACTTGACAGAGAACAATACGGACAGCGTCCTCAGGACACCCCCTACGAACACTCCCCGGACACCGCAAGTGTTCCTAGAAGCGTCTTCAGAACACCCCCATTTTGTTTATTTGCGAACATTTCAGGACACCGCGAGTGTTCTTAGGACACATTCAACTTGACAGAGAACAATACGGACAGCGTCCTCAGGACACCCCCTACGACTCTCCCCGAACACCGCGAGTGTTCTTAGAAGCGTCTTCAGAACACCACCATCTTGTTTATTTGCAAACATTTCAGGACACCGCGAGTGTTCTTAGGACACATTCAACTTGACAGAGAACAATATGGACAGCGTCCTCAGGACACCCCCTACGAACACTCCCCGGACACCGCAAGTGTTCTTAGAAGCGTCTTCAGAACACCACCATCTTGTTTATTTGCAAACATTTCAGGACACCGCGAGTGTTCTTAGGACACATTCAACTTGACAGAGAACAATATGGACAGCGTCCTCAGGACACCCCCTACGAACATTCCCCGGACACCGCAAGTGTTCTTAGAAGCGTCTCCAGAACACCCCCATTTTGTTTATTTGCGAACATTTCAGGACACCGCGGGTGTTCTTAGAACACATTCAACTTGACAGAGAACAATACGGACAGCGTCCTCAGGACACCCCCTACGAACATTCCAGGACACCGGGAGTGTTCTTAGAAGCCTCTTCAGAACATCACCATCTTGTTTATTTGCGAACATTTCAGGACACCGCGAGTGTTCTTAGGACACATTCAACTTGACAGAGAACAATACGGACAGCGTCCTTAGGACACCCCCTACGAACACTCCCCGGACACCGCAAGTGTTCCTAGAAGCGTCTTCAGAACACCCCCATTTTGTTTATTTGCGAACATTTCAGGACACCGCGAGTGTTCTTAGGACACATTCAACTTGACAGAGAACAATACGGACAGCGTCCTCAGGACACCCCCTACGACTCTCCCCGAACACCGCGAGTGTTCTTAGAAGCGTTTTCAGAACACCCCCATTTTGTTTATTTGCAAACATTTCAGGACACCGCGGGTGTTCTTAGAACACATTCAACTTGACAGAGAACAATATGGACAGCGTCCTCAGGACACCCCCTACGAACATTTCAGGACACCGCGGGTGTTCTTAGAACACATTCAACTTGACAGAGAACAATACGGACAGCGTCCTCAGGACACCCACTACGAACATTTCAGGACACCGGAAGTGTTCTCAAAAACGTCTTCAGAACACCCCCATTTTGTTTATTTGCGAACACTTCAGGACACCGCGGGTGTTCTTAGAACACATTCAATTTGACAGAGAACAATATGGACAGCGTCCTCAGGACACCCCCTACGAACACTCCCCGGACACAGCGAGTGTTCTTAGAACAGTTTCACTTTGCTTGCGAACAAAACTGACACATATTGAGTCCTTAGAACACCCTCCAGTCAGTTTATTTAGAACATTTCAGAACACCCGTGATGTCCACAAACAAATCGAACACAAAAAGAACGTCTAACACATAAAAAACACAACTTTCATCCTATCTCATACACTCCCACCCTCCCCAAACACTCCTACACACCAACACACCCTACAAAATACACATTTTGAACAAAGTTTCACTGCGCTGTCCGCGGACATCACGCAAGACGATTGGCGAATCCAAGATGGCGGGCGCTACCGAAAAATCTGACGCGCTTCACGCTCCACGCCGTCCAATCAGCGAATACGTTGCATGTCCGCGAACATCACGCAAGACGATTGGCCAAGCAGGACACTGTCCGCGGAGCGAACAGGGAAGTGTGTCCGCGAACCGAACACAGATATCACTCATTTTTTTTTACCTACTTTTTGGTCATTTTAAAAAAAACTACCGGACGGATTTTCACCAAATTTGCAAAAGCACGCTTTCGGGACTAAGCCCCTGCTCCTGGTCTAAATTTGGTGGAAATCCGTCCAGCGGTTTGGGCTGTAGGCGCAAGCAAAATGTTTTTCCCATTCAGTCTATGGGAAAAAAAAAAGTTTTGGGTCCCCCCCTATAACTTTGCCCCACCTGGACGAATCCTCACCAAACTATGCAAATTCAGAGTGACCCAAATACTCTTTTTGCAAAGTTTGGTGAGGATCCGTCTAGGGAGAGCGAAGTTATAAGCCACCCAAAAAGTGCTCTTCCTATGGAAACAGCAACTTAACCACTCAAACCATTTAACCTATGAATGTGAAATTTGGAAGGTACATTGTTTTCCTGACATAGGCCCCTACTGAGGAAGGATTTTTGGAAATTCCATCCCTAAGAGGGTGAAAAGGAGTGGTGGATTATTTTATGTGGATACCTATATCTCAACAACTGAAGATGTTATTTACATGAACATTGGTATTTAGATTCTTCTTCAACAATAGAGAAATACCTGTTTTACCGTTTTCTGAAAATCCAGTTAAGGGAGGTGCATTTTTTTTAAGATTACCCACACCTCAACAAACAGAAGATATTAGTAAAGTAAAAATGTACATTTTAAATCTTCATCATAAAGTTTCAAAAATGGTTCTTAAAATTGGTAATGGAGAATACCCCGTATTTGAGAGCAAAATTCACATCCATTCCGATCTAGGCACAGTCGTCCATCGAAGACCTCACATCGAAAATATACCCTGACATATCAATTCCAATTGAGCAATCTACAGAATGGTTATGAGAAAATGCAATTTTAACGCCAAAGAACAGCATGGCTGTCGTAATCAATAAAATACTTATTAATTATTTTGGAAGAGTCCAAATGGAGTAAAAATCTGTAAACTCAGTGTTTCAAAGTGATGACACAGCCTAGAACCCCGTTGAGTTCTTGAGCACTTTAAATCCTCCTGATTTCCCCAAAAACTAACTTCTTTTCAAAGTGGGAGCACCCGTGATATTATTGCAGAACCTCAACCCACCTAAGCTCTGAAATGGCACCAGATTTGCCAGTTAAAGCTATCCACAGAAATGTGTGATTGAGACTTTGGTGCTAACCTGTTCTGGCCAGGGGGAGTCTGTGTTCATAACACAAATACCTCTTATACCTTTAGAATATCTGTTTGAATTCAAAATACTTCAGTTTCCCTTAATGTTTTGTTTCACAATGAGCATTAACAAATCTCAGGGACAGACTTTAAAGGTAGCAGGGATTGACCTAAGGAAAGACTGCTTCTAGCATGGGCAGTTTGGACAGACATCAATGGAACAACTATTTTTTTTGTTTTGTAGCCAATATGCCTCGACTAATGTCTGCTATAAATATTGATTATTGCGTTAAGACATCAACCTGTAAATTACATTTTGTACAGTTTGAACAAAAAACTCATGTATCTTTTGAAAACTATTGTACCAAATCCCAAAATCTATGTGAGTGAAGCTGCGGCCAACAGCTGGTATGAAATAAAATTCAGTGTATTCCTAAATATGCCTCAATTCAACCTTAAATCAATTGTTTTCCAGATAGAAACCTGAGAAGATTTTACATTACTGTAGACTTAATATACTGGAGTCCATAGAAATGATTTGGGTGACGTGTAATATTGCATATATGGGTAGGTGTTGTAGACTTTATAAAGATTGTTCTAAAATAGAAACATCAAACAATTATTCATACAATGTCCTTCTTTGTATAGGGAACAGTTAATATTTCCGGTAAATCTGTGAATAGGGCTCAATCTTTGAAGTCTAAGCATTTTGGAATCTGATGTTTTAAAGGCAGACAGCTTGGTTTAAGCTTTGCCTTGGCTAAATGTTGTGTTGATATTTATAAATTGCTGAAAGAAAGGTGGATTTCCACTTGATTAACTGGATTTTAGCTACAAATGATGTTGGGGTGCTGATTTTTGGTTGGGCTGTTTAATGTATGGACTATATTGTGAATAGGATATTTAACCATGTTATTATATTTACTTATTCTTTCCTTTTTTTAGTTCATTCATGTAATTTTATATAAATCATGCATATTCTGTGTTTGGCTATAATAGTGAATAAATGCATTAACCATACATGTACTTTAATAAAAATACAAAGAAATATGCATTAACCTGATTAATGGCTATTGCATGGACTAAAGAAGTAGAGTATTCTTAATATGGTAGCCTGGGCCAAACCTAAAAAGCTCACAGCATCTTCTCTCTAATCTGTGGCACCACTCCACAGTGTGACAATAAAGTGAATGGCACATTCAACGTGTTATAGATGTGTGATGTTTTAACCCATTAGTCCAGGCCCATTACTGTGCACTGCTTGCATCAGAAAACTCTGAATATTTGCCGGAAAGCATTATGCGTGCTAAAATCACCCAGAAGTGCGCAGGAAAACTTGAAAAATAGGCTGCCAATCCACTTTTGCCTATGTCAGTGGCAACACAGGAGGCCACTGCAACACCCATCATTTGGCTGCCCACAGAGGAAAATGAAACTATTTGAAAAAGCAGTCATGCATTGAAAGAGAAACACTGAGCTGTTTAAAAATCAGTTTTTCCTTGGCTGTGGAAAGTGCAAAAATCATGGTTCCCAAACCTCACAAAAGATCCAACCTCCTTGTTGGGTGTTAAACATCACTTTACTTCAAGAATCCACCTAAGAACAATGTCATCAGAAGTACATTTATCAGAAGAAAATCTACATTGAAAAATGCTTGCTTGGAAAAATATGTTAAAAATGGGAGCAATACCACTGCTCGCCTGTGTCAGAAGCTGGCGATTTACTCATACTGTCCTTTAAACTTCTACATTAAGATCTAAGTATGGAAAAGAACTCCTATCAAAAGCAATAGAGGTGGATACACTTCAAAACTATATTTTAAAAAGGCTGGAATTAAGAGATTGGTGGATATATTTGTTAAACATTTAGTTTGTATTTTAGGACAAACTATGTTAAACATTGTGGTAAAAAGTTAAAGCCAGCCACACTGAGCTTCAAAGACATTCCACACCTTCTCCCAAACAAAGGAATGTTTTCCCCTGTGCTCTGCTGAGGATCTGACAGGCAGTTGTGAAAGGAAAAGGGAGGAGCACTTTGGCCTGTTGCCCTGAGTGGAGACAAAAGACTCCCTTGAACTGAAAGGAAATGCAAATTCGGGTCTAGGCTGAAACCAGATGCCAAAGGAAGAGAGGCCTGGGACTCTCCGGCTCAGCCAACCCTGGGAGGCGGGCCCAGACTGAGATGTGGATTTTAAACTGGAGAAAATATAGATTTGAGGAAAAGACTTATAGAAAACTGTGCCGAACTGGCAAAAATATGGAATTTAGAGGTTATTAAAATAAAAAAGCTGCTCACAAGTACAAACTACTCCGAAAATGTTGATAATGTAGCAATTGGGATTATGCCAGGAATATGAACATTTACAGGAATATGCCCAGATGGTATGTGCATGTATGTGAGAAATTTCTTACAGAACTGACAGTGAGTAACCGACCAAAAGCGCCAAAAACTTTCATTTGTGAACCAAAGCTCTCCAGAAGATAGGACTTTGACAGACACGTGCCTTAATTAATCTGTAATGTAAATATGTAATATGCTTTGGGATATTGTGAATATGTTTTTTTATGAAAAATAGATTTTCTGGTTATACACAAAGGGGAGTTTTTTTCTCCCTGGACCATAAATATGACACATCATGACACACAGTTTCCTTCTCGAATCAGGAGAGAGGGAATACTTATACCAATCAGTTTCCTAGAGGGTGGGCTTAGTGTAATCAGCTTCCCCAGCCACTTGGGAAATACATAAATAGGGACTGTTGAGGGCACAGAGACACAGACACATTCACCCATCACTGATCTACTGGCAAAGCACTCTGAAGGAGAATCCAGACTCCAGAACTATCCAGACTACAGAACCCTGAAGCAGAAGGCCCAACCCAAAAAGCTGAACCCTTCTCAGCTGGCCTTTAGAATCTTGCAACCTGATTTTAACCCCAGACTTCCACGGGGCCCAACCAATTCAACAGCCTGGCTGTGCTGTTTTGGCTGCTTCTTGCCAAGAACCCTTGCTAGAACCCAGAGATCCAAACCGGTAAAGTAGAGCTGTGCCCAGAACCAACCCGTCAGATCCAGAACCAGAGTCCGTGCAGACCAGAGTGCCTTGCTGAGAGCAGAACCAAGCGCCTTTGACCTGTCCGGTGGCAAGTGAATTCCTGTCCAAACCT
This sequence comes from Ambystoma mexicanum, assembly GCF_040938575.1. Taxonomy (NCBI): domain Eukaryota; kingdom Metazoa; phylum Chordata; class Amphibia; order Caudata; family Ambystomatidae; genus Ambystoma; species Ambystoma mexicanum. The sequence continues at coordinate 375,768,888 of NC_090930.1, forward strand.
TTGATCAGATCTTGACAGCCCATTGCAAAGCCCTAGTTGTGAGTGTTTAGCATAGAACTGTCCATAGCCATCTATTAGTTTTAAGTAATCATCCAACCCATTCCAACATATCCAGATTGTATTGTAGAATCTCTTTTGTCTATCCTGAATCCTTCTCTCATCCACACTAGTCCTGTGATAATTGTAGTGATAATCATTTTTGCGCTAATATTTTTGCTGAAGAAGGCAAGTGTCGCAGTGGACAAAGATTAGACAGAGACGCCTCTGGACTGGTGGCTGTACCATTGGTATCTTGCATCTTCCTAGCCTCCCTTAGTGTTAAGAAATCCTTGTTTGTAATCTTCAAAAAGCACATCTCTCATTTGAAATCTTGACTCTTTTCTGAAACGAACTAAGAACCGCACTCCAACTCCTTATAGTTTTTCTGTAATTGCATTTCTCGCACACTGGCTCAATTTCATTCCATATAACATTGCTATTTCTTGCATCTAACCTCTGAATTTAGTTTAGTATCTGCCAGTCATTCAAACATCATTGCTAGTGTATACCTGGAACTATCCAAAGCAGCTCCCACTAGTTTTGAATCCCATTTAGCAAATTAAAATCCATTTTTAGTATTTTTCCCATTTATTTCAAACCACATTCAAAAGCATTTGACCTGTTTAAAATGATTCCTGTTCCCTAAGCATGCTGGGAATTGGGATTGAACTGCATTGTTGATTGTATATTCCTGAAACCTGTGTTCCCTCATTCCATCTCTTCATACTGTATATTAGGGGGGGATTGAGTAGTAACAGGGGGAAAGAGTGATTACATTGTCTTTGATTGAATTCATATCAAGTTTAATTTCTGTGCTGCATTAATTTCATATCTTTGCATTTCATTGAACCCACACAAAGTTTTATTCTCTGCTACGTTATTCTTCTCACCCATACTCCTATTGAATAAAGAGATTGCTGATTGTTGTGATATTACCCATTGCTGATCAGTGTTTAAATATTAACAGGGTAATTCATAGAATTTCGCTGAAAAGTGTCGCAAGCGGCTGGCGCAGAGTGTCCGCGTGCGATTGACTGCGCCAGGCACGTGCGCTAAAACCGATTTCCGCGCACAGCGTATTCATGGATTTCATGCTCCCAAACCAGCCGTGGCGCAGAGTATCGCAGCGACCCTGCAGCAGCGCCAGTAACGCCCCCAAGAACGCCCTTGCGCAAGGAAAAGCCATCAAAATCGCTAAATCATCGCAAAGGGCTGCGCTAACCCTGGACCAGTTACAGGGCTGCCAAACAAGGAACGCAAAGCGGGAAACGTGCATATCAGGGGTACACGTGAAGTCATACACGCGATTAGCCAGGGTACGTGTATTACAGGGGTACGCGGGAAGTTTAACACGCGATTAGCCAGGGTAAGTGTATTACAGGGGTACGCGGGAAGTTCAACACGCGATTAGCCAGGGTACGTGTATCACAGGGGTACGCGGGAAGTTCAACACGCGATTAGCCAGGGTAAGTGTATTACAGGGGTACGCGGGAAGTTTAACACGCGATTAGCCAGGGTAAGTGTATTACAGGGGTACGCGGGAAGTTTAACACGCGATTAGCCAGGGTAAGTGTATTACAGGGGTACGCGGGAAGTTCAACACGCGATTAGCCAGGGTACGTGTATTACAGGGGTACGCTGGAAGTTTAACACGCGATTGACCAGGGTAAGTGTATTACAGGGGTACGCGGGAAGTTCAACACGCGATTAGCCAGGGTACGTGTATTACAGGGGTACGCGGGAAGTTCAACACGCGATTGGCCAGGGTACGTGTATTACAGGGGTACGCGGGAAGTTTAACACGCGATTGGCCAGGGTAAGTGTATTACAGGGGTACGCGGGAAGTTCAACACGCGATTAGCCAGGGTACGTGTATTACAGGGGTACGCGGGAAGTTCAACACGCGATTGGCCAGGGTACGTGTATTACAGGGGTACGCGGGAAGTTTAACACGCGATTAGCCAGGGTAAGTGTATTACAGGGGTACGCGGGAAGTTCAACACGCGATTAGCCAGGGTACGTGTATTACAGGGGTACGCTGGAAGTTTAACACGCGATTGACCAGGGTAAGTGTATTACAGGGGTACGCGGGAAGTTTAACACGCGATTGGCCAGGGTAAGTGTATTACAGGGGTACGCGGGAAGTTCAACACGCGATTAGCCAGGGTACGTGTATTACAGGGGTACGCGGGAAGTTCAACACGCGATTGGCCAGGGTAAGTGTATTACAGGGGTACGCGGGAAGTTATACACGCGATTAGCCAGGGTACGTGTATTACAGGGGTGCGTGGGAATCATCACACGCGATTAGGCTGGGTGGGTCCTCACAGGTGTTCCCTGTACACCCTCCACGGCCCCTGCAGGCAGTCTACAAAACAGGGGACTACCCTGCACACCTGCTCATGTCCCCCTGCACCCCCACCCCCCCAGCAGTGCAGGGGCAGCCTCCACCAGGCCCCCACTCATGTCTCCCACCACCCCCACCCTCCCGCCACCAGGGGCAGCCTCCACCAGGCCCCCACCCATGTCTCCCACCACCCCCCGCCACCAGGGGCACTCTCCACCAAGCCCCCACCCATGTCTCCCACCACCCCCACCAGTGCAGGGGCACCCTCCACCAGGCCCCCACCCATGTCTCCCAACACCCCCACCCACCAGCACTGTGGGGCACGTGGCCAGCAGGCAGTCAGGCAGCAGCAGATGGCAGGTGGGAGCGTGCTCAGGGCTCTGGGGGGCAGTAATTTCGCCTCCTGGCCAGGAGCGTAGTCTCTCGTGTGTGAACGCGTGGACAGCCTGATAGGTAGTGAAATCCCACACGTCAGCAAAGGGCCTTAGCGCGTAAACCCGTCAACAGCATATGCGCGCCTATAGTCACCTGCACGTGCAGGAAATTGTTGCGTGACACGTCCCAGTGTCAAAGCGTGTGATTGGTGAAAATGGATGTACACGTAGAAGTGACAAAGCGTGTGATTGGTGAAAATGGATCTACACGCAGGACTGACAAAGCGTGTGATTGGTGAACGTACACGCCGCGTAAGTGACGCTGTACGTGTGGGCCTGTATATAAGGTACATGTAGAACACCATTTCCTTGTACGTGCTTTTCGTGGAGAGCGAGTGGGTGAAATCTGTACTTCTTGTCGTTTCACACGCGATTTACTTCACGGCGTTTCCAGTTCGTATTCCCTGTTACCTCTGACAGCTTTTTCTCTTTTTTCTCTTTTACTGGTTTACCTGGGCCTGTTCCCTCAAACAGTGTCCCCTTCTACTGTTGTCCTGTCTTCTCAGACAGCGCACACATCTTCTTTTGGCGGGGGTTTAGCCAGCCAAACGCGCTCATTCTTCACGCTCTTTTACCTGGCAGACGGTGAGTCACGCACTTATCCAACTTCTGTGCTTGCCCCGTGTGTTGCCTACCCCTTCAGAGGTCATTCTAGGCTGCGTGTGACACGCATACGTTCATTCTTGTGTTACTGGGTGCCACAGCGTAGTGCAGGTTTTTCTTTCTGCACACGTGGTCTAGGAGGGGTTGCGTGCACGTCATCTCCCTTTTTTGGGCCTCCTGTGCGTTGCGTGACCCGTCATCTTTCCCCAGGGGTTACAATCAGCCGTGCTAGAGCACTAGGGTACAATTACCATCTGGTACCCAACCCCTTTGACCCCCAATTGCCCAGGACAATTGTCTACAGCCACTCCCATACGCACATTAACATCAGTGCCATGGCTGGGAGGCGAGGATTCCGTAAGGGTGGCAAAGGTGGAAGAGCCACAAGTGGTGGCCGTGGTGGATCCGGTAGGGGACGTGGTCGTAACTTGCAGGGTGAGCCTGACCCCCCATGTGTGGAGGACCAGTCAAGGGCACCCATCATCCCCCCCCCTCCCCCCCCTCCCCCCCTCCCGTTGAGGCTGAAGTGGCTGACACCATCCATGCTCAGCCCTTGTTGGACCAGCCCATTGTGGCACCAGACCTGGCTGACTCCATGGCTGACTTCCAGGTCAGCAGGGCTACGACACGTGCGCTGGTGCACGTTGATGCCATCATGCCACGTGGATCTGGGGCTGCAAGGTCATCTACTGCACCAAGGAGGCAGGGCGGAGTGGTTGCAGGGGCAGCTGCGGCTCCATCCACCCCAGCCCTCACACACCCAGCCAGGACAGTGTCGGTCCTAGTCCATGCTGCTGACATTCCCCCTGACACCATCACACTCGAGCCAATGCCTGCACCAACTCCCATGCTGAGTGTGCAATCCCACACTCCTGATACAGAGTCCACCAGGGCTCCTGCCCCTAGTGTCCAGAGCGGCGCAGGACACTCAGGATCACCACCACCTTCCAAGCGGAAGAGGAAGAGTGCTCGTCCGGCACAGGCTGATGCCCCAGACACGGCTACACAGTCCGGCCCGTCCAGGAAGCCCAGCTTCACGGATGACGAACTGAATGCACTTGTCGAGTATGTGTCCGGACATGACAACGAGATGGTCATTGTTGCAGGATCCAAGACCACACCTGCACAACGCCAGGCACACTGGCAGACCGTTGCGGACATCGTAAGTGCCCTTGGAATCGTGAGGCGCACAGCCAATGATTGCTATAAGCGCTGGAATGACCTAAAGCGCAGGGCAAAGAGTAAGCTGGCCTCAAGTCATGCCGCAACTCTAGTGACTGGAGGTGGGTCTCCAGTAGTAGACATGGAACTCACTCCACATGAGTCAGTCGCTGGGACCTACGTCACGGAGGAACAGATCCAAGGCGTGGGAGATCTGGCTGATTACGAGGCATTGTCCGGTGAGTGCACATGCATGTGTGTGTCATACATGTGCATGGTGTGTGTGTGAGGGCTTCTGTTTGGGTGCCAGGAGAGAGTGTGTGCGCCTCAGTCGTATGGGTCAGCCATGTGCTTCATGCAATACTTCCTGCGCAGCTGCATTTGGCCATAGCAGTATCCCTTCTGCCAACAGTAGACATCTAGCACAACTGCACGCCAGTTGCCCTTGAAGTGTCACCTTGACACAACAGATTTGCTTATTTTTCACTGTTCATTCAGTCAGTTTGTTTGCATTCCACCACTTTCACTAGGCATGTCGCTGTCCACTAGTCACATGTCTGACATGGGTATGGTAAAGGGGAGTGACTTTGTTACCTGGATATCTTTTGTACACACATGTCCCTGTGCAATTTGACCATTACAGACTGGCAGCTCCAGGTGAAAAATCTGACCTGTCAGAATCAGAAAAGCTATTACATGCGGGAACTGGACTGAATGAATAGGTGCTGCCCTCCTCTCCATCTTCACTCAATAGCAATGGTACATGCCATCTGTGTGATGGCATGTGTGTTTCACCTGCCAATCACAGGCCAATGTGTGATGCCACTGCCAGGCAGCATGCAGAAAATTTGTTCATCTTCCATCTTGGTGTCATCAGTGTGTGCCGTTTGCCTGCACTTCATACGCAGTGAGGGTGCATGCATGGGAGGGTTTTAGTCATGTGGGACATGTCAATCAAGTACTGGTTCTCTTGCTTCTCAGCCCTCAATGTGTGCCATGGTGCTAATGCCTGTTTCCATTACTTTGTTTTCATGTCTTTGCAGGGGAAGACGCACCTGATACTGCTGGGGTTGTGGAGATGGTGCAGACCCAGGAGGTGTCCCAGGGCCGACCAACCACCAGTGAGGGACGTGGTGTGGTGGTGGGGGAGAACCCACAAGTGCTGCAGGTCGTGCTCTCAAGGGGTGTCTCTGGCTGCACCTCCCCCGAGCTGTACTCAGGTGTTGATTCGGATGAGACCTACGTGCCGTCGCTGGTGAGTGTTCCAGGGAGGGATTCTGTTCTGTCTCACCCACCTGCACCAGGGTCAGTACCCTCCATGGGGATGTCAGTGTTGGCAGCTACGCCTTTGGTGGTTACGGATGCAGGGTCACACTCCGCGACATCTGATCCTGTTCCTGGGCCAGCAGATCAGAGGGGGAATGCAGTCCTGCAGCCTCAGGCAGTGCCGGCACAGCAAGGCGCAGTTCGCCTTGCCCCAGACAGGTGTGGTGCCCGCCGACGTGGTGGCCGTACGCCACCTGGCAATACCGCATGGGAGCAATCCATTTACGGTATGGCTACCCAACAGGCTGCATCATCCGAGATGATGGCTCAGGCCATGGATAGGGTGGCCACTTCCATTGTCCCCCCAGAAAGGCTGATGGAGCGACTAGAGCAGGCAACTGACTCCATCTGCCAATCACACAGGGAGGACATGTTGGGGTCCAACAGGGACAGGCGGGCGGCACTGGCGACTCTGCAGGAGGCCATCTCCATTGAGTCCCAGGGCCACAGGGAAGCCCTGAGGCAGGAGCTCCTACACCTCAGGACGACTCTTGTTGAGCTTGAGGCTTCCACACACCAAAGGACAGAACAGCAGCTGGAGCGTCTCACCCGTACGCTCTCAGCTGAGATGCAGGCAACGAGGGCGGAGGTCCGGGCATCCCGTGAGTTGTTGCATGGGGACCTCCACACACTCATCCTCCAGAACCAGACCTACCACACCCGCATGCTTGCAGCCATGGAGGAGCAGACTAGGGCCTTGCGTGGGCTGCCTCCCATAGTGCAACCACCTCCGGATGCAGCTGCACAGGGTGATAATAGCGACAGCAGTGACACTCCCACAATAGGGTAGCCGTGTGGGCCATGAGCCCATGGAGGTGTTTTATTTTCCCAGGATCCACGCAGGTGGGTTCTGGTGTGCATCCTGTCCTCGGACCTCCTGGGTGGCCTCCCCAACCCCCCCGGGCCCATCAATGGCCATTTTTGATTTTTTCTTATTTTCATTTTTATTTTGATTTCTTTTATTCCCAATTATTTTGGGAGGATCTGTTGGCTCCGATCTGTTGGCTCCGATCTGTTGGCTCCGATCTGTTGGCTCCGATCTGTTGGCTCCGATCTGTTGGCTCCGATCTGTTGGCTCCGATCTGTTGGCTCCGATCTGTTGGCTCCGATCTGTTGGCTCCGATCTGTTGGCTCCGATCTGTTGGCTCCCGTGGTTCCTGTGGGCATACGCTGCATTGTGGCTGGGCACATGCAGGCTTGTAATGTATTTGGTTCAGATGCTTGGGTTTGAGTCACACACACCCCTCCTGCTTCCCGTTTCCATGGGCTTGCAAAGGGTGTGCCCAAGTGACAGTGAATTACACAGTGACGTTGGACTCCCATTAACTGTGTGGCCAGTCTGTAGTCAATACTGTGGATACATTCCTAGTGCATATTGCTGTTGTGTTGTACACTGCATGTTGCATTGATGTGTAACTCTTCTTCTGTGTCTACCTCCCAATTTGCAGGTCCCTTCCTCAAGTCCACACAAGGACCTCTAGTCTGGCGATGGGGACCATGTTGGCAGCAGTGCACCTACAACTCTACATGGCGCCAACACTGCACAGTTGGTAGTGGTGGGAGTGCAGGCATTTCCAGGTGGTGAGACTACTAATATGTTACATTTTTGATGTCATGTTAATGGTACTACGTGCTCAAGTATGTTGTTGGTCCGGCATTGCTGTGAGCATTTCAGGTGTTGCAGGTTTCTAATAGTGCCACTGTACATAGTGAGAGTGATGTCATGTTGTGTGGATTACTTTGTTTACCTGCAATTAGCATGTCATGGCACGGTGTGTCGTGTGGCAGTGCTGGGGTTGGGTTGGCTGACATGGCATTGTCCTCTTGTTGCATTTTGCAAGTGGGTATTCATTTTAGCTGCTTCAATGTGTAACTTCACAAAACTGCATTGGTGGTGTCTGTGTGGGTAGGGATGCACACATTGTGACACTTCCAGGTGAACAATCTCAGGCTGACATGGAATTCCCGGTTCATTCTCCACACATTCAGGATCAGTGTCAGGTTGAGTCATCATTGATTGTCAGATGGAATGTGCCAGGGCAGTGTGCACTCCACAGGGGTGTGATTTCTATGTGAAGTAATTAGCCACTAGCTGTGTACGGGCTGCCTCCCCCCGTGCCCTTTCCCCTCCCATGCGCAGCGGCTGTGCATGTGGTTGGGGATGTGGGGCCACCACCATGTCCACGGCCAGGCCCCGGCGTGTTGCAACGTTGTGCAGGACACATGCTGCCACTATGATCCTGCACACTACTGGGGGAGCGTATAACAGCTGCCCGCCAGAACGGTCAAGGGAGCGAAAGCGTGACTTCAGCACTCCGAATGTGCGCTCCACTATGCCCCTGGTTGTGATGTGGGCTGTGTTAAATCTTACCTGGGGTGGCGTGGTGGGGTTCCGAATTGGCGTCATCATGTGGGGGCTGAGAGGGTAGGCACTGTCCCCTGTGGAGGTGGGGATTGGTATCATTGGTGAGGTTGTGACCTTGCTCAGTATCCAACATGCATGCATGTGCAGTGGCATACATACTCACCAAGCAGCCATGTATCGCCATGCCGCCCAGCTTCTAGGTCCCGGCTTAGGGTGGACATTCGGTAAATGAAGCTGTCGTGGGTGGAGCCGGGATAGTTGGCATATACTGAGGTGATGATTCCCTTGGCATTACATGCTACCTGCACGTTGATGGAATGCCAGTGCTTGCGGTTCCTATAGATGTGCTCAGATGCCCTGGGGGGACGTAGAGCCACATGGGTGCAGTCGATGGCACCTAGCACTTTGGGGAATCGTGCCACTGCGTAAAAATCCAGGGCGGCAGCATGCCTTTCTGCAGGTGTTCTGGGCAGGTATATGTGCCTGCGGACTGATGGGCGTGCAGTCATGATGTTCAAGACCTGGTGTAGGCAGCGTGACTGGGTGGCCTGTGACACCCCACCCACTATGGCACTTGTCCGCTGAAATGATCCAGTGGCTAAGAAGTGCAGTACATTGAGGACCTTCTCCAGGGGGCTGAGTGCTTGGGAGCACAGGGTGGGTGATGTGAGGTCATCCTCCCACTCAGTCACCAGGTCCAGTATGATGTGTGGTGGAAACCTGTACCTCCCATACACCTGGTCATCAGGCATCCCGAAAAGGCTGGTTCTGGGTGTGAATATTCTGGCCCTGACTATCCTCCTCCTCCTTTGGTAGCCCACTGCCACTGCTGCTAGGAACGGTATGTTCATCCTGGCGTCTGAGCTTGTTATTGTCAAAGTCCGCGATTTATGCTTAGCGCGTGTTCTAGGCGAGCGTGTGACCCGCGCAGCCCTGGAATCCTGTTGCCAGTCCAATAGCGTGTGGAAATTCACACGCACCACGGGATACAGCGTGTGACCCGCGCAGCCCTGGAATCCTGTTGCCAGTCCAATAGCGTGTGGAAATTCACACGCACCACGGGATACAGCGTGTGACCCGCGCAGCCCTGGAATCCTGTTGCCAGTCCAATAGCGTGTGGAAATTCACACGCACCACGGGATACCGGTTCGCTGACGTACTTGCGTGTGTAAGTGGCCGCGCACCCATTAAATACACGTACATAGGCCAATCGCGTGTACGCGCACTTTTGTCCAATTACACGCGATGACACTCTGACGTGCAGTATCTCCACGTGTGCCCCGTCATCACGTCCTGAGTGGGGAACACCCGTGCGGGTCACGTCACAGACGCGCTTACGCGCTGAGGGACTCTGGTCCAATAGAATCGCGTATGCGTGCTGACGCGCTTACGCGCTAAGGGCCTTTCCTCGGATTTCACGCTGACGTGCAGGATTTTCACGTGCCAAATCACTCCGTATCAAGCTGGCCACGCGAAAACACACGGAAGCCCACGCTCCTGCCCAGAAGGCCGAGTTACTGCCCCCCAGTGCCCCGAGCAGCCTCCCACGTGCCATCTGCTGCTGCCTGCCTGCCTGCCTGCCTGCTGCCACCGTGCCCTGCCATTTGGTGCCTGCACATCAGCCATCTGCAGGGGTCCAGTTGCTGTGTCCACCCCTGCTGGAACTGAAGACTCCCGACTGGTATTACATCGCTCCACAGCCCAGCCCCAGGACCCAGTTGCCCACCCACACCTGCCTCTGGGGTTGCCATGTCGGGCACTTCCACATCTGGCACCAGTGGCAACCCCAGGCCAGAGGGGCAGAGGGGCACCAGCTTCACTGTCACCGAAGTTGGTGTCCTGGTGGAGCATGTCCTGGGGCAGTATGATGCCCTCTTTGGATCGTCCCGCGCCAGCAAGGAAGGACGGCAGAGGATCTGGGCCGACTGTATGGTTGCCATCAACGCGGAGGGGGTGGCAACCCGCGACGTCCTGAAGATCAAGAAGCGCTGGGAGGACTTGAGGTCCAGGACCCTTGTGAAGGCCCGGCGCCTCGTGGAGGGGGGCCGGGGCCGCATGAGTACCATCCAGATGAGGGTCCTGGAACGCGTACGCCCAGCGCTCCACGCCCAGATCCTTGAGAGGGAGGCCCGTCTGGAGTTGAGCGGTAAGTGTCCATGCATTACTGTGTGTGACAGGGCATGTTGCGGTGTGCTGGTTCTATGATACTTGCCTGTACGTGTGCCATAGCCCATGTATGCATGTATGTGTGCAGGGACATCATGGTAATGCATGTGCGACCAGTGATGTGTGATGCACATGGTTGTTGCATGTGTTGAAATGCCGCATGGGGAGCCCTAATCAGATTATGAACATGAGAGCATGCCAGTCTCTGTACCTGAACATGGGTGGGGGTGAGGGATGGGTGCTGATGCCAGGTACATATATGGTAGCCATGTCTGTGTGCCTGACCTGCGTGTCTGTGACTTATGCATGCCATGGATGCATGACACATGTGTGTGACAATGCAGAGATTCAGTAAAGCAGCAAAATTACCCTTGTATCCGCTGTGTTTGGTGTGTTTGGGGCCAGATGGATGTGACTGAGGTGATGTGTGTGCATGTGATGGGCATGAGCCATGATGCGTGTGAGTTACATATCATTGAATGTTTCAAGAGTCCATTGGACATGCATGGAAATGTCCATGGCATGCACCATGCCTGTTACTGTGTGTGTTTTGCCTGGACTGGCCCATGTGTTGTGGAGGGACATGATGGACGTGTACTTTGACAGTGGTGCTCATCTGCTATTGCTTCCTGTCTAGGGGACCATTGTACAGTGCCCTGATGCTTGTGTTCTTTGTCTCCCTCTACGCAGCGGCTAGTGAAGAAGAGGGCGGAGACGGCGCTGTGGAGCAAGGCGGCGGGGATGCCCCCACGGCTGCAGCGGAAGGGGTGGGTGAGCCCCCACAGGGGCCTGCTACGGTGGGAGACGGTGAGGAGCCATCCAGGTTGGTGGTTTGCACAGAGGAGGAGGAGGCCGCCACTGGGGCACACATGGGGCCTGGTGGGGGCATCCCTGCTGGTGCAAGTGGTGCAGTCCAGGGCCAGGGGCAGGAGGCAGCACAGGTCACCGTGGAGGGGCCTGTGCATGTCGCTGTCCCTGACCCTGTGAGTGCACCACCATGCACCAGCAGGGATGCCCCGTCCCAGGCCTGTCCGCAGGTAGAGGGGAGGTCCATGTCACCTGACTCCCCTCCACCTGCGGACGTGGGAACCCCTGGCCGTGCGGAGAAGGTCCTGATTGGGGTCGCGTTGCGCACGGCTGCGATTCGTGATGCCGTGCGTGCTTCCCGGGAGGAGCACGCACGTCATCACGAAGTGCACCGTGCCGACGTGGCCCAATTGGGATCGGCCATGTTCGGGGGTTTCCTGCATGTGTTGGCCAATGTGGCGGCCCTCTCCTCCTCTGTGCAGGCTATCCACCAGTCGTTCTCCTTGCCGTCTTCCAGCCCAGATGCCACCAGGGCCCCCTGTGGACCTGCCCCGACCAATGCAGCCAGCTCGGTGGGGATCCCATCCCTGCCACAGTCGGGAGTCAGAGATCCAGCAGGGGTGGACACCAGAGCAACTGGACCCCAGCAGATGGAGGATGTGACGGCATCATCGGGCAGGGCACGTGCACGACGGCGTCGGTGGTTTCCATCAGCCTGGATGCCGTCGTGCTGGCACAGGCAGTTGCGTCGGAGGCAGCAGCAGGCTCAACGTGGGAGGCATCATGGCTCGGGGCCATCAACATCAGGGGTGCAGGCATCGGCCGGAGGGCAGGAGAACCCTGGAATGGGAGTGGCTTCCGTGTGGGAGAGGTTGTGCCAGCGGATAGGTGCGGAGCGGCAGCGGGCAGAGGAGGAACGGCTCACGATGGTCAGGGCGGAGGACTCCATGCGGAGGGCGCTGAGGCGGGCTGAGTGCCTCGAGGGTCTTCGCAGGGAGTTTGAGCTTGACACTGCGTTATCCCTGCGGGACCTCGGGGCCAGGGAACATGCCCGCCTCCAAGCCATTGAGCAGGAGTTCGAGGATGCCCTGGCCCATGACAACAACCAGTGAGCCGTCCGAATAGCCCGCTGCCTTTGTATATAGTTGTATAGTTAGGGTTAGGTTTCCTTTGTTTTTTTGAATTTTTTTTGGGTTGCGATTGGACAATGCACCACTTTTTTGTATATAGTTCCCTTTTTAGTTAGTAGTCAGTTAGGTTTAATTTGGTAGGGCTCATGGACCCAGGATTATCTTCTTGATTGGCTTATTTTATTTTTTCAAAATTTTTTCATGGACATTCATCTTGTTTTGTTTGATTTGCTTTGTGTTTTTTCTTATTTGCTGTTCAATACATATTATTTTTTTAATCTTCAATGTGTGGTATCATCTCATTGCTTTCAGGCATGTCATGTTGGGTGTTTTGACATTCACTTGCAGCCATTGTGTGTGACAGACATTGCATTATTTACATTGGGGGTGTAACATGTAATTGCCTTTGATATGTGGGTGGGTGTGATAGTTGGTTGGGCCTTTTGGCAGGGGAGGATGGGCATTACGGACATGATTGGGGAATGTTGGGACCCAGGTGCAGGGGGGCATGGATTGGACATGGGTGGGGGCCTGCTGGCAGGTGCCCCACAGTGCTGGGGGGTGGGGGTGGTGGGAGACATGAGTTGGACATGGGTGGGGGCCTGCTGGCAGGTGCCCCACAGTGCTGGGGTGTGTGGGTGGTGGGAGACATGAGTTGGACATGGGTGGGGGCCTGCTGGCAGGTGCCCCACAGTGCTGGGGGGTGGGGGTGGTGGGAGACATGAGTTGGACATGGGTGGGGGCCTGCTGGCAGGTGCCCCACAGTGCTGGGGGGTGGGGGTGGTGGGAGACATGAGTGGGGCCCTGGTGGAGGGTGACCCTGGTGGTTGGGGTTTGGGGGTGGTGGGAGACATGAGTTGGACATGGGTGGGGGCCTGCTGGCAGGTGCCCCACAGTGCTGGGGGGTGGGGGTGGTGGGAGACATGAGTTGGACATGGGTGGGGGCCTGCTGGCAGGTGCCCCACAGTGCTGGGGGGTGGGGGTGGTGGGAGACATGAGTTGGACATGGGTGGGGGCCTGCTGGCAGGTGCCCCACAGTGCTGGGGGGTGGGGGTGGTGGGAGACATGAGTTGGACATGGGTGGGGGCCTGCTGGCAGGTGCCCCACAGTGCTGGGGTGTGGGGGTGGTGGGAGACATGAGTGGGGCCCTGGTGGAGGGTGACCCTGGTGGCTGGGGGGTGGGGGTGGTGGGAGACATGAGTTGGACATGGGTGGGGGACTGCTGGCATGTGCCCCACAGTGCTGGGGGGTGGGGGTGCAAGGGGACATGTGTTGGTGTTCATTAGTTCAAGGAGACATGTGCCTTTGCTGGGGGGCATGCCCATGTTGGGTGGGCTGCCTGCGGGACATGACCAGGGATGCAGGGTAGTCCCCTGTGGTGTGGGCTGCCTGCAGGGGCCGTGGAGGGTGTACAGGGTACACCTGGGAGGACCCACACTGTCAAATCACATGTGGGACTCCCCAGCACCCCTGAAATACACGTACCGTGCAGAAATCGCGTGTAAAACTTCCCGCGCACCCCTGAAATACACGCGCCCAGGCGATTCGCGTGTAAAACTTCCCGCGCACCCCTGAAATACACGCGCCCAGGCTATTCGCGTGTAAAACTTCCCGCGCACCCCTGAAATACACGCGCCCAGGCTATTCGCGTGTGGGACTTCCCGCGCACCCCTGAAATACACGGGCCCAGGCTATTCGCGTGTGGAACTCCCCGCGCACCCCTGAAATACACGCGCCCAGGCTATTCGCGTGTGGAACTCCCCGCGCACCCCTCAAATTCACGCGCCCAGGCTATTCGCGTGTGGTACTTCCCGCGCACCCCTCAAATTCACGCGCCCAGGCTATTCGCGTGTGGAACTTCCCGCGAACCCCTGAAATACACGCGCCCAGCCTATTCGCGTGTGGAACTTCCCGCGCACCCCTGAAATACACGCGCCCAGCCTATTCGCGTGTGGAACTTCACGCGAACCCCTGAAATACACGTAGCCCGCTCCCCCAGGCCCGATCGCGTGTGGAACTTCACGCGAACCCCTGTAATACACGTAGCCCGCTCCCCCAGGCCCGATCGCGTGTGGAACTTCACGCGAACCCCTGAAATACACGTAGCCCGCTCCCCCAGGCCCGATCGCGTGTAAAACTTCCCGCGCACCCCTGAAATACACGCGCCCAGGCTATTCGCGTGTAAAACTTCCCGCGCACCCCTGAAATACACGCGCCCAGGCTATTCGCGTGTAAAACTTCCCGCGCACCCCTGAAATACACGCGCCCAGGCTATTCGCGTGTGGGACTTCCCGCGCACCCCTGAAATACACGGGCCCAGGCTATTCGCGTGTGGAACTCCCCGCGCACCCCTGAAATACACGCGCCCAGGCTATTCGCGTGTGGAACTCCCCGCGCACCCCTCAAATTCACGCGCCCAGGCTATTCGCGTGTGGTACTTCCCGCGCACCCCTCAAATTCACGCGCACAGGCTATTCGCGTGTGGAACTTCCCGCGAACCCCTGAAATACACGCGCCCAGGCTATTCGCGTGTGGTACTTCCCGCGCACCCCTCAAATTCACGCGCCCAGGCTATTCGCGTGTGGAACTTCCCGCGAACCCCTGAAATACACGCGCCCAGCCTATTCGCGTGTGGAACTTCCCGCGCACCCCTGAAATACACGCGCCCAGCCTATTCGCGTGTGGAACTTCACGCGAACCCCTGAAATACACGTAGCCCGCTCCCCCAGGCCCGATCGTGTGTGGAACTTCACGCGAACCCCTGTAATACACGTAGCCCGCTCCCCCAGGCCCGATCGCGTGTGGAACTTCACGCGAACCCCTGAAATACACGTAGCCCGCTCCCCCAGGCCCGATCGCGTGAGGAACTTCACGCGAACCCCTGTAATACACGTAGCCCGCTCCCCCAGGCCCGATCGCGTGAGGAACTTCACGCGAACCCCTGTAATACACGTAGCCCGCTCCCCCAGGCCCGATCGCGTGTGGAAATTCCCGCGCACCCCTCAAATTCACGCGCCCAGGCTATTCGCGTGTGAAACTTCACGCAAACCCCTGAAATACACGTAGCACGCTCCCCCAGGCCCGATCGCGTGAGGAACTTCACGCGAACCCCTGTAATACACGTAGCCCGCTCCCCCAGGCCCAATCGCGTGTGGAACTTCACGCGAACCCCTGTAATACACGTAGCCCGCTCCCCCAGGCCCGATCGCGTGTGGAACTTCACGCGAATCCCTGAAATACACGTAGCCCGCTCCCCCAGGCCCGATCGCGTGAGGAACTTCACGCGAACCCCTGTAATACACGTAGCCCGCTCCCCCAGGCCCGATCGCATGAGGAACTTCACGCGAACCCCTGTAATACACGTAGCCCGCTCCCCCAGGCCCGATCGCGTGAGGAACTTCACGCGAACCCCTGTAATACACGTAGCCCGCTCCCCCAGGCCCGATCGCGTGAGGAACTTCACGCGAACCCCTGTAATACACGTAGCCCGCTCCCCCAGGCCCGATCGTGTGAATAACTTCACGCGAACCCCTGTGATGCACGTACCCTGCAAATCGCGTGTGACACTTCCCGCGCATCCCGGTATACATGCACACGTATTTTTTGTCAGCGGGTGTCCGTGTTTGTGGGTACCCCTTTGCACGTCATTTTTCCTGGAGGGCCACAGTATGGGACATTCATCATGGCAGTATATAGGTGCTATTTGTTGGCGCACCTTTTGGCGCACATTTCTTACAGCCGCAGAGACGCTACCGCCTCCTTTCTTGTGGCGGTCGTGTTTGTGCCTGTGCGCTGGTTTGAGCGTGCGCTTTTTTCCCCTATTCTATTCCATGAATACGTGTTGTAGGCGAGCGTGTGGGCATTCCGCGCACTTGTGCCCTGTACTTCCCCCGTGACGCCCACGTTTTGGCAAGTTGTTCCCCATTCCGAGTGTTACGCCCGTGTTCCGCCTACTTTTATTGCGTGCGCCGCGCTATGTGCGAATTTCGCTGTGGCCTGTGCGATTTTCGCTGTGACCTGGCGCACGCTGTTAGATGGCCTGTGCGCCAACGTGCGCCAACGTGCGCCGCGCACTTTTTTTTCGCACATCCGCTGGTTTTCTCGCGCACGGCCTTCCATGAATCGACGTGCGCTGCTTTTCGTGCGATTTTCGCACGTTCACTGCGATTTTCGCTATTCCACTGCGAATCGCACGTTTTTGCCCACTTGCGCCGCGCTAATTATTCCATGAATCGGCCTCTGAGTGTGATATCTAGATATTTTTCATATTGATAAAAGTGTGATATGTATATTGTTTAATTCATCAAATAAATCTTTTAACTTTGCAAAACAAACCTACTTCTTGGTTCAGTGAGACCGGGGGGGGATTCAAAGAGAGGGGCTTTATATAAGGGTACATCGTCCAGAAATAAAAGAACTTTTGACATAAAAATATATAAATTAAGGGTTCCAGCTGGGCATCTCACGCTAGGCATTGACTTAGTTGGAGTGCTGTGTTGAAACCATTTCTAGATTGGGGGCTTGTCCGGGATCTCTGGATTAGATATATCAGTTATGGAAGCTTAACACAGTGTGCTAAGTAATAGGATACATAAATCCTGTTGGGATACTACGCTGTGTTACACTGTAAAAGCACCCCTCAAAAGGGAACGCTGTAAGGAAACGGTCTGTTTTGCAAAGATAATATAAACTTCTGTAAATCAGGAAGGAAATTAATATTTCCAGAATGGCGACATTGGTAGACATCAATATGGCTAGAGAACACCTTTTGCATAAGTTATTTGTGAGAGGTGAATTGACAGAGCAGGATCAGAATGTGTGGTTGCAGGCAATCACACAACAGATCACTGCAACAGGGTTAGATATATGGAAAGACCAGCGTCCCTTGCATGTGGCCCTGAGTGAACTATATATGGCCCCTAAGGCCAAGGATTAGCAAAATAAGATTGCCAAGATAGCGGCATATCTATATGTATCTATTGGAACCATACAGGATAAATATGCTGAAGGCCAAGATCTGGCAAGTAGGCAACTAATGGCATTAGAAAAGGCCAAAACTGATCCTGACTCTTCTGAGCACAGGCTGCAGAGGAGCCAGGAGTCAGAAAATGAAAGCAGGCAGTATATAGTCAAAATAAAAGAGGACATGGGTATCCTGCAACAGGAAAAGGCAAAACAGGATACCAGAATTCTGGCCTTGCAGAAGGAGTACCAAGAAAGTTTGGACGCCCTACTGCAGAGCCAGAAAAAGCTGGAGCAACAGATCAATTTCAACAGGGCATGTACAGAGCAGGTATCCACCCTGCAAATCCAACTAGACAGAGAGAAAGAGGAGAGCAATACATTGATTTTGAAAGACCTAGGTACCCAGGCAGAGTTTGATGAAGAGCGCCAAAAAGCTGGTGTGCTTCAAAGACAGAGGGATGACCTGACGGCACATAGGCAGGCTCTTGCTCAGGAAAGGGACACCCTGGGTCAGGAAGTCTGTTATTTAAAAGAGAAACTGGAAGAAAATCACCTGGTCCTCCAGGGACTGGGTGACCTCCAAAAAGGCCATCAAAAATTGTTGTAGCACACCAGGAGGGTAGAAGAGGCTCTAGCATGAAAGGACCAGGCCAGACTGGACAGGACTCATGAGGTAACCATCCTGCAGTAAAGACTGGCCCGGTACTCAAAAACAACCCAGGAAGCACAGAAAGAAAATGAGGCTCTCTGTGAAAACAATGACAGGCTCCACAGGCAGGTAGCCATGCAAGAGAGATTGATAAAGACTAGTAAGGCCTTGATTGAGGAACAGAAAGCTCAGGTTCATGCATGGCAACAGGGAGCAGGGGCTGATAGAGATGAGGTTTGCTGGGTAAGGGAAACACCTGAGCATAACCTCAGGAACCCTAGTACCAGATGCCTTCATCTCTCCCAGTCCTTGGACTCTGCCACCCCCATGTCCACTGGTGCACATGAGCCCAGGGCTACGGGGATGGCAGATTTCAATAAAATCAGAAGTATGGGGCTCATAGACAGCACCTCCCAGGAATGGATGGGCGAGCATCTGGGTATGGGTACCTAAGCACTGTGAAATTTAGTGGGGAACTCCAGGAGAGTAGGCCCACTAAGGGCTTCCTAGAAACCTCAGCCCACCAAGGACAGTGGGGGGGGTACCCATCAAATCCTGGGAGCAAGTAGGAATCAGAAGACTCCTTTGAGCACCCCAGGACACAGGAGATAGGTCCTCACATTCTACCAGCCATTCCCAGGCTCGCAGAATCCGGGAGAACCTAGAAAACCAGACGGGCACCTCTGGGAGCAGTACCTCTGAGTCAGAGGAGGATTGGACCAGGGTTACCCGAACCAAGAAGGCCAATAAGGCAAAAAAGGCTTTGCTTAAGGATCCCTTAAAACAAATCAAGGGGATAAGGAGCGTCATCACGCCTTATCATAAGAACGTTAAGTATTCGGTTTGGGAGCACTTAGAACTCTTTGAGCAGATGATGGAAACTTTCCATTTGAAAGACAGCAGTAGCTTCATTCAGTATGTGAAATGGACCTTCTCACCAGAATACTCCAGTTTCTTTGCGGGGCTGGAGGACCAAAATCATTCTAGATGGTCCACCTATAGGGCGGCCATCTTGAAGCATTTTTCTGTTCACAGAAATCCCCAGGAGGCTCGCAAGGCAGCCTACAACTTTCAATGTGGGGAGGATCAGACCCCACCAGAATTTGTGCAGGTATTAAAGCGTGCCTTTGCGCAGACTACCAGAAGGGTGCGCACGGACAGCAAAGAATTTGTCAATACTTTCTTCCATGCTCTACCAAAGTACATCATGACCCAGCTAGTGAGAGATTTTCATGAGAAAATATCACTAGACTGGGTCATTGAACAGGCCACCCGAATCTATGAGGTACAAAAGCCCATAGAAAACAAGAATAATCCTAAAAGCCCCAAACCAACCAACACCCCTGCTGCTGCTAAGGTGGCAGAGATGCAGGTTGCCCCTATTTTGGATTTGGAGATGGGGGGGCCTAAAAACCCACCTGCACAAAATCAGAGCAATCCCAAGCCCAGAAGGCCCTCGGGCCAGTCACAGCCAGGGAGCCAAGGAGGTAGTCCCACAAATTGGATCCCTCACTCCCCTGACTACATAAGTCCCCGCTACAAGGGGAATAAACCCATCCTGGGTTATGTGTGGACTCCTCCAGCCCAAGGTGGGGGATCCAACCAAGCAGCACCAAACCCAGGGAACTTCCCTCCTCACTTCCCCCAGGAGGGCAGAAATTCCCCAAATCCTGGGCAAAATTTTGTCCCCAGGTATCCACAAAATGTCCAGCCCCAGAACAATCCATCCTTCTTTCCCCACTTTCCTGAGCTCAGACAACCTAATACGGGAGAGGGGAGGCCAAGGGTGGAGGGGTACCCAAATCTTCCAAACCCGGGTATTTCCAGAGAAGGGATAGTTACCCTTCCCGGGATCAGCCCAGGGCAGACGACAGAACCCAGTATCAGCCTGAGCGGGTTTCACAGCTAGAGCGCCAGGTCCAAAATATGGCACAGGATCTGGGTTGCATGCTGAGGGCTCAACAGAACCCTCAGATGAGCATGACGGAACAGAATGCCTCAAACTCTGGACCTGCTGCTCCAGAGCAATGACGGGGGAAGAACCCCGACAACCCACTGGTTCCCAGGGAGGAGGCACAAGGGGAAGGGGGTGTAAAGCCGTGGAGGAAGCTTCCTTCCCCACTTGTAAAAAGCCCCTGGAAACCAAGGAACCAGAACCAAAATCTCCTGCCCCTGAAAGTCTGCCACCCAAGGAGCAGAGAGGGGGAAGGAGAAACAAAGGACCCAAACAGGCCCATTTTGAGGAGGAGGTACATATCTTCCAATTTGAAGGAGACGGATCCTCAGAGGATCCTGGGAAAAGGATCTTCTCCTTCAGAGATGGGGGAACTCCTCCCAAAGAAAAATGGGTCCCAAAGGATTCAAATCCAGACTGGTTAGATGTGGGGACTGAGCCAGCACAGCCCATCATCCAACACAGAACCAACAACAAGAAAATCCCCTGGTTCAAACCCATCCTGGTGACTGCCTCCAAAAAGGGGCGGGGGCGGCCCAGAACCGTAACCAGGGGAACCCAAAACTTCACCCATCTCCAGTTGCCACCTTTTCTTTTCAGATTCCCTAGACTCCAAACAGAATTCTGCCCAAATATCTTCTCTACCAGTGTCCAAAACTAGACAAAAAACCCACCAGTTGTCCAGAAATGCACATTATCTGTGCCACCTTGCGGAAAAGGAGGGAAGTTTCTATGCCCCAGTACAAATACAGGTGCAGGGTACAATTTTGGCACTGGTGGACACTGGATCCCATGCTATCCTTCTGTCCAAAAGGGCCTTTGATAAACTGAATTCAGGAAGGGGGAGAACTACCAAATTCCTTCCTGGACAACTTCAGAACTTTGACGGGAAGGAAATTCCCATCGAGGGGACTGCGGATTTGGACATTAAAATTGGGCGACACAAGGTGAAGCACCCGGTCACAATTGTGACTCCAGAGGGCACCCCTTGTTTACTAGGGAATGACCTCCTGCGAAGGTTGTCTCCCCTCATAGACTGTGTAAACAAGGTCCTCTGGACCCAGACTAGCTGACCAATAAAATTGAAACAGAGTATCAACCATGTTAGTTTAAACGGCACCTGCCACATGGTTGAACAAAAATCTGACGAAGTAGAATTTCACTTCCAGAACAACCAAATTCCAGACATGACAGTAATAGCAGTAGGACATCAAACTGGTGATGGGGGGTCCTCTCTATTTCTGAAAATCAACTTCCAGTTTAAGGTGGCATTCACACTGGAAGGAAACACTCTGAAATTCTTTACCGATCCACAATCAGACATTTCCATTCCTATAGTCCAGAAAGAAGAGAAATCAGCTCACAGCCTGGCTGATATTCAGCAAATTGGAGAGCAGTTGTTCATCCCTGTTCAGTTAAATGAAGGGAAGGACTCTGTTCTCGCCCGAGTGTGTGTGAACAACGATAAGAGCATCATCAGCGAAGCCATGTTCTGCCAACTCCAAAAAGATCCAGCCATTCCCACATTTAGACTGATAGACAAATGGGAAATGGATCTGGACAAGCCCAATTCCAAACATCTCCTGCCAAGCTGGTGTATGCTTGAAATTTCCATAGGAAACAAGAGCATAGTCCATAATTGTTGGGTCGTGCGAGACATCACTGCCTCCTTTTACTTAGGCAGTGACATTCTCAATCGCTTTGCCATTAGTTTAGACCTAATAAACTTCAAAGCTTGGTCCCGATTAGCGTATAATCCCATGGGCTTTGATGATCAAGAGAAAGCATTTAGGTCAGCTCAACTGCTGCCTTATGCAGTTGAAATTCAGATTGGAGAGGAAGTCACCATCCCAGAAAGGACCTGACATTTCTCTCTGGAAGTGAAAGTTAAACGAGGACAGAAATTGAACAACCCTGATGCCTATATTCATCTAAATGCTTCTCTCCAACAGCTAGGGTTGGGGGTGAACACAACACCATTAGTCGACCTAGAACATGACACCATTCCAATAGAAGTTGATAACAGTGACTTAAAAAGTATCACTCTAGCCGCAGGCAGCATTATTGGAATGGTGGTTGATGACCGACATTTTTCCATAGATTTAGGTAATGAACTGTTAGGACCAATCCCCAAGGACTGTTTTGACAGTGATAGTGATGACAACACAACACCAGACAGGATCTTTACCCGGCATGGGGGAACTTCCTGGTGTACACTTCCTGCCCTTATGGTAAGGAAGATTTGGCCTGTGAATTCAGGAGGGATGAGGTGATTTTCCAGGTCCATGAGGGCTGGCTTACCCACCTGAAGCCACCAGTCCAAATCAGCACTGTGACCAAGGGCTTCTCCACCAAGCTGGAGGAGGCCGCTGACATAGCAAAACCAGAAGTCTTTCCAGGCTTCATGCAGATGGTTGAAGAGAGAGTCAACCTAGCTGATGCCTGTGAGACTCTGGAGCAGAAGCAAAAATTGAAACAAGTTTTCTTGGATTTTAAAGATCTCTTTGCGGTGGACTCATATGACTGTGGTCGCACCGACATCCACACAACAACAATTCCCACGGACCCTGGCATGACTCCAGTGTTTGTGAAGCAATATTGCTTGCCTCTCACATCAATGGAGTCCCTTACTGAAATAATTAAGAACCTTGACTACCCGATGGACTCTTCCTCACATTGACCAAGGGCTGTCCCAGATCCAGCGGTCACAGGTATTCACTGCAATAGACCTGACCAATGGATACTGGACTGTACCTGTCAGTAGGGCGGACCAATACAAGCTGGCCTTTACCTTTGGGGGGCAGCAGTACACATGGACCCGGACTCCCTTGTGATACATCAACTCCGGCAATAAGTTCAACATTTTTCTACATAAGGCCATGCCCGACCTGGGTGAAAGGGGTAACCTGGCCTATGTAGATCATGTTTTCATCAAACGCTCAACTGTGGAGGAACACATAGAGGATATCCATTATGTTCTGACACAGTTGAGGGCTGCCGGAGAAAAACTTTCCTTTCAAAAGGCACAGTGGTGTAGAACCGGTGTCAATTTCTTGTGGCATGAGATTACTCCTCAGAGCCTCCGTCCCCAGGAAAAGAAAGTGGAGGCACTTCAGAAATGTAAAGACCCCACAACTCTGCGGGAACTAAGGAGCCTCCTTGGACTGACTAATTAAAGTAGAAAGTTCATTGAGGACGCAGAGATCACAAGACCCCTGATTCATCTTCTGAAGGGGGGGGTCAAGTGGGAGTGGGGTCCAGAACAAGCAGAGGCAGTAAGACAACTCAAGAGAAGCCTCTCACAAGTGCCTTGCCTAGCTTACCCTGTCAAAAACAAGGAGTTCTTCTTGGAAACAGGGTTCTCTAATACATGCTTGACTGCAGTATTATACCAAAAGCATGACAAGGTCAATAAAGTAATCTCCTATGCGAGTAAAACTTTATCCTCTGTGGAGGAAAAATTCAACGATTGTGAGAAGGCACTCCTGGCAATGGTGTGGCATTGAAGAATTACCGCCCGTTTATCCAGGGGGAACACATCATAGTGGCGACTCCACATCAGCCTCTGCAATATCTCCAAAGTGACAGAATCCGGGCCGGAAATGTGAGGGATTCCCAAATTACTTCCTGGATTCTGTCAATGCAAAGCTTTCCTGTGGAGGTCAGATATTGCCAAAACAAGAACAGGCCCCTCGCGCAAGTTCTGGTTGACTTCATGATTGTGCCAGAGAAAACTGTCTCGAGGACGAAAGTCTAAAAATCAAGGACAACATGGAGGCATACCTCAGTTCCCCACACAAAGTCTTTGAAGAAGACAAGTGTGAGGGAATGCCCACTGTCTATGTGGATGGATGCTGTTACCATGTTGACAACAACGGGGAGAAAGAACTGGTGGCGGGCGTAGGGAATGCATGGGTGAAGGAGTTTCCAGAACCCTCCGCTGGGTACATGATTGGTCCCCGAAGTAGTCAAGTGGCAGAGTTGATGGCTGTGCATCAAGCCATCCTCACTGCTGTCCAACATCAACTCCACGAACTGGTCCTAATCACAGATTCGGATTATGTACGGAACAGGTTAACTGGAAAACCAGAGGCATGTTATGTGCTAATAATAAACCATTGAAACATGGGAAATTAATTCAAAACATTGATGATCTGGTCACCTCGAATGGGATGACCATCTACTGGAGAAAGATTAAGGGTCATTCCAAAGTAGAGGGACCAGACAAAACTGGAAATGACTTAGCTGATCAGCTGGCCAAAACCGGAGCCATCCAAGGGGATCGATTTTCGCGTTTTGGACTAGCCTAAAGGATCGAGTCAGACCAAGGTAGCCATTTCACAAGCAAAGTAATGACAAAGATGTGGGAGATACTTGAGGTCAAAAGGAATCTACACATTGCTTACCGGATAGCCTCTAGTGGTGCAGAAGAGAGATACAACAAAACAATTGTGAGCATATTAAAAAAGTTTGTGGCAGATTTGGGGACAAGTTGGGATATTCGATTACCTCTTGTCCTAATGGCCATCAGATCTACCCCTTTCATCTGCAAATAAAATGTCACCGTTTGAGCTGATGACTGGACGCAGGATGGTGCTTCCCCAGCATCTGCTCTACAGAACCCAAGAGCAGACATTGATCAATGCCTCCACAACTCATGAGTATGTTGAAAATCTAAGAAAACACCTTCAACATGCTTTTGCATATGCTCAGCGAAATCTAGAGAGATCTGCAAATCGCATGAACACCCACTATGACTTAAAGACTACTAGAAAAGAATACAATGTAGGAGACCGGGTATACTTATACAATTTCCAAAGGAACCAGGCCAAACAGTGCACATTTTTGTCTACCTGGAGGGGTCCTTTTGAAATTGTAGACAACATCTCACCAGTCGCCTACAAAATCTGCATCCCCAAAGGCAGTTTGTATCATGAATGTCAGGCCGATCTCTTGATTCGTCGGAACCAAAATCGTCGTTATGCAGAACCCACTCCTCCTCACCTGATTCTTCAGTAGACTCCTCGCGTCTTCGCCCCTTTTTTCTTGTTGATTTCTTTTTAGAGAAGAGATATGGTCTTCCGCGGTTAGAAGCCACCCTGTTCCCACTAGTAAACCAGGGAAGCAAGGGACCCCCTTTCCGCAGGAGCCGTAGGAGAGGAAAAAAGCGTTAGCTAAAAAAAAACTCTCTTGAATCTCGATCCTGATGAGGAGCCAGGTAACCCAGACAAGCTGTTACTCCAGAGGAGATCCGGATTCGAGGGATAATAGAGACCGCGGGTTGGCTAGTTGGAAGGGAAAAAGGAAAGGAAAACAGGTAAGTACGGGGGAAGGATAGCAAATATAGAAAAGGAGGGCAGAGTACCGGGGAGGAGCAAGGAAACAAAGGAGGGCAGGAAGGGACGATAACCGGCAAAAACACTGGTCAGGAAGCAGGCAAGGAACTGGAGAGAGAGCGCTAGCGAAACAGAGCGTGAAAGCTTCAGTTGCAAAGCGCCGGGCAAAACAAAGAGGCGTGGTTAAGAGCAAAACCAGGAAGAGGTCGGAAAAAGACTAGAGCGTAGCAACAGGAAATGGGGGAAAAATATGGAACGATCAATGGCGGCGGAGTTGCCATCGGTTTCTCAGACTCCATGGGAATCTCTTTGCAAACGGCATGACAGTATGCCCCCTTCCATGGGGCACCCCCCCTGGCTTGTCGGGGTGAAGTCTGTGAAACAACCGCACCAGACGAGGCGAATGGACGTGGGAAATAGGTTCCCAAGAATCATCCGAATGTGGGTAGCCCTTCCAATGAATAAGATATTCCAGTCTGCCTCCCTTATATCTGGAGTCTTGGATGGCTGCCACTTCATATTCGTCTGGTGGTAAGTCTATGGGTTTTTGGCCTTTTGGTATCCTTCGTTTGTAGGGGTCTTCCCGATATTCTTTCAAAAGAGAGGAATGAAAGACCGGATGAATATGTTTCATGTAGTTGGGCAACAGAAGCCGGTATGCCACCGGGTTTATCCTTTCCGAGATGGCATAGGGACCCAGATAGCGCGGTGTTAGTTTGGAAGAATGCAACCAGCGCGGAAGGTACTTTGTAGATAACCAAACTTGGGTCCCTTTTTTCCAATGGGGAGAAGGAAGGCGCAGTGGATTGCTGGAGGTGCTATAGCGGATCTTGCTGGCTCGCAGACTAGTATATGCAGCCTTATGCGCCTCAGAAATACTGGCAAGCAAGGCATCCACGGAAGGTATATCCCCAGGAGGAAAGGGTCTGATTGGCAAGAAACGGGGATGAAAGCCATAGGTACAAAAAAAAGGACTTAGTTTGGTGGCACTATGGGCAGAGTTGTTGTAAGCAAACTCGGCTGTAGGTAGAAGACCCACCCAATCATCTTGCTGAGAATTAGTAAAACAACGAAGATACTGCTCTAACAGAGCGTTTAACCGTTCTGTCTGGCCATTTGTTTGCGGATGGAACCCTGAGGACATAGCTCTTTCAATACCAAGTCTCTTACAGAGCTCTTTCCAAAAGCGGGAGGTATACTGGGTGCCTCTATCAGATATAATCTTGTCTGGAATTCCGTGTAACCGGAATATATCCTTGGAAAAGATAGAAGCCATTTCGGCTGCTGTTGGTAGTCCTGCCAAGGGAGAAAAATGTGCCATCTTAGAAAAACAGTCCACGGTCACCATGATGCAGGAGCAACCATCCGAAGGAGGTAAGTCGACTACGAAATCGGTGGAAATTACTCTCCATGGACTCCTAGGCGGTTCTTCTAGCTGTAGATATCCAACCGGTTTCTGAGTGCTGTACTTAGATCTGGAGCAGACGGGGCAGGTCGATACATACTTCTCTACTAACTTTCCCATTCCTGACCACCAGAAATGACGTCTGAGTAGTTCCAGAGTGTTCTTAATTCCTGGATGTCCAGCTACTTGGTCATCGTGACACCATTTTAAAACCTGTAGACGGGAGGTGGAGTCTGGTAGAAAAAGACGTCCTTTGCAAAGATATACGCCATCCTGAAGGAGGAGATCCTCTGAAGCCCTTACCAAAGGGGGTTTGTCCAGGTTGGCAGTGGCCATGCGTACCCCTTCTAGAAAGGCATTAACCGTACATATCACCCTTTTCTGGGGCAACATGAGGTTTAGATGTTGATCTGGTAAACATTCGGCAGAGGGTTTTCTGGATAATGGGTCGGCAAGTACATTTTGGGTTCCGGGTAAGTAAGTAAGGACGAAGTCATATTGGGAAAAAAAATGGGCCCATCGGGCTTGTCGTGAATTTATACACTCCATACTTTGTATGACCTTTAAATTTTTATGATCCGTGCGCAGTTCGAAGGGAAAAACAGCCCCTTGTAAGAGATGTCGCCACTCTTCACAGGCCACCTTCATCGCGAGTAGCTCCTTCTCTATCACAGAATTATTCCGTTGGCTAGGGGTTAGAGTCTTTGACACATAGGCTACTGGAAATTCAATGCCATCATGTTCTTGTAGCAATGCTGCTCCCAAAGCTGCGGACGAGGCGTCAGTTTCTATTATGAATGGGAGGTCTTGATCAGGTTGACGTAGAACTGGAGCCGAACAAAAAGCAGTTTTAAGTTGGAGAAAGGCGTCCTCTGCTTCATCGGACCAAAGAAAGGGAGAAGTAGACTTCTTCAACAAACAGGTAATGGGCAGTACCTTATCGGAGAAATCAGAAATGAACTTGCGATAGAAATTTGCTAGTCCGAGGAATCTTTGGATTTCCTTTACAGAAGTCGGACTTGGCCACTGTAAAACGGCTTCTACCTTCCGAGGGTCCATCTGAATCCCCTCGGCAGACAAAATAAATCCAAGATACGGAACCTTAGCTACCTGGAAAACACACTTGTCTGGATTAGCCTTTAAATGGGCTTCCTTAAATGGGCTTCCTTAAGTCTTTGGACGACTTGATGAAGATGTTGCGCATGTAAATCAGGGGATTTGGAAAACACCAGAATGTCGTCCAAGTAGATGATGGTACAGTTATACAACAAGTCAGAAAAGGTGCGGTCCATAAACCGCTGGAAAACCGATGGGGCGTTGACCAGACCAAATGGCATCACCCTATACTCAAAATGGCCGAAGGGGGTCCTAAAAGCAGTCTTCCATTCATCGCCGGACCGAATGCGTAGCAAATGGTAGGCTCTACGAAGGTCGATCTTGGAGAACACAGTGGCACCTTGTACGGCTTCTAATATATCCTTAATCAAAGGCATCGGGTACCGATCTCTAATGGTGATTCTGTTCAATCCTCGGTAGTCGATGCAAGGTCTTAGTTCCACCGAATCTTTTTTGGGCACAAAAAACAAAGATGCCCCAGCAGGAGAACGTGAGGGTTGAATGAGACCATTTTGGAGATTGGAGTCAAGGTATTTCTTGAGGACTTCTTTTTCCCTCAGAGAAAGGGAGAACATTCGCCCAAACGGAACTAGGGCCTCTGGGACCAGGTCGATACCGCAATCCTCTGGTCTATGTGGAGGTAATTCTTGGACTTCTTGGTCTTGGAAAACTTCACTAAACTTAGCCAGGTCGATGGGAATGGTATGTATTCCCACGGTATCAGTTGTTGGACAGAATTCGGACATGACTTGGACGGTGGTATGTTTGGTCTCCGGAAGACATTTCTTCAGACAATGATCAGAAGAAAAAGACATCTGATTGGTTCTCCAGTTTATGGTAGGGTTGTGTTTGCGCAACCATGATACCCCGAGTATGACCGGGAAATGGGCAGCTCTTATTAGGTCAAACTGGATAGTCTCTGTATGCTGAAACAGCTTCATCGTCATGGGCGGAGTGGTATGAGTAATCAGACCAGAACTTAAGGGCTTGCCATCAACCCCTTCCACCTTCTGGTCTTCATCTTTCTCTAGTCGTTCTATGCCGGATTGGTTAGCCCACATGATGTCCATGAAACATCCTGCTGCTCCACAGTCCAGTAAAGCTAGGACTTCATAAGATCTTTGATGAAGGGTGAGCTGTACTGCTAGAACCATAAGACGGGTGTCTTCTGTGGATGAGATGGATGTTACGGACATTGAGACGTAGGGACCTGGGAATCCCCCTCGGTAACTTGTCCCCACTAGTTCCGAGGTGGGGCGTTTCCCGACCGTCGTGGAGGTACTTCTGGACAGTCGCGTAACAGGTGTTGCTTGGAACCACAATACAGGCACAAATTATTGTCCTTTCTTCTCCTTCGTTCATCAGACGAAAGGGGCCCTCGGGTAGTACCTATCTGCATGGGTTCATCCTTGGTCTGATGGGTGGAGGAGGTAGTGGGTAGACAAGGCTCGGAGAGTATAGGCGTGAAACGACCTCTTCGTCTTTCTGTACGCCTTTCGGAAAGGCGGAAATCCAATTGGAGAACGGTAGACCATAGTTCCGACAAGGTTGCAGGTCTGGGCATACGTGCCAATTCATCTTTTAGTTCTTCTCTGAGGCCTCGACGGAAAACGGTGTATTGAGCCGCCTCTTGCCACCCGGATTCGGCGGCAACCCTCTTAAAACGGGAAATGTAGGATAGTAAATCCGAGCTACCCTGACGGATGTCAAGCAACTGCTCACTGGCTATCAGGGCTGTTTCTTGTCTCTCAAAGGCTTCCTTGAATTGTGCCGTAAAACCACTATAGTCTTGCAGCAGTGGGCTAGCACTGGTTACTAATGGGGTGGCCCATGCCAGTGCGTTTCCAGTAAGATTGGATATGAGAAACCCTATGCGGGCATTATCGGAGGCATAAGTCTGGGGTCTAAAAGTAAAATGTATTATACATGCCTCCATGAACTCTTTGAATTTCTGTGGGGAGCCGTCATATTTACCCGTTGCCAGGGGCATAGGGGGTAATTCTGCACGAGCTCTTTCTTGATTATCAATACGTTGCTTTAGGGCCGTATTCTCTACCTTGACAGTTTGCAATTCCTGTGTGAGGTTATGTACCGCAGCAAGCAACTCCTGTATCTGTTCAGCCGTAGCCATGGTTGGTTCATTTAGGCTTTGCAATCTATCATGAATGTCAGGCCGATCTCTTGATTCGTCGGAACCAAAATCGTTGTTATGCAGAACCCACTCCTCCTCACCTGATTCTTCAGTAGACTCCTCGCGTCTTCGCCCCTTTTTTCTTGTTGATTTCTTTTTAGAGAAGAGATATGGTCTTCCGCGGTTAGAAGCCACCCTGTTCCCACTAGTAAACCAGGGAAGCAAGGGACCCCCTTTCCGCAGGAGCCATAGGAGAGGAAAAAAGCGTTAGCTAAAAAAAACCTCTCTTGAATCTCGATCCTGATGAGGAGCCAGGTAACCCAGACAAGCTGTTACTCCAGAGGAGATCCGGATTCGAGGGATAATAGAGACCGCGGGTTGGCTAGTTGGAAGGGAAAAAGGAAAGGAAAACAGGTAAGTACGGGGGAAGGATAGCAAATATAGAAAAGGAGGGCAGAGTACCGGGGAGGAGCAAGGAAACAAAGGAGGGCAGGAAGGGACGATAACCGGCAAAAACACCGGTCAGGAAGCAGGCAAGGAACTGGAGAGAGAGCGCTAGCGAAACGGAGCGTGAAAGCTTCAGTTGCAAAGCGCCAGGCAAAACAAAGAGGCGTGGTTAAGAGCAAAACCAGGAAGAGGTCGGAAAAAGACTAGAGCGTAGCAACAGGAAATGGGGGAAAAATATGGAACGATCAATGGCGGCGGAGTTGCCATCGGTTTCTTAGACTCCAAGGGAATCTCTTTGCAAACGGCATGACAGTTTGGCAGAGGGGGAAGATAAGTGGGTCCATATTAACCAACTAAAGTGTTGTCATCCTAGGCACACTCTGCAGCAGCTGGAGGAGTCTTCTGGAACCCCAGAGGGGGTCACTCCAGCTCCATAAAATTCCAACTATAAAATATTCCATATATAGTCCATAAATTACAAAAAAAATGTGTCCTGATTTATCAAAATGTATGTGTTCGCCACACTACATGAATAGTGGTGGGGAAATGTCTGCAAATATGCTTTTGCTTTGTCATCCTAGGATTGGAAACCATGGAGACTAACCAAGGAGGACTACCCGGGGCCAGGGAGCAAAGATCTGAGGGGCCCGGAGTATCGCTCCATACTCACATCAGGACTGGGCGAGGAGAACCGATCGATCCACCCCTGATGGAGAAATGATGATGAACTTTGCTATTTGTGGAATCAAAAGAGTTGAGACTGACATCCCAGTCTTGCGAATTCCCATTGATGGACGCTCAATGCCAAATCGCAAGAAGGGGGGCTTGTGGGATGTTTTAACCCACTAGTTCAGGCCCTGCAACATTACTGTGCACTGCTTGCATCAGAAACCTCAGAATGGACACCGGAAAGCATTATGCGTGCTAAAATCACCCAGAAGTGCGCAGCAAAACCTGAAAAATAAGCTGCCAATCCACTTTTGCCTATGTCAGTGGCAACACAGGAGACCACTGTCAAAACCCATCATTTGGCTGCCCACAGAGGAAAATTAAACTATTTAAAAAAGCTCTCCTGCATTGAAAGAGAAACAAAGAGCTTTTTAAAAATCACTTTTTCCTTGGCTGTGGAAAGTGCAAAAATTAT
The DNA here is from genome assembly GCF_040938575.1 of Ambystoma mexicanum. Classification (NCBI taxonomy): domain Eukaryota; kingdom Metazoa; phylum Chordata; class Amphibia; order Caudata; family Ambystomatidae; genus Ambystoma; species Ambystoma mexicanum. The sequence continues at coordinate 375,800,413 of NC_090930.1, forward strand.
GGTTCCAAACCTCACAAAATATCCAACTTCCTTGTTGGGTGTTAAACATCACTTTACTTCAAGAATCCACCTAAGAACAATGTCATCAGAAGTACATTTATTAGAAGAAAATCGACATTGAAGGATATTTGCTTGGAAAAATATGTTAAAAATGGGCGATATAACGCTGCTTGCCTGTGTCAGAAGCTGGCGATTTACTTATACTGTCATTTAAACTTCTACATTAAAGCAATAAAGGTGGATACAATTCAAAACTATATTTTAAAAAGGCTGGAATTAAGAGATTGGTGGATATATTTGTTAACAATGTAGTTTGTGTTTTAGGACAAGACCATGTTAAATATTGTGTTAAAAAGTTAAAGCCAGCCACACTGAGCTTCAAAGACATTCCACACCTTCTCTCAAACAAAGGAATCTTTTCCCCTGTGCTCTACTGAGGATCTGACAGGCAGGTGTGAAAGGAAAAGGGAGGATCACTTTGGCCTGTTGCCCTGAGTGGAGAAAAGGACTCCCTTGAACTGAAAGGAAATGCTAATTCGGGTGTAGGCTGAAACCAGATGTCAAGGGAAGAGAGGCCTGGGACTCTCTGGCTCAGCCAAGCCTTGGAGGTGGGCCCAGACTGAGATGTGGATTTTAAACTGGATAAAATATAGGTTTGGGGAAAAGACTTATAGAAAATTGTGCCGAACTGGCAAAAAAGTATGGAATTTAGAGGTTATTAAAATGAAAAAGCTGCTCACAAGTAGAAACTACTCTGGAATTTGTGCAATGTGCAGAGACTGAACCATGAAAATGTTGATATTGTAGCAATTGTGATTATGCTAAGAATATGAACATTTACAGGAATATGCCCAGATGGTATGTGCATGTATGTGAGAAAATTGGTACAGAACTGACACTGAGTAACCGACCAAAAGTGCCAAAAACTGTCATTTGTGAAGCAACGCTTTCCAGAAGATAGGACTTTGACAGACACGTGCCTTAATTAATCTGTAATGTAAACATGTAATATTAGCAAGTTTGGGATATTGTGAATATGTTTTTAATGAAAAATAGATATTCTGGTTAGACACAAAGGGGAGTTTTTTCTCCCTGGACCATAAACATGACACATCATTACACACTGTTATCTTCTCAAATCAGGAGAGGGAATACTTAGACCAATCAGTTCCTAGAGGGTGGGTTTAGTATAATCAGCCTCCCCATCCCCTTGGGAAATGCATAAATATGGACTGTTGAGGGCACAGAGACACAGACACATTCACCCATCAATGATATACTGGCGAAGCGCTCTGAAGGAGAACACAGACTCCAGAACTATCTAGATTCCAGAACCCTGAAGCAGAAGGCCCAACCCAAAAAGCTGAACCCTTCCCAGATGGCCTTTAGAATCTTGCAACCTGATTTTAACCCCAAACTTCCACGGGGCCCAACCAATTCAACATCCTGGCTGTGCTGTTTTGGCTGCTTCTTGCCAAGAACCCTTGCTAGAACCCAGAGATTCAAACCGGTATAGCAGAGCTCTGCCCAGAACCAACCCGTCAGATCGAGAACCAGAGGCCGTGCAGACCAGAGTGCCTTGCTGAGAGCAGAACCAAGCGCCTGAGACCTGTCCGATGGCGAGCGAATTCCCATCCAAACCTTTGACTAGATCTTGACGGCCCATTGCAAAGCCCTAGTTGTGAGTATTTAGCATAGAACTGTCCATAGCCATCTATTAGTTTTAAGTAATCATCCAACATATCCAGATTGTATTGTAGAATCTCTTTTGTCTATCCTGAATCCTTCTCTCATCCACACTAGTCCTGTGATAATTGTAGTGATAATCATCTTTGCGCTAATATTTTTCCTGAAGAAGGAAAGTGTCACAGCGCACAAAGATCAGACAGAGGCGTCTCTGGACTGTTGGCTGTACCGTTGGTGTCTCACATCTTCATAGCCTCCCTTAGTGTTAAGAAATCCTTATTTGTAATCTTCAAAAAGTGCATCTCTCATTTGAAATTTTGATTCTTTTCTGAAACGAACTAAGAACCGCACTGCAACACCTTATCATTTTTCTGTAATTGCATTTCTCGCGCGCTGAAAAGTTTGCTGCGATTCTGCATTTGGCTCAATTTCATTCCATATAAAATTGCTATTTCTTGCATCTAAACTCTGAATTTAGTTTCCTATCTGCCAGTCATTGTAACATAATTGCTAGTGTCTACCTGAACCTATCCAAAGCAGCTCCCACTAGTTTTGAATCCCATTTAGCAAATTAAAATCCATTTTTAGTATTTTTCCCATTTATTTCAAACCACATTCAAAAACATTTGACCTGTTTAAAATCATTCCTGTTCCCTAAGCTTCCTGGGAATTGGGATTGAACTGCATTGTTGATTGCATATTCCTGAAACCTGTGTTCCCTCATTCCATCTCTTCATATTGTATATTAGGGGGGGATTGACTGGTCACAGGGGGAAAGAGTGATTACATTGTCTTTGATTGAATGCATATCAAGTTTCATTTCTGTGCTGCATTAATTTCATATCTTTGCATTTCATTGAACCCACACAAAGTTTTATTCTGTTTTATTCTTCTCACCCATACTCCTATTGAATAAAGAGATTGTTGATTGTTGTGATATTACCCATTGCTGATCAGTGTTTAAATATTAAGTGTGATATCTAGATATTTTTCATATTGATAAAAGTGTGATATGTGTATTGTTTAATTCATCAAATAATTATTTTAACTTTGCAAAACAAACCTACTTCTTGGTTCAGTGAGACCGGGGGGGGAGGGTTCAAAGAGAGGGGCGTTATATAAGGGTACATCATCCAGAAATGAAAGAACTTTTGACATAAAAATATATAAATTAAGGGTTCCAGCTGGGCATCTCATGCTAGGCATTGACTTAGTTGTAGTGCTGGGTTGAAACCACTTACATAGAGCAGTTTGTTTTTCAACCATTGTTTGGGTTAAATGATCTGCACCAGGTGCACTCCTTCTTATTTTACATCTGTGGTCTGACATTACACTCCCAGCACCATCATCCCCAGCCCCTCTAGTCTCATACTCCCAGCCTTGGCTTTTATTTAAATCCCAGTCCCAGCCCATCTCCCATGTTGTAAACTGTACTCTGTCTATATTGTTTTCTGCACCTTGCAATATTAATATGAAGTGAGTGCAGGCCATGAGTGGACTGCGCTGAAGGGCAGACCTGTTTGAGGTGCAACAGAGAACAACATAAATATATGCTGTACGAAAGTGCCTTTTTTATTTGATTGTTGAAAGTTTGGTATAATTAATATTTTGTATGTATATTGAGCGTGCATTGTGCAAAATAGTGCCCAACAACCCAGCCTGTCTGCGAACAGAGGTCTGTACAATACAGTTTCCCCTTTCATAATCCTGTCCCTTTTCACTAAACTCAAAAACTCACAGCATATTATTCCTAACTTGTGACACTGCCCCACAGTGTGACAATACAGTGGCCCTCATTACGACCCAGGCAGTAAGCGGAAAACGATGCCGGTAAATGAATACCGCCATCATTTTCCGCTAGGTCCGATTATGACCCGCGAAAGTGCCATTAGCGACATCGTAGTTTATGGTGCCGCTAACAGCACCAAGGTCGCGCGCGCGACCCTCCATGCCGTAAATACCGGCATGGTGCAAAGCTACGCAGATCACAAACCAAGCGGACATGCCCCTAACGCCATCGGCAAGGCCGTTAAGTACCTTACCGTCATGGCGCTAATTCCGCCATCGTGAACCAACCGTAAATGGCCATGTGCAGTGTTCCCAGCTGCCACAGGTGCACAGAATCAGCACAGGCGGAGGCAATACAGACTCTCCCAGTGCAAAAAGAGGACAACCCACCCCTACCAGCCCCAGTCACACTCCACAATGATACCAATAGGACTAGCAATGTTGGGGCTGGAGGACCTGATAGCAATGCGAGTGCTACAACTGCAACAACAACAACAGCAACAACAACAACCACAGGCTGCACAGAGGAGAAGCAGGAGGAGAAGGAGGGCAAGGCAGGGCCAGCAAGCCCCACCAGCAGAGCCAGTGGCACCACGCAGGCAGCCCCCAATCCCACGCATCAGAGCCAGTCCATTCAACCTCACCGCAGAGCAGATCCACACCCTGTACCGACTGGACCGGGACACCATCACCAATATTGTGCACATGATACACAACGACATTTTCAGCATGATAGAAACACCCACCGCCATCCCGCCCCTACTGAAGGTAGTGTCCGTGCTCCACTTCCTGGCCACAGGCACCTACCAGCACACAGTGGGCCACTTGCATGGCATATCCCAACCATTATTCTCACGTACACTGATCCAAGTGCTCGATGCCCTCCTCAAGCACACAGACGACCACATCTCATTGCCACGGTCTGCCCAGGAGATTGCCAACACCAAAGTGGGTTTCCATGCACTAGCTGGCATACCTGGTTGCATTGGTGCCATCGACTGCACCCATGTTGAATTGGTGGTCCCACATGCCATGGAGGTACCATACCGCAACCGTAAACTATTTCACTCAATCAACGTGCAAATGGTCTGCGACTCCAACAGGATCTTCACACATTGTTGTGCCCGATTCCCCGGATCAACCCATGATTCAATGGTCCTTCGGAACTCCACAATACCACGCTACATGGAGCGACATGCAGGCCCAAGATCCTGCCTACTCGGTGAGTCTAATGTCATGAGCAAGGAATTGCGAAGTGTGTAGGTGATCGACGAACCAATGCATATTTCACCTGGCAGAAAGGGGGGGGTGATGCATACGTCACATGGCTGCGACTAGCAGTAGCCAGATCATACCCTGAGGCAGCACTCACGTCATCTGACAACTGTATACATGATGCCTGATCTAATCAGCCCTAACATGTGAATGAAAGTGTACCCCAACCATGACACAACCATCTGCAAGTGCATTGTACAAAATGTGACCACATTGACTCCAAAGGAACGCACCTACATGCACGTCACCAAACACCATCTACTGAAAGGCCTGTCCCCCATAACTGCGCACAAAGGAGGCACATGTCGGACAGGAACATCAATGCACCACTACACAGACAGCAAGACCCACAAACTGTCCCCATTGACACCAGTATTTTTCCCTGGGGTCATAATGAGCCAGACAGCAATGTTGCAATCATGTGAGCTTTGACCTCACAGGACACGTGCCAGGTCACATAAAATAACGGCCTGAATGGACACAGTGGATGGGCACTCACAAGGCAATGGTCCCCCCTACATTGTGTCTTGGCATGCAAAACAGTACATGAGAGCCATGAACATATACCGGTTGCATGGTGTGAATCCATTAGCACAACTAAATTTGGTGCAAAGTAACAGTTGAATGCAAGGCATGGTGGCGCGTCATGTTCAGAAAGCAATCTCATTCCTGACACATACATTGTTGCCCATTTACAGGTGATGCAGGCTATCCCCGGAAGAGGTGGCTCCTTACACCAGTCCGGAACCCACAGAACCAGCATGAGGAGGACTTCAACCGTGCCCATGCACGTACCCATGTGGTGATAGAGCAGGCCTTTGGCCTACTGAAGGCACGTTTCCGCTGCCTCAGCAGGTCTGGCGGGGCACTCCTGTACCGCCATGAGAAGGTTGCGAAGATCGTCATGGCATGTGTCATGCTACACAATATGTGCGTCAGACGTAACGTGCCTCTGCCCCCTGACGCAGAATTGCAACCACCTGATGATGAGGATGATGAGGGTGGGGATGGGGCAGCACCTCAAGGAGGCAGCGATGCACAGGAGGGCGTGAAATGCGTCAGAATCTCATTGACCAATGCTTCTAGCACACACAGCGTGTACGTGTAACATGTGGACGGCACTTGGGGCACTGTGTGTGTCTGGTATATGCACACTGTAGACTGTACAACAATAAAGCACACATACACAATGAGCAATGTCCACACATTTGGTTTGTGATAAACGAAAAAGTGTATTGTGCTTCTGAAAAGGTATGACACACCCAATCCCCCCTCCCCCTCTCCCCTGAACACCCCAACACACCCAATCCCCCCTTCCGCTCCCCCCTGAACACCCCAACACACCCAATCCCCCCTCCCCCTCCCCCTGAACACCCCAACACACCCAATCCCCCCTCCCCCTCCCCCCTGAACACCCCAACACACCCAATCCCCCCTCCCTCTCCCCCAGAAATCCCTGCAAAGGAGTGCCAGTGCCCGTGGTGAAGTGGGTAATGTTTCAGTGGTCCACTGGGCGGGCACTATTGCCAGCCCCCTGTCCCGGAACCTGGGGCCCCCCTGCCTGTACTCCTCCGGGTCCTGGATTACCTGCGGACGGGGCTGGATGGGGCCGAACTTGCAGCTGAGGAGGTACCGGCCTGTTCGGTAGGCGGTGTGTCCACGATTGTCTGTATCAGTTCACTAATCATATTCCGCACTGCGGCTAGTTCTGTGCATATGTTCGTGCTTGCTGATTGGATGGCTGCCTTGATGCTCTCAGCACAACTCTCCATGCCTGAACTGGCAAATCCACAATCAGCAACATGCTGCGTTAGGAGTGACGCCAGTTGTTCTTGCCTCGCTGATATTTGGTCCAGCACCTGACTGAAATCAGGCCCAATGGGGGTTGCAATTGCAGGCCCAATAGGACTACTCCCCTCTTCCCCTACTCCCACTGGGCTTGGAGTGGCTGGCCATGAATCTCCAGGGGATTGCCCCTGTGTGTCCTGTCCATGCAGGCTACATGAGGACAGGTGTGGGGAGGTAAGTTGGGTGTTGGGGGGACCTTCCATGTCATCATCCACATTCGCCACATCGCTGTCAGAACAGGCTGCAGTCTCCCCGACTGTACTGCTCCCCGCAGACACAATCCCCTCAGTGGGCAGCAGTGGTTGTTTGTCTGCCGTGGGTGCTATCATGTCCCTTTCCTCGGGGGGAATTGCTGCCCTGGGCTGTTCGGCAACAGTAATTTTTGCCTGCTGTGGGTTGGCCATGGGTCCAGCAGAGGTGGATGGTTGGTGGCCTCTTCCCTCTGTCCTGGGCTTCTTGGCTGGGGTGGTGCCACTCTCGTCCCTGCCGGTGTCCGAGTGTGAGCCTGTGGTGGAGCAGAGGAGGGAAAGTGTTATTGATGGTTCAGCGGACATTGAGCATGCATTGTGATGAGTGCCATGGTTTAGATGGATAGATGGTGGACTTTGTAGGCCGTGACATACAGGTTGTCTCCCTTTTGGGTGGGTTGAGCATGCAGGAATGTGTGTGCCTGCTGTAGAGTGTACATGCTGCATGTGTGCAGGGTGTGGGTCTTCTGCTGATGTGTTGCGTTTGCCATATGGGGCGACATTGTGATTCCCATGTAAGTGTGATTCAGGGTGTTTTGCAAGGCTGAATTGGAGGCACCTACCTGTGTCTCCTGATGTCGGGGCTCCTCTCTCCATTCTGCCGACGCCCTCAATGCACTCTATGCCGATCAATGAGGCACATGTCTCCTCCCATGGCTGCATCTTCAGTGGGGAGTCTGCTCCACCGCCAGTTGCCAGTCCCAGGTTGCGGTTTGCTGACAGTATGCCCCTTACTCGGAGCCGGAGGTCATCCCACCTTTTGCGGCACTGTCTGGCGGTGCGTGGGGTGGTACCTACGGCACTGACGAGTTCCCATACTGCTTTTTTACAGGCTATGGCTGGTCTCGTCATCTCTGATGAGAAGACGATGTCTGCCTTTTCCTGCAGCGTTTCTGCCAGCATAGTTAGTTCTTCGCGACTGAAGCGGTCCTGCCGCTGCCTGTCGCAGGCTTTTTTAACAGCTTTTGGCATGGTTAGGTGAGGAAATGGGTGGGTAATGGGATTCACAGGGTTTCAGGGTCGAATGTAGTGTGGTTGGGTAGGATGGCAATGGATTGTGTTTTTAAAGATGGCCGCTGTGCTCTTTCCCGTTCCGCCGCGATGACGCTACTTCCGGTTCCGCTTATTTACGGTGCCCGCTAATTACGGTGCCCGCTAATTACGGGGCCCGCTGATTACGGGGCCCGCTAATTACGAGGCCCGCTGATTACGGTCGGCGCAATGATGGGTGGCGGTAGGTCACCCTGCGCGGCATTCGATGCCGGTAAGGGCTGTTTATGCCATGGCGTAGTTTACATTACCGCCATGGCGTAATTCTCGTGCGCGATGGGTCGGAATATGGCGCTCTTTACGCCATCGGTCCATGGCGTAAACGATGATTACGCCATGGCGGTAATGTTGCATACTTACCGCCAGGGTCGTAATGAGGGCCAGTGAATGGCATGTATAACCCATGATGACTCCTAGAGCTCCCATTTTCAAACCACAGTCCAAATGAAGGTATAACATGATGTGTACAAGGAATTCCCCTTTTCATATCCTATCAGGGGCAGCTATTCCATAATGGGCCGACCCACCAGAACACTCACTCATTATGGAGGATCCATTGGTTAATCTGTCAAAGGGAAAGTGGTTTCCCACTCACAGATTAAGTTTCCCAGTGCACATGTACACTAAACCATGCAAGACTGGGGGTGATTTCATTCCCCAGCCTTGCATGGACCATTGGAGATGCATGCTGGGGATGTCCACATTTGAATGTGTGAGGGGGCCCTCCTGCACTACTATGTACATCCAGACTCAATGGGGTGCTGCCAAATGGTGCTCTGTTATTCAGGAATCAAAAAGCACCGTATGCTCCCTGGTTCCAGTTCTGGTGCATGGGAACAGGACAGCCCATGTCACAGGAGTCTATATTACAGCAGGAGCAGCATCCTGACTGAGGCCGAAAAACGGTTTACAATTGTGCATGTATATTTTATGTATGTTGTTCTGTGTTTATGCATGCATTGTAAACAATATCAACCTAAAGGTGCCAGCAGCAGAACACTGAGTTTCCCAATTTTTCACATCAAATTGTAGCCACATATAGAGTTCTATGATGTAGGGGCTCATGCACTTGCTGAGAGGTACATAGATTGTGGTCCTTCGCTATTCAAAAATATGAACACCAAAGCAAAATATTTGTGTATAAAAATAATGCACTAAAAAAATTTCTAAATAGAACGTGACAATGTATTGCAATTGAGCTGCAGTTAATTATTAAACAGCGCTCAGACAGACAAAATAAAAAAGGATAGGTACAAGAATAAGAATAGGAATCAGACTCCACTTCCCCTACATGACTTTCAATCAAAGAAATGGTTTTCCTGAAATCGCTAAATTACTCCAATAGTTGCTGTTAGATATGACAATGTCTACTGGGACACAGTCAACGACACTTATTAATATTTTATTCTGCATGAATCTTGCATTTCATTCTATGAACAATTGAGGACGGAATTGGGTCAACAGATCTTTTTATAAAAAATGAACAAAAAAAGATACATTAGAAAGACTGCTCTGTGACCCCACAGAGCAGTCTTTCTAAATCGAACTGTCATGTCCCGGCTGGACATGAGTGCATACAGGTCCTGACAGGCAGGAAGTATCAGCGAGCATGGGTGGGAGAAGAAAGGTGCATCCCGGGAGGTAAGTAGGTTTGTTTTGTTGGTGTGCGTCTGTGTGTGTATCTGTGTATGTATGTGTGGGGAGCGAGTGTGTGTTTAGCTGGGAAGGGGGTGGAAGGTGGGGGAATGTGGGGTTTGGTGGGATTAACCCCCCCCAATTATCAAGACAATCTGTGAGAGAGGGTGAGGGTGGGGAAGGGATCACCTGGCTGGGGGAAGGGAGGGCTAGTTAGTATATGATATTTTGGCATTTTAAAGCCGGAAAAAAAAATTATGAAAACAATCTGTCTTTATTGAGTTCACATTGGTGTATTCTAAATATATATTATTGTAAATATGAATTTAAAGTATAATTGAATGACTACTTTTTGGTTTAAGGAATATTAAGTAGGCATTTCTGAGATTTGCTAATAACAATTTTTGAGTAACAGGAGTGTTGTTACATTTAATCCAATCACTTCTTATTTCCACATATGCAGTATAGGGGCCTTTAGTGGTTCAGCCACTAGTGTAGTATATTATTACTTCTGTTCCCAAGAGATACTTGAGAAGGTTTGAAGTTAGTGAGTTTGGAATTATTTTGAGTGTCATCTGCATTGCCTCTTAAAAACATTAATATTACATATGGGGCATGTGAATCTATTTGTTTGTTTAAAACATTGGGGATCATTGCGAGTCTGGAGGTAAGTAACTGTCCTTACCGGCATGGAGCAAATACCGTGTCCGTGTAGGTAACAGCCCGCTAATAGAGGGCTATTACGACTTCGCGGGCACAAGCTTTGCGCCATGCCGGTAAGAGCATTACCGTCATGCCGCAAAAGCCCCGGAAAAGGCCCTTAGCGGCATCATGTAAAGCGCAGATTGCACTACCGGCATGAATCACGGCGGCATTAGCGGTCACCGCGGTGACCGCTAATAACGGTCACTGTTAATAAGCGGAACCGCAAGCAGTGCCATCGTGCAGGAACGGGAAAGAGCACAGCGGCCATCTTTAAAAACACAATCCATTGCCACCCTCAGCAGCCAGGACCTGTAGTACATTGTTGTGTGGCAAATTATAATCACTACAACAGTATAATGCCCAACGCTGTTAAAAAGGGCACCTCACACCAGCGTATGGAGCGCTTCAACAAAGATTATCTCACCATGCTCGCGGAGACCCTGGCAGAGAATGCTGACGTTGTTTTTGCCCAGAGCCTCAAGAGGGAGGCTGTGATCAGAAAAAAAGAGATCTGGGCACTAGTGGTGGAAAAAGTAAGCGCGGTTGGCAACACCCCCTGCACAACCAAAGACTACAGGAAGAGGTGGGATGTCTGCAACATCCTCTCTACAAACAGGAGCCAGGCCATGACAACTGGCAGAGGAACAAGCTCCCCCATAAAGCTGTCCCGGTGGGAGGACATATGTGCAAGCCTGATTGGCATGGAGGCAATTAAAGGCATGGGAGACATGGAGTGTGGCGCCACGTCATCTGTAGAAGGAGGTGAGTGTCCTAAGAAAACACTGTAATGCAGAGTCTGATGATAGTCCACCAATATGTCTATCTAAAGAGGCAAGCCATGGCCCAATACACACACACGCCCAGCATAATTGTCGTACGCAGAACAGACACATGCAGATGCCTGCAGCAAGGCAATGCCATACCTTCAACATAACACACTAAGATGTCAATGGCATAAGTCACACTGCATGCGGGCCACAACAAATATGCATGTCACATAGCATACGGCTGCCCCAACATGTGTGACCCCGACGGATCCCTGCATTACCCACCCATATAGCAAGCAACTTGATCATCCAAACTGAGCTAACTATTACCCTCGATTGTGTAGATGAGCAATGATACAAATGTATGCATGATGCTTCTCCAACTATCACTCATGACGTCCCTCTCTTCAACCCCCACAGGCTCAGACCATGACAGCGAGGCCCGGGACTCACCCCCACTGCCAACCACACCCCGGAAGAGGGCCCGTGATGAGTGCAACAGGCCTTCAACCTCAAGAGGCCAACACAAGCCTCACCATGCACCACAGGGGAAACCACCTCCAGATGCTGCGGCACTGGTGCCGCCAAGGGCCCTCGACACCGAACCCACTACTCCAGCAGTCACACAGACAGAGGACACATCTGAAGCTGCACCCTCTGTGGAGTCCAGTTCAGTCGGGGAGGCGCAAGCCACAACACCCCTGGCTGTGGGTGAGGCGCAGGAAGAGGTGTGGGTGCCCGTGGAGGACAAACCCTCCGACCTACCCTGCACACCAAGTCCGGCACCATTACCCCAGCTGACATCGCTAGACTCCGACCACGCCACCACCCCGGAGCAGTCTGGGGCTGAGTATGACCAAGGGGCCATGAGTCCCATAGGGGAACTAATAGTTGATGTGCATGACACCCAAGCACCCTCCACCTCCACAGGTATACCGGCGGGGGTGCAGTGGCATGAGGAGCTGACCGCCCTGATGCGACAATTTGTAAATGACAAAACCCCCAAGCAAGGCAGGAGTGGCGAGAAAACACCGCCTCTCTGGGCAAGATCATTGCAGAGAGCACAAGGAGACTGTGCAAGGAGGTCTCAGCCCTGCGGCAGGTCCTCAGCTGCATCGCTGATGCTATGGAGGCTGAACGTCCAGAACCCCAGATGGAACAGGCGGCCACACCATCGTCCTCCAGCTCAGCACAGACTAGCCCACTGCGCAGGTCGTCGCGCACCTTGCGCCGCCCAGACATGCCACCACCAGGTGCAGGGAGTGGCAGGAAGTAGACTGGCCAGCCTGATGAAGGCAATGGATACTTGTTTGGGGGAGTTTTGGGGGGAGGCAGAGGGGGGTAAGGGTGTGTTGGGGAATTTTGGGGGAGGGGGAGCGGGTAAGGGTGTGTTGGGGAGTTTTGGGGGGAGGGGATGGGGGTGAGGGTGTGTTGGGGAGGTGAAGTGGGTTGGTGCACTTTCTTCTTCATTGTAAATTTCAACACACCCGTTGTGTGAAAAAAAAAACATCTTGAGTGGACATTCATCATTGCGCATGTGTCATTTATTCATATACAGTGCATAGTGTACATGTACTCCCACACCCAGTGCCCTCTGTCAAACTGTCATGTCACCCTCTGCAGCCATGCGTGTCAGAAATATTGTGCTATCACTGACTGACGCACATCACGTCCCTCCAGTGTATCGGCACTGCGATGATGTGCAGCCACATCCCCTTCATCATCACCAGGTGGCAGCAGTTCAATGTCAGGGGGCAGCGGCACGTTCCGTCGGATACACATATTGTGCAGCATTACACATGCCATGATGATCTTGCCCACCTTCTCATGCCTGTAGAGGAGTGCCCCACCCGACCGGCTAAGGCAGCAAAATTGTGCCTTCAACAGGCCAAAGGTCTGCTCAATGACCACACGGTACGGGTGTGGGAACGATTGTAGTCCTCCACATGCCTGTTCTGTGCGTTTCCGACAGTGTTGAGGAGCCACGTCCTCAAGGGATAGCCACTGTCATCTGCATGGGAGGCAACAAATGGTACATGTCATTCGAATCATGATGGACAGCTGTACTAGTCACACATGCCTGCAGATTATTGTTGGTCACAAGCACATGTCCCTGGTTGTATGCACGCCATTTTCAGGCCCTCATTGTGTCCTGTGCCATGGACTAATGGTGTAGGTTGCATCTTCAAGATGATACACGGTGTGCACTGCCGTCTTGTTGCACATGCATCGTATACGCATACAGCTGTGTTCGTGTCTAATTTGTGATGTGTTGTCTTCTGTAGGAATTGCTGACTGGGAGTGTTGGCAGCAGGCTCTGCAATGTTAGGCATTTAGCGCCGATTTTTGCCATGGTGACATGCTGCATTCCTGTGGTTGTGGCGGCCCTGTGACAGACAGTGGATTCCCTTGGTGGTTTTGTACAATGCACTCCCATGGATGTTTGTCCTGTATGGTTATTTGCTGAAGAGAGCAACATAGTGCATATTCACTGCATGTGGCTGGATGGTGTTACGGAAGGTGAGGTCTGCTGATGAGTGGTGCATGCTTAGTGGGATGTGGGGGGGTTTACTGTGTGTCATGTTGTGATAGGTGTCGACCTTACTTCTGTCCTATGGGATCTGGATGTCATGTTCTGTTTGGGTTGCTTTGGGGCACAGTGTTTAGGATGTGTACATCATGCTGTCACATCAACATTGACACAGTGGTGGTGTGTGCATCTCTCCCCCCAAATCAGTGCCATATCCCTGTCATGCAACTTACCAAGCAGCCAGGAACGTCGTCCAGCATTTCTCTCCATGTAGCGTGGTAGCATGGAGTTTCGCAGGACCATAGAGTCATGAGTTGATCCGGGATATTGGGCACAACAAAGTGTGATGATCTTGCTGGTGTTACATACCATCTGCACATTGATGGAGTGGTATTGCTTTAGATTGCGGTACACCACCGCCATGGTATGCAGGACCACCAACTTCACGTGGGTGCAGTCGAGGGCACCTATACAATTTGGCATGCCTGCCAGTGCATGGAAGCCAACTTTGGTATCAAGAATCTCCTGGGGAGTATGTGGTAGGAATATGTAGTCCCTTGTGTGCTTCAGGAGGGCATCCAGCACTTGGTTCAGAATGCAAAAAAATAAGGGTTGTGATATGCCATGCATGTGCCCCACTGTGTGCTGGTAGGTGCCTGTGGCAAGCAAGTGGAGCACCGACACTACCTTCAGTAGAATGGGATATCGGTGCATATTTCAATGAGGCTGACAATGTTGTCGTGTATCATGTCCACGATGATGGTGATGGTGTCCCGGTCCAGACGGTACAGGGTGTGGATCTGCTCCGGGGTTAGGTTGAAAGGACTGGCTCTGATGCGAGAAATTGGGGGCTGCCTGCGTGGTACTGCTGGCTGCACTAGTGGGGCATGCTGGGCCTGTCTCACCCTCCTTCTCCTCCTGCGTCTCCTCTGTAGTGCCTGCTGTTGCTGTTGTTGTTGTTGCTGGTGTTGCAATGCAAGCATGTCCCCCAGCTCCAGTATTGCTACTACTATTGGAATCATCTTGGTATGGGAAGGGGTGTGGTGTGTGGGTGCCCTCCTTTTGTACTGGCCCAGACTCCATTGCCTCCATCTGTGCTGCTTGTGTGCATCTGTGGCAGGTGGGAACACTGCACATAGCATTTTATGGTTGGTTCAAGATGCCGGTATTACCGGCATGTCGGTATCCCCTATTAGCGCCTTCATGATGCTGGTATTTGCTTGTCCGCCTGACTTGTGATTTCCTCCCATTAGCGGTATGCCGGTATTGCCGGTATTGCCGGTATGATGGGCCACGTTCCAGCGCCAATGCCGCTATTAGAGCACCGTTATTAACGGTGCCGCTAATAGCAGGGCCTTAGGTTAGAATAGCCCAGAGCGGTAAGCAATGCCACTATTCCTTTACCAGCATCGTTTTTCCCTTACCTCTAAACTTGGAATGACCCCAATTGTCTGAATTGCAAAATGAGCATAATATGCCATGATTTGCATTTTGGAGAACTGGTGTAACTGTAACAATATGAATTAATGTTGGGTACTGGGACAAGAAACAAGGCTGTTGGGAAAATGAAATACATTAAAGTTTGGAAGCAACATGAAACAGAGAGATTTATAAATAATAGGAGGTGTGGTATACTGTGTAGAGTGAGAGGTTGTAGAACTCTGGTGTAGAGGGACATGAAAGAGTGTTGGGTAAATGATATGGATTGTAATTGCAAACTGGTTTGTGGAAGAAGGGTGTATAGGTGTGGGGAGTTGTGTGAAAACATGTTTGTAGTGTTATGGGTTGTAGTCTGGTGGTGTTATAGGATGAGGAAGAGTGGTGTGGCATTCATGGAAAAGATTGTGATTGTAGCAATGGAATAAGCAAGTGGGAAACACAGAGTAAAGTAGGAATGGATAGTTTTATGAGCTGAAAATAGACTATGATAATATACAGTATAGTTATGTTATTAAAATTGTAATGTCATGCATGCCACATTAATATACTTACATTTTTAGAAATGGAAGAGCTTCCTTTCTTGAGTTTCATTGCTAATATTCTTTTTCTGTGAATATAAAATAAATATTGTTTGCAATTTCGAAAATTGCACACTGCTATAAATAGTAGGACATGACATTCACTATGCAAGCCATTTACTATTGTTATGGGTGCTGCAAGCAAGCATGTTTTACAGCACATTAAACCAGGTATTGCTGAGGTGAAGTTAAAGGCAAGGTTGTATAATACTGTGTAATATGAAGGTGTGCTATAGTTTTGACAGAAGGCAGGTCAATTAAAATAATGCTTTGTACGCTTGGTTATTGAGGTGTTATTAATTATGTAATTGTGCTCTGGTATATATAGAAGCCCGTATAGCAGGCACTATATAAACAGAAGTACGTTTTATTTATTTTTATTAAAAAGTCCAATAAATTATTGGGATACAAGTGATGCAGAGTCAGAACATTAGGAAAAGTATTGTTTAACTGTGAGGGTACTTATCAATGATGAAAGAACCAAACCCTGTTTGCCCAACTCTCCTGTGTTTGCATATAAAAGAAGTATACCTGTATGTGACATGCTAGTCAACACCAGAGGTCTCATAACCATGGAGGGGCTTAACAAAAGGAAAGGGACTTATCCCTGCTTAAGTTGTGGGAACTGCAACAGTTTGAATAAAAGTCCTTACGTATTTCACCCGACTACAAGGGAGAGAATTGCATTGAAGGATAAAGCCACTTGCACTTCTGAAAAAAGTGGTATACTATATTAGATGCCCTGTGGATTATGCTGTGTCAGGGACACAGCAAGGAAAGCAAGGGTTGGTTGGAACAAACAAAAGTTACACATACAAACTGGGAACATGAGTTCAGCGGTGGCAAGGGATTTTTACGGAACATCAACACTCCATTGCACAGATGAAGTTTCAATTCTTTGACATTTTTAATGCTAGGGAGTTTAGTGGAGACATGAATCAAAGAATGGCACAAGGAGAGGCATTCTGGGTACATCCACTTGATTCCACGATACCAAATGGGATGAATGAGGACCTGAATTTACACTGTTTCTTATGAACATCAATGTTTTTGAGGGATATGGTTTCCTTGCCATCAAATCTATTTTATCAGCATCTTTGGACTTTTTTTTTTCCTGTATAGTCTCACTTTCCTCATTTGGTAAGGACATAGGTTTTCTTTATTTCCTACTAAGTCTGCCCTTCTCTTTTTGATCACATTGTTCCTCTATGCTTTCAGATTATTTATTTCACATAGATTTCTTTCACATAGCTCTTCTTCCGTTTTGTTGGTCACTTGATCTTGTTGCATGAAAGGTTTTGATGGATTTGGAAGTGACATTATCCGTCTCTGGTTTGTTTTGTTGTTTTTTTGTTAGGGACACAGGATCTCGACTTAGTATGTTCGGCTTCTTTCCCCTTTTTGATTGCATTCTTCCTCTATGCTACTTGATCATTTTGTTCTATTATTGTTAGTTCCAGGTTTGTGTTGTTTTGGTGATCTTGGTAGTCTCACTATTCTCTTCTACTTTATTTTGGTCATAGGACTTTGTAGTTACTTATGATTTTGCAATGGTGGATTCACACTATTGGTTGGTAGTGCATTTAAATTTTGTTTTAACTTTCTCGCTTAGAGGTTTGATTTCCTCCAGTAGCCCAATGCACATGGGCAATCGTTTTTGTCTGTTTACATTGCAGTCTCAGACTCAGCCACATAGGTGTCCTCTATTTCTAATTGGACACACCAAATGTACATGTAGGTCAAGTGATTGGGTTCACATGATTACGTTTGTCATTGAAAATGCGCACACAATGGCCGCAACACAGGTACAATTGGCTTGAGTCTGGTCTGTCCAGTCCATATACAAGAAAGATGGCTGCACATTTTTTGGATCAGGTAAATATATGTTAATCAGAGAGATGCTTATTCCTATTTTTTGGGGGGAAAGATGGCACAACGTTGTTATTCTCACTTTTGTGAGACATCTAGGAGATGGGATTAATGTGTTAATGCTACTGTTTTTGCAGACTGTTGAACAATTGGGTTTTTCTAACAGCAATGCGCATACCATCTCCTCCTCCTATACAGAGTTGTCTTCTTTGGTGAAGCTTCTGCTACATAGCAGGTGGTAACCTTTCATACAGTTTAAGTGTGTCATGAT
Source organism: Ambystoma mexicanum (assembly GCF_040938575.1). NCBI lineage: Eukaryota > Metazoa > Chordata > Amphibia > Caudata > Ambystomatidae > Ambystoma > Ambystoma mexicanum. The sequence continues at coordinate 375,818,103 of NC_090930.1, forward strand.
GTGGTCATATCAGTTTTCCTCATCATATTGCTTTCCTGTATTGACATAGAGATCGGTTGGTGAAGTTGAATTGTTTTCCATGAGTATGATCAGCATTTTAGATTTGGCACTGTGGCAGATTAGCCTTATGAGCATCCATTGACTTTCTGCTCTCTTTTGTCAATCTATCCTTTTCACGTGACTACTCTCTTATTAACACAACAGATGGGATTATGCTTTACACCTCTGTTGGAGATCGATGAGCAGTTTGAATACATTCTGGAGTAGATTCCAACCCCAGATTGGAGGTTCGTATGCACAATGTGAAAACATTGACGCCTGAAAACTTTGCTCCAATATTATTACAGAAATTGTGTGTTCTTAAGGACTTTGAATGTGCTGAGGATCTTGCACTACACATCACCAAGTCTCTCACAGATGCCACTAACCAACTTGAAATTAGGAGAGAAAAGTGTACAGCAGAACGCCGCTGGCATAAAGATCCTTCCGGTGCAACGCTAGTTAATTATAAACTTCTGGTTAAAAAATATAAGGAGACATTTATTAAAGCCAAGTCAGAGATCTATAATCACAGGATCCAGAAGGCAAAATCTGGTTCAAAGGATCTGGTGTCTATTCTTCAGGAGTTTAAGAGCAAACTCCCACCTTCATCAGTGCGAGTAAAAGACAAGGAATAGTGTCAGTCCATACACAATGCTTTTTTAAAATAAGGTCACTATACACCGGTCCAGTATTCAACGGATAAAAGACACTATGGAAGTACTGGCATTGAATTTTAAAGAGGCAGTACCATCTGAGATAGTGCTCCCTGTCTTCGACTTTACTCCCTGTTCTGAATTATTTATTGTACAAACAATCTCTGAGATTAAACCCACCTCATGTCAAAGGGATGTCTGCCCCTCTAGTCTATTCATAGAGTGCAAGGACATTCTTGGTTTGTGGGTAACAAAGTTTGTCAACTGCTCTTACACTGAGCGTAGTGTTCCTCTTTTAATAAAGAAGGCGTGGATCATCCCCTTTTGAAAGAGGAGTCACTGGATCCTTTTGTTTTGGACAATTATCGTCCAATTACGACTGTGCTATTCTTGCTGAAAATGTTGGAAAGGTGGCACACTTACAATTCCAGAACTTTCTGGAAAGTAATGAGATTTTACTGTCATGCCAATCCATTTTTCGGAAATGGCATGGCACAGAAACTGCCATGCTCGATCTTCAAACTAATCTACTTTCAAACATGGATCAAGGACAATTATCAGTCCTTACGTTGTTGGACCTATCAACTCAAGGGCAGATTACAGTCTCTGCCTGGGTGCTTTACTAAAGCGGCCTGTTGGATCTCTTCCTTTTTGGGTCTTAGAAACTCTAGTGTGGACGAGGGTGATATCTGCTTGGATCCCCCACCTGTCAGCTGTGGGGTGCCTCGGGGAGCCTGCATCTCTCCAACTCTTTTCAATGTTTATCTGATCCCCTTTTTGCTCTTGTTTATTAGCCTGGATTTCCGGGTGGCCAATTACGCTGATGACACACAGGTGATTGTCAAGTTGTCAGGTTCAGATTCTGAGGATGTAGCCAAGTTGAACATCATCTACAAAGCCATACATCTTTGGATGGCTGTTAATTCCCTGGCTCTAAACCCAGCAAAACTGAGCTTTTAATTGTAGCTCCCACTATGAGACAGAGCTCTCGGCCAGTAGACTATAAACAGTTCCTACTCCTGGGCATGCTGATCCTGGTGGCAGAGAGGGTTATGATGCTAGGAGTGGTTTTGGATGCCAAACTGTCCATGTCACATCATGTTGCTCTTATTTATTCCTCTTGTGGGCTGATTACAAAGCTTTTGTGCAATATTCACCCTTTTCTTTGTTCTGAGAACTTAGCTACCTTGACCTTAACCCTTATTAACACACGTTTGGTCTATTGTAATTGTTGCTCAGTGGTTGCACACATTCCATCATAGCAGCACTGCAGGTCTCTCAGAATGGTGCAGTGCGGGCAGTCTCAGGTCTTTCCAGTCAAGTCCATGTCACGCGGCCAGGCGGGGCTTACATTGGCTGCCTGTAAAACTTAGAATCAGGCACAAAATGTATTATTATTTATTAAAATGTTGACGCTCACACACAAATGCGTGACAAACATGGCAACTCAGTATCTCACAGCACACCTTCAGCTTCAGGTGTCATCCTGCTCTCTCAGGCGTCAACACCGCATGAGACTGGTCAAACTCAGATTTAGGTTGGTAAAGGCCAGTGGGCATAGCTTTAGTGTGCAAGGTCCTCAATGTGGAAACTACTGCCTCTAAATCTGAGAGCTGCTGAGACAACAGTTAAGTTAAAAAAAGAGCTAAAGACGCTCTTCTTTAACCTACCTCCCGATTAGGCTTTGTCTGCCTGATTTTTTTTTTCTGGATCCAGTTCTGTCGACCTTGAGTTTTGCCCCTGGTATTCTGCTTTTCTCACCGTTCCTAATGCTATTTGTTCAGGTTGTCTGTCTTGTGGTCGTATTTGTGCGCCCTTTGAGGCCAATAGGCATGTGCAAAACCAGTTCAGAGTTAATAGTTTAAGAGTATTTGTGCTGATGGTTGCCTGGAGCTAGTCAAGCTTAACGAACAGGGAGAGAAACACATGATATGCAGGGGCGTCATTTCACCAAAATGCCAGGGGTAGTGGAAGTGACATCACACAACCCTTGACCTCTGATGGTATCGCAGGAAGTGATGTCATTTGACCCCACCCAGAAGTGCCATCACAGGAAGCGATGGCACACGACCTTTCACAAAATAGAAACTAACATCACTTAGCATTGTTCCTAAGTACACTACAAAAAATATGGTTACAATATCACTGTAATGTGATATACATTTTATAAAAGAATGGATCACCATATGGATAGTTAATATCAGTATGCATAGGCCCATATTAGAAAATTGCTGTGAATGCAAGCAGACTTCCAAGGCAAAATTATAATTATGTGTTATTATATAGCACTTACGCTGAAGCGCTTTCTATAGAACAAGTGTACATACAATATCACCCAACCTGTGCTGGTACTCATGTATCGACCTCAGAAGGATAAAATGCTGAGTTGGCTTCGCTGGGATTCAAACATGCAACCTGCAGATCAGACACACATTGCAGCAGTGAGCACTCAACCCACTGAGCTATTTTACCAGCTATAGTAAAACTAGCAACTACATGCCTGAATGTTCTCAAAGTCAGAAAGCAAATTACACTATGTAGTGGATACAATTAAACTGGTAGCTTGGAACAGCAGGCCAGTTCATCTGCAGTTCTGGTGCAAATTTGGCCACATTTCAAGCTTGCATTGATCTACTTTTCAGGCTTCAGAGATTGGCAAAATACATACCATTGGAAGGGTTCACAACTGTGTATTAAAGTATTCAGAGCAGCACAAGGAAAGCAGCATACTCACACGGCATCCCATACTCTGGGCACTCATTACCTCACACATGCTAATAAACATCCAGAACAGTATGCAAGGGAAATAGAAAAGATAGACACAATACAACAAAGCATTAATTGTGGCACAATGAAATCAGGGGTCACTATCTGCTATGGTCAAACATTTCTACACTGTAGACAAGCTTTTAGGCACAAGGATTTTGTCAGGTGACCGAGGACACAAAGATGGAATGTCTTGTGATGATCGCAACAGAGACAATGGCAAAAAAAACAAAAAACAGGCTGTAACTGCAGCCTGCAAAAAGCAAAACTCCAGCCTGCAAAAAGCCTCATTACGACCCAGGCAAAAAACCATGGTGCTAATTGCACCATGGTCCATGCCGGTAACTTACCGACTCCGCCATGGAGAAAGGGGGAATTACCACCCCATTACAAGGTTGGCGGGGCGGTAATTCCCCCTTCCTCCATGGCCCTTCCCCATTCCCATTTTTACCCCATAGGGCTCAATGGGAATGGGGAAGGCGCTAAGTACGGTACCGCAAATTGCGGTACCATACTTAGCACCAAGGTCTCTTTGTGGGCCCCTACTTTAATGGCTGGTGTAGACCAGCTATTAAGGTCGGGTCCCGCAAAGGGACTTCCTAATCAGGTGCTAATGGGTTAACGGCGCCGCAGCCTTTTACTGCGCCGTTAACCCATTAGCGCCAGGGTCGTAATGAGGCCCATAGTCAGAAATTGAGGCTTACTATACTCTAAATGCTTTTTGGACTTTTTTGTCTGGATTGTTAATTTGAGGTGTTTAAGAACAAACTAATCCAGTGACTCAACCCCTGAAATTCACCTAAAATAATCCTTTAATGAGGTTAGCAATTATGGTTAAGAATTTGAGAAAGACAACTATTTACGATTCCTTCTTATTTAGGATCACTCTTACATTTGTGGAACCCCCATTTTTTTAAGAGGCTTGAATAAGAAAGCCAGCCCCTCCAGAAACGAAGAGCCACATGGTGCTGGCCACAGAAACAGGAGGTTAGGTTTGTAAAAAAAAAATATATATATATATATTTTTTGCTACCACAGCGGTAGCAAGAGAAACCACAGAGGCATGCTGCACAACTCCACTAAGGTGCTCTTAAAAACTGTTATCTGTGCGAGCCCCAAAAGACGCCCCGAGGGACGTCATTTCACCAAAATGCCAGTGGTAGCGGAAGTGACATCACGCGACCCTTGACCCCCTGATGACATCACAGGAAGTGATGTCATTTGACCCCACCCCAAAGTGATATTGCGGGAAGCGATGGAAAACGACCTTTCACCCGTTGACAAAACAGGAAGTGGCATCACCTAGCATTGTACACTACGAAAAAAATATGGTTCTGATATCACTATAATGTGATGTACATTTCATACCTGAATGGATCACCATATGTATCATTAAGATCAGTGTGTATAGGCCCATATTACCAAATTACTGTGATTGCAAGCAGTCGTCCATGACCAAATGATAATGATGTGTTATTATATAGCACTTAAAGTTAAGCGCTTTACATAGAAGAAATATACACCCAATATCACCCAACCTGTGTTGGTACCCATTTATCGACCTCAGGATGAAAGGCTGAGTTGAGGCGTTTGAGAAGAGACTAAATCAGTGACTCACCCGCTGAAGTGTGCCTGAAATAAACCTTTAATGAGTCTAGCAATTATTGTATTCCAGAAAGACATGTTTGGCATTCGTATTCTTTCTTATTTAGGTTCAGTGCTGAAAGTGTTAGACTTTGGGCCCTCATGTTCTTATTTTTCTTCTTTTTTTAAGGGGCCTGAACAAGAAAACTACCCACTCCAGAATTAAAGAGCCACATGGTGAGGAGCTTGCATTGCAAAAAAAATAATTTTTTTTTTTAGAGTTCGCAAGGGAGACTTCAGAGGTCGGACATGCGACCTCTGGCAACCCCCAAATGACGTCCCTGGACGCCCATGAGGATATGGTCACAAAAGCTTGCAGTTGGCTGACAATGGTTCTTAGGAAGTGAGTGAGGAGGGAGAGGAAGGTACTTGGGGGCAAGCCAGGTAAGCGTCAGGTAGCAGGAGCCATGCACCAGGAGCAGGCGGAATAGATGAGTGATGGGGGAGCAAGTAGTGGGCACAGTGGTCAGGGATAGGGTGCACAGTAGTCATGTAGTGGCCTGGCAGGCAGGTAGTGGGGATCAGCAGTCATAGAGGGGGGACAGCAGTCGTGTTAAGAATTACATAAGTCAGAGAGGGTGGCATAGTGGCAAGTACACGCACAAGTTAGTGTGGACGAAACACATACGTTGTACTGTGAAATCCTAACGTGGCGGATGCAGGGGTTACTACTAGTTGAGACAGGTTGTCTTCTAAGGGATGGGCAGCACTGGTGGATACTTCATTTAAGGGTGTTAATGACCCTGTGTGTTCTTCGTGCAATACCACCCCTTCATGCAGATCTTCGATCTGCTTGTACATAATACATCAAGTAGACAAGGTTCAAAATGATGCGAAAAGAACGACTGCACAGTTGAGCGGCATTATAAGGAGTAATTTTATCATCGCATAAAAGCTCATCAAAAGCGCATCCTCAAGGAAATGAAATGCAAAGAAATGAGGGTTTCCCCTGCATTCAGCTGGGCCACTTCACCAAAATGGCGGGCCTAGCATCACAAACCTATCATCTGGTTCCCTGTCCTGCATAACACGTGCTCAGCTTCACTTGCCCACATTGGGCTCCACTCAGTGACTGGTTCATCCCCTCAGCTCCGACCTTGTCGTGTGCTTTATACTGAATATTAGGGGTTGTGTTTCTGAAGTTATATCTTTTCTTCCTAGAGCATTTTGACAGTGGGTGTGGTCGTTTTAAAACGGAATAAATACAATGTGGAATAAATAAAATGTACAAAAAATAAAAACTGGTTTTAACATGATCTCTTTTTCCCACGAATTCAATACATTTCAATGGCGCGGCTGAAGAAGATGCAGGATGGTCATTTTTGCAGTCTTTTGCTAACTACAGCAATGGCTCAACGGAGCAGCTTAACCATGATGCATTGCGGAAGTGTCTCATCCCTAATTTAGAGAGTGCAGCGCTAAGCTTTCCGTGCTTCACCAAAGCAGCGCGAGGCTAGATCAGTCCGTCTTGAGTGAGAAAAATGCATTTTTGAATAAATCACAGAAGTTTGGAGTAAGCAAAATGTATATTATCTGTATGTATTTATACCCAGTGATTTGCTGACTTGCACTTTATTCCAAAGGCACACAGCAGCATACTAACAAGGTCTTGTTCTCAAAGACCCACCCCAATCTACAGGGCTACACATCAGACAGTTGCGATCAATCCACAGATCTTGTTATGCAAATCTGCCTCGCATCTCTGTCTACATGTAAACAATTTGCAATTTTTCTAGACACAGCAGAAGAAAAAACTACTATTGTAGCAACAATGCGTGCAGTCAAATATACCAGCATGGCATGAACCATTTAGCGCATTAAATATAGCTTGACGCATGTGTGATGCTGGAAATGCATCGGAGGGACAGGGCTACTGCTGTTTATCCTGTGTTCTGTTGTGTTTTCCGCGCAGGAGTTCATGTGGGACTCCTGGCGGTGCAGCTCTCTTTCTTTTGGTTTGGTGAACGGACCCATGGGATACCCTTATGGCACCCATGGGTGGGGGTACAACCCTGTGCCCCTAGTGTATGTTTTTGGGCACATGTGGGCCCGCAGAGAAGGGTATGGGCTGGTGGCAGCTCCATACTGAATTTGACAGGTGTGCAGAGTATCCTCCATTTTGGGATACCCCGGCCCTGCCTTTGGAATCAGTTGATTCCTGATGGAAAACAAGATGGCCCCGGTGGCCTCTTGCTTTCTATTACCTATTACCTTGTTTTCCCAAACTCCTGGGATGCCCTGACTCTGCCCCTTCCCCCTGACTGGCTGTTGGGTGGTGTTGTTGTGAAGGCCCAGCCAGACCACTGGAGCCTTCCCGGTGATGTATGTTGTGGGTACCTCCTGTGGGTGGGACCTGGGTGAATGGAGTGTGTGACGAATATGCATTCTGTGTTGTGGATGTCTAGTATCTGGTGGTTGACACAATGACTGAGACTGCCCTGCCGAAGCCGGTATGAATGCAGCTTGGAGTGTTGAATGGCTCGGTACTTGTCCCAATACACATAACTTGTTGTGTCTGGAGAGAAGTGAATGTCCTGAATACCTTGTGTGCCTGATTGGCTGCCTGCCTGCATGAATGCCGTAGTCATGATTGGATGCTTGAGTGTGACCCAGCGGAATGAATGGGAGATCAACAGTATATCTGGGGATCTCTCACTGCTAGGAATCGTGTTCAGAAGATGAAGTCCACTACGACGAGTAACTGGAATAACTGATGCTTGACCTTGAAGCCCTGCTGGACGAGAAGAATTGCTGTTGCTCTCCTTCACAATCTGGAAGCTGCTGTGCTTCCATGGACTGACCCAGAGAGGACCTGGTAAGGCGCCCTCTTCCCGAGCTATGAGAGACCATCGTGCACAGCTAATCTTTGCCAACGCTCCCTGGTAGACCGACCTTCGACAGGCTGCCGACCCGATCGGGGACTGCTGCGGAACTCCAAGGGAAAGCACTCGAACTGTTGTCCGCCACTGTCGACGACTGCCGTCGCCGTCCGGAGCCGCCGTGCTCCCATTTGCCTAAGAACTTCCGCTGATCATCGGACGCTCTCGCCTGCATCGTCATCCGCTTGTCTCCCGCTGGAGAAGGCCTGACAGTCGACGCGCTGAGGAGCATCCCCTGGTGGGTTTCCCGCCACCTAAAGACCGCAGAGACACCGACGACTCGACACCCTTGCTGGGCCACAGTTCTTCATCATCTCTTTGCGGTCCAGAACTATCGTCACCGAGGTGCCCCGCACGCCTCTTCCTTGCAGGACGCCAACGCTCTTTCGTCGACGAGCACCGCTTGGAAAAAAGCTGCCACTTCACGGCCGTAGTTCAACCTGTTCACCGTCGGACATTCGACGACCTGTGACTCCTGCCTTAAAGGGAGGGCACTCAAGAAGGGCCGTCTATTCCCCGACACCGAACGCCGAGGTCCTCGACACCTCTCGACGATCCGTGGCTCCTGCCTGAAAGGGAGTCACTCAAGAAGGATCGGTCCACGCATCGTCGGAGACCTCTACTCCACAAGGTACATTGGGGGGGGGTAACGCCTTAATAGGAAGAAGTGAGACTATTGAACATATGGACTGGGCTTGTGCTATATCTTTATTTACAGGTTGCCCAAGTGGGGGGATCTCCACACAGAACTGTGCCCAGTGGTAGGGGTCAGTATTCTGCCTACTGTTTCAACCATCTTGCGTTCCTTCCTATCTCTATTGCTGTTTTCCTCGTTATTGATCTGTGTGACATTTTAGCAGTACAGTTGATGCACGTTATTGAGATTAGATAACATTGGTGGTACCACTTTAGAATTGTATATATTTATCATTATTGACTTCCGAGTACAAAGTGCGTTATTGTGATCGTGTACATACCTTTGAATATTAATTATATAAAGACTGTGTTTTCAGTAATACAGTGTGTGGACATTCCTTTGTGAGGGTTCGGGGACTACACTGTACTTAAGAAGCAGCCTGCATCACCTCCTGAGAAGCTAGGCCTTGATTGCTCGATCACGTACCAATAATAGAGAAACTTGGCTGGGGTCCTCTGTGCCTCTCCTCTACCATATAGAGAGCGGAAGTACAGACACCCGCTACCAGTCTTTACACTGGTGGCAGCGGTGGGATGCTTATGGTTTTAAGAATCAGTGTATAACTGTGCCACTTACAAAATATATGCACTTTATTAGATTAAGGTTTGGGTGTGTACAAAATAACTGCATTACAAGCAATGGAGTCTATTGCGAATGGTAAATTGACTCGGATGAGCTTAGAGGCTCTCCAGAGTGCTTGTGAAGCCAGGGAGTTAGACTTTGTGGATAAGTCTAGGGCCGAGCTGATAGCTGCCCTGGTGGACTACCAGACCGATGGTGAAACTCTTGATGAGGGAGGGAATGTAACCAATGAGGACTCTGCCCCTGGGGTTTCTGCTGAATCTGTTTCTGGGAATGCTGCCATTCCTGCTGCCTCTGTTCTGAACCCCAACAATTCCTTGGAACTCGAGTTATTAAAGATGAAATTGGCCTTTGAATATCACAAGTTAGAAATAGATGCTGAACTTAAGAAAGAGGAATTGGCTCAACAAGTTGAACTCAAGAATAGGGATCTTGAACTCAAAGACAAGGACACTGAATGTCAGAGAATCCAGCAAGAGAGAGCTTGAGTGGAGACTTCAGCGAAACCCAGTGAGAGTGTCAGGTCCCCGGCAACTAAATTTATGAAGGATTTGGTTGGTGTGTTTTCGGAGGGTTCTGATATCCTCCAATGGATTGAAGCATTTGAAATGGCTTGTGCAATTCATGATGTTGACAAAAGAGATTGGGCTAAGTGTTTGCTAAGCAGAGTGCCTCAAACTGGATATGACTGTATTCTGAAGCTGAGTGTGGAAGAAAGGGGTCAGTATGAGTTTATGAAATCTGCTTTGATTGCCAAGTTTGGCAAGACACCTACCCAATACCTTAAAAGGTTCAGGGATTTTAAGAAAAGAGAGAATGTGTCTTGGGCCGACTGGGTGAGTGCTGCGCACATGAATATGATAGGGTGGATTGATGGTTACAAGGTGAAAACTTTTGTTGAATTGTCCCACCTGTTGTTTTTTTAGCATTTTTCTGAAGCCTGTTCACCAGAGCTGTGTCAGTATGTTGCTGACCCGAACATTTTGGATCCCTTTAAGCTGGCTAGGTTGGCTGACAAGTGGGTCTCCCACCGGGTGTCCCCTAAGGACTCCAGTGGGAAGGACAAGGACAAAGAAAAGGGGGCCTCTCAGAAAGCTGAGGAGTCCCAAAAGCAGTCACAGTCGAATAAACCTAAACCCTCCTCTCCTAAGACCCAAAAATCTAGTGGGGATAAGTCATCTGTGGGTGGGAATAAGAGTAGTGGTTCACCTGCTGCAAAGCAGGCTCCCGGTGGTTCCAGTACCGTACCCCGCACTCCCGGCACTTGTTGGGACTGTGGGGCTCTGGAACACAAAAGGGGTGGCTCCAAGTGTAAAGGTAAGGCACTCGGAGTACCCTTACCTACCCTTACCCCATGTCTGAGGTCGAGGCCACTGTCCTCCACTCCTCTACCGGAATCACTTTTGGTGCTCCCGTAGAGATTTCCTTAGTGTCCCTTGGGGCCTGGGACCAGTACGCGGAAGTACTGGCGACTATCCCACAGAACACCCATAGATTTTTGAGAAGTGTCCTCCTGAATTGCCAGCCTTCTACTGGTTTGAAAGACACTGGGGCAAGCATGACAGTGGTGGACAGGACCCTGCTCAAGCCAGAGGACTTTGTAGATGCTCCTCTGAGAACCACCAGGTTAGCTGGTGGGCCTCCCAAATTATCGCCTGTAGCCCGAGTCACTCTTGTAATTGGAGACAAGACAGCAAAGCTTCCTGTCCTGGTTCAGGACAACGTCCCTGCTAACATTCTGTTAGGTAACGATCTAGTCGAGTTGGGATTGATCGCGGATGGTCTTCCCATGACTGCTGCTGCGGTCACTAGGTCACAGGTGACACCAGGTCTGGCTGTGAGTCAAGTACCCGAGCCGAAGGCACGGCCTAAGGCACGACGAAGGAAGAGCAAGAAGGCCACCTCTGTGGAGGGAGCTCCTTCTCTTCCTGCTGTTCCTACAACACCTATTGGGATCCATGCTCCGGATGGGCTGGGTCCAGTGGTAAACCCCGTCTCAACTCCTGTGGGAGAAGAGCCAGAAGACTCTCCTGTGGGAGAGGTTCTCAACCCGGAGGATCATCCCGATCTTCAATGCTTGTTATCTGAAGGGGGACCCTCCCGGGCAGACTTCTGTAAAGGACAGAGAGAGTGTCCCTCTCTCGAGGGTCTGAGGAAACAGGCCCTGTCCCAGGCACACGGAGAAGTGCCTAGGACTTTCCGGATTTATTGGGAGGGTGAGGCCTTGTTAGTGAGCCCACTAAGCTTGAACCTGGTGCTCTCAAGAGGTTGGTGGTACCCCAGATTTACAGGCCCTTCCTACTGCAGTTGGCGCATGAGGTGCCCTTGGCTGGTCATCTTGGCACCAAGAAGACTAAGCAGAGGCTCTCTGCCCATTTCTACTGGCATCGGATGAAAGTAGAAGTAGAGTCCCACTGCAGGACCAACCCAACTTGTCAGTTGTCTCGCAAGACTGGAGCCAGTGTCATCACCCCACTGCAGCAGTTTCCAATGGTTAGCACACAGTTTGAGAGGGTGGGCATAGACATCGTCAGTCCCCTTGACCCTCCCATGTCAGGTGGACATCGGTTCATCCTGGTTTTGGTTGATCATGCCACCAGGTACCCTGAGGCTATACCCCTTCGGACTGTTACTGCCAAGGTGGTTGCCCGGGCTCTCCTGGGCATTTTCACCCATGTTGGATTGCTCAAGGAGGTTGTCTCTGACCGAGGATCCAACTTCATGTCTAGTTACATGAAAACCATGTGGAAAGAGTGCGAGGTAACCTACAAGTTGTCCACTTCTTACCACCCTCAGACCAATGGTCGTGTTGAGAGATTTAATAAAACTCTCAAGGGCATGCTAGGTGCTTTGGAAGAGCCCCTAAGGAGGAAATGGGATCTCTTCCTGCCATGCCTGCTGTTTGCCTACAGAGAGGTACCTCAAGAGGGTGTTGGTTTCAGCCCCTTTGAGTTACTCTTTGGACATCCCGTGAGGGGGCCCCTTGCCTTGATCAGAAAAGGTTTGGAAGCCACCCCGCTCGGTCCCGCCAAGCAAGTGGGGGACTATGTGTTAGGCCTCAGACGGAGGATGACACAGATGATCGGTCAAGCAACGGCGAATCTCAAGGCCAGCCAGGAATTGAACAAATACTGGCATGACCTTAAAGCATCGCAAGTGGATTGGACTCCGGGACATGAGGTCCTCGTGATAGAGCCTACCAAGCCTCTGGTATTGGCAGATAAATGGACTGGACCCTTCAGGATAATCTCCAAGATGGGCGAGGTCAATTACCTGGTTGACATGGGAACCCCAGGGGTAGCCCCTCAGGTATTTTATGTTAATAGGCTCAAGCCTTTCCACAGTCGAGCAGAAGTCTCATGTCTCTTGCTAGCTTCAGAGCAAGAAGAGGATGAGAGTGAGCCCCTTCCTGATTTGCTGCATAGCAACCCTCAGGATGGCTCAGTGGAGGGAGTGCAGCTCTCTCCCGATTTGACAACCGAGCAGCAGAGGGCCTGCAGGACTTTGCTCCAGCAGTATGCCTCTCTGTTCTCGCTGACGCCAGGCCTTACACCGTAGTGTAAGCACAAGATTGACACTGGTGACAGCGTGCCTGTCAAGAGCAGGAGCTACCGAATGTCAGATACGGTTAAGAACCACATCCAGGCTGAGGTCGCCAAGATATTGGATCTGGGTGTTATTGAACCCTCGACCAGTCCCTGGTCCAGTCCCGTGGTCCTTGTCCCCAAGGCAAGTTCCCAGGCAGGTACCAAGGATTGGAGGTTCTGTGTGGACTACTGAGGAGTCAATGCCGTCACCAAAACTGATGCGCACCCATTACCCAGGGCTGATGAATTCGTGGACACCATAGGTGCTGCCAAATTTGTGAGCACCTTTGACCTCACCTCAGGCTATTGGCAAATAGCTCTGACGGACCATGCCAAGGAAAAGACGGTGTTCTCAACACCAGAGGGACTCTACCAGTTTAGGGTCATGCCTTTTGGGTTGAAGAATGCTCCTGCCACCTTCCAGAGATTGGTCTATCATGCTCTCAGTGGGCTGGAAGCCTTTTCGGTGGCTTATTTAGACGACATTGCCGTCTACAGTTCCACTTGGGAAGAGCACTTGACACATCTGTGTAGAGTGTTGCAGGCCTTAAAAAGGGCTAACCTCACTATCAAGGCCACCATGTGCCAGATAGCTCAGGGGAAAGTCACGTATCTTGGTCATGAGGTAGGAGGGGGTCAAATCCAACATCTCCCCAGTAAGGTACAGGATGTACAGGACTGGGAGACTCCCACTACTCAAACCCTGGTGAGAGCTTTTTTGGGCCTCACCGGGTATTATCGCAATTTCATGGTGGACTATGGAACCATAGCTGCACCACTGACAGCTCTGACTTCACCCAAGCAGCCTAGGAAGGTCAATTGGACTGAAGACTGTCAGAGGGCCTTTGATGGCTTGAAAGAAAGTCTGTGTCGGGCACCCGTGCTGTGTGCGCCTGACTACAGCCGACCCTTTATCGTCCAGACAGATGCCTGCGACACCGGCATTGGAGCTGTCTTGTCCCAGATAGATGATAAAGGGAGAGAACATCCTATCATATTCATCAGTAGACAACTCAAGGGTAGAGAATTTAGGTGGGTTACTGTTGAAAAGGAATGTTTTAGTATAGTTTGGAGCCTTAGGCGTTTTAGGCCCTACCTTACGCGGTCTACCTTCAAGGTCCAAACAGATCATAAGCCCCTGAAGTGGCTTATGCAGATGAAGGGTGAAAACTCGAAACTGCTCAGGTTGTCCATTAGCCTGCAAGGGCTAGACTTCACCATAGAGCACAGACCAGGGAAGAGTCATGATAATGCAGAGGTGTCTACGGCACCCCACCGGCATTTTCCTTTCCAGTTTCTGCTCGACTCCAGTCTGCTTACAGTGGCTGCATAGCGGGGAGGAGGAGCCACACAGACTTGAAATAACCAACTCGGCCGCGGAGCGGCCGCGGAGCTGCTCGCTGAGGTGCTCGCAGTCTACGGCACCCCACCGGCATTTTCCTTTCCAGTTTCTGCTCGACTCCAGTCTGCTTACAGTGGCTGCATAGCGGGGAGGAGGAGCCACACAGACTTGAAATAACCAACTCGGCCGCGGAGCGGCCGCGGAACTGCTTGCTGAGGTGCTCGCAGTCTACGGCAGTCCGCGGCCGCCCCGCGGCCCATCCGACGTCGCAATGCACGAGGGCGAGGCCAGCGGGGAAGGACACTGGCTGCGAAGCCAGAGAACGAAAAGCGAAGACAGTGGCCTAGAGAGACGAAGCCCCTTAAAGCGGGCGAGCCACCTGAGAAAACCTCACTCGCTGAAAGACTCGGCAGCCATGACAAAACCCAAAGCACTTAAAGTGCCTTTCCAAATGCCCCTAAACAAAAGCAAAGATGACTCGAAAACAAATCTAACTGACCAGAAACTCTCACCTGCGAAATCAACGGAAGATATCAAACCACTAAAGAGGGAACCGAATAACCAGCCGCTAAAGGAAGTATTGGAGGCTCCGTCTAAGCAACAGACTCCTCCGAGCCACAATTCATCAACACTCGTCTTATTACGCTATGGTGAAAAGCCAACACGGAGACCCACCAGCCCGCAGGTCCATGAGAAGAAGGACCAGTCCACTCGGTCCCCAGGTGGAGTCGCTGTGGAGAGGTGGGCTGGAGAGCCCGCGAGCGAAGACGCCGGCCTAAGCCCTGGAGACCGTCAGATCACCCAGAGCGGATTTCTCCCTCCTCAACTGGGAGCAGTCTCTGGCCGGGAGCTCGTTGCGGAGGCGACGAGCCCTGCTGCCGATGAGCCACGCCGAGACCAGAGAAAGGGAGAAACTGCAAAAAAGGTCGAAGAGCCGTGCCAGGAGTGGAAATAGGAGGAAAGCACAAAATGGACAACTGTGGCCAATGTGCCTGCCCCGTGGACCCCTCGGCACTCGGATCCTCCACAGCTCCGGACGCCAGCAATCTTGGAACAGACCTGTAAGAAAGACGGAGAGCCCTCTCAAAGTACCACACCCACAAGGAATGCAAAATCCAAGAAAGTACCTAAGCCAAATGAATTCTTAGAGCGGGAGGTGTTCGACTTCAAAACCACCCCCTCGAAAGCTTCAATCCTGCAGAACCCATTGTCAACAACTTTGTCGCCAAAAAAAATAGTTGCCCAGGAGAAAAAAGAGATAGTCAGAGCACAAATTCATCGCCCGCAAAGTTACGAAGAAGCCACTAGCATAGAAACCAACAGACCGACGGAAAACAGCAACAGCGACAATTCGTACTCGACTGTCGACTACTCGGAAGACGAGCTGGAAGAAGCGACTAAATCTCCTACAATTCAACTAAGACTTAACTTCTCAGAAACTCATCAGACCCGATCGCAGCAAATCCTACAAAATGCACAAATTCTATGAATACAGGTAACACCAAACCTAAGCCTCAGTCATGCTTAACGTCAGTCGCCACCTCTACGGTAGAGCCACTGTGTAGGAAACTGTCGACGAAAGGAAACGCACCCCCACGGACCCTTAAAGGTAAAAAAACATTTACAAAAGGATCTATACCCAACTTTTTTGCAATAAAAAACAAAGTCCCATGTGAGAAAGACATAGTTGAAATATCAGACGCAGAAATACTCGAGGGATCCCATTTAGATCAGAATTTAGAAAATGACAAAGACTCCCTACGTAAGCTTGACTTCCTGAAAAGATGGCATATAAAAGCACAAAGACCTAAATCGGGAGACTCCCTAAAAATTACGGACCTCAATCGGACAACGAGAAATGACCCCGCACACTCGGAGCCACCTCAGGGTCTACTTGGCCCGATCACCAGCAAAATTAACGACGCGCGGGCGCCACGACACCTGGACGATCAGGAAAAGCAGAAACACCAAGAGGAAGCTTTGAATAAAGCGCAAAAAAACTCTACTATCCTAGAAATAAGGAAAGAGATTCCACCTGTCGAGAAACCACAACAAGAAAACCTCCCAAGTGGCTGTCTCACAACTAACGCTTGTCAATGCTCAGCAAATGATACAATCTCAAATCAATCCTTAACTACCAAAACTACAACTGGACCACCATCTCCACCATCAAAAAAGAAAACAGATCTCTTGGCCCTTATGTCATCCTTAACAATAGCACTCGCGCCGTTCACCAAATTGTATGAAGCACTGAACGACTCAACAAAAGACCAAGCATCTATGCTGGCGCACATACAAACGAGACTCACCTTTATTGAAGGATACATAACAGCAAAGGAACGCACCCACCTACCGTTAAAGCAACCCCTACAGCAATTAGACAATTTCGCAGACCGTCCAAAGTGCTCGAGATCTACCCAAACTGAGACACCAGTTTTTAAAACCTTTAACTTCACAGGGGCCTCGGCCAAACCAACAGCGATAGACCACCCTAAGAGTGATGAAAAGGCTTTACTAGACTCTCCAACAAGTACAACACAGAATGTCACTACAAACAAGCCTCGGGTTACGAAGCAAAAAGAAAAAACAAACTTCTCGAACATCAAACTACAGTTAGACCATGAAAACAAGCCGAATAATATTATTGAAAAAACAAGACCCGACTTCAACTCAAAAAACGGATGTGCATCTGGGTCAGCAGACCGATTCATTCAAAAAGACGACCCCGCTTTGAGAGGCACCGCAAAGAGAAAAACGAGTAAGCCTACAACCAGACTAAAAACCAACGAAAGCTACCAGCCAGCTTCCCTTAAACAATCTTACCTACATTTCGAGCCAAAACTAATTGACCAAAAATAAATTGGAAAAAAATAAACATAGAGAAACTTCCCAGTACTCGCCTACAAAGAAAATGGAAACGCTCCGAGCACGGGACAACTTTAGATCACCTCCTTCTAGGAGGACGCAACCGTCGAGCCAGAACGCTAATAACACATCACAGGAACGACCATTAGCGCTCACCTCACGTTGGCGTTCCAGAGTGCACAAAAGTTCACGAAAAGATGAGCGTCCACCCTCAAAAACAAGAAGTCCAAAAAGACTCCATAAACTAGAATACAGACCGAGATCTTCATCCCCATCAAACCACCACTGTACGTCAAGGTCCAGAGGACGCAGAAACCAGAGGCACCCTCCTACACAGAGGGGTAAAAGTAAGGACCACCGAAGAAGAAGAGACCTCATAAACCGACTGATAGGGTCTACAAAGACTCGTTCCTTCACTCTGAAAAGCATCTGGAAGGAAGATCCATCATTCATCCTAAACAGAAAAACGATTCTAAAAATACTACACCTAGTCCCAGCTTTAAAAACTCTATCCACAGATGACATTACAATTGTGGAATTCAGGGAAAAAAAAGAGTGGACAGTGTCTATTTACATATTCAATCTGAAACCATCAAATCGGCTTTAACTAAGGAAAAAAACAAACTGAGAGCGCTGGGCTATGACCTTACAGATTACATAAGACCCAAAGAGCGCACTGATTCTAAACAAGACCCACCGAACTACCCAGTGAGATGCCCCCAGGAGAAAAAGACGAAAGATCATGTAAAGAGCGAACCAACATACCGGAATGACCAGACCCCGTTACTGAATGACAAGCACCTTCCAAGATCGACTACACGAAAGCAGACAGAGCTCCACCGACCAAGCTCTCTAGAATTGGAAAGGGTACCCTCGGGCCCCCAAAAAAATTGGTTCATCACAATTGAGCAAGATATTCCGCTAAAAGGAAAAGAAAAGCTAAACTGGGAGAAGAAGCAACAAAGTACAAAGGAAGAAGTCAATCGCTGGGCATGGCTGCCCAAAGCATTAGCAAAAAACTACAATCAATAGCAATTAAACAAATGCCAGCTAAATAAGAGGTACTCAGGCCATTTACTGAACATAGATTCGGAGATTAACATAACCCTAGGTTCGTGGAACACCCGAGGCTTCTCCCATTTGATGAACTCCTCAGACGTTAACCTAGGATCCGCAGACATTTGGTGTCTACAAGAAACCTGGATCCAACATAAACCGTCGATAGAAGGTTATACGATTGCTTTTTCACCAGCCTTGAAAGGAATATCGGGGAGACCAAGAGCAGGCTTACTCACAGCAATAAGAATCGGAGCTGACCTTCATCTTCTCAAAGTGTTAAAGACAGAGCCGCACATCCTGGCAACATTGATACAGAGAAGTAACAATCAAAACAATCTGGATAAAAGAAAAAAAACGATATACCTCCTGATTAACTTATACTGGAACCCGGTAGAATGTGAAACAGACACCTTTCTATTGAAAATCGGAAACCTTTTAAAAGACGCCTTCTCAAACGACCTAGTGGAAAGTATAGTTATTTGCGGAGACCTAAACGTCAACATCAAGAAGAACGGACAGGAGTCTTACCAAACAAAACCAAATCGGCCACACTTGCCGGAAAACTCACAAGACAGAGGAAACAAATGGTCAAATCTGATGGGCAACAACGATCTACACAACGCACACTTCTTGGGAAAAGCATCGCAACCGACTATCCCGACCTGGGAATTAGCCGGAAGGAGCGCCACCTTAGACCACATCTATCTGTC
The DNA here is from genome assembly GCF_040938575.1 of Ambystoma mexicanum. NCBI lineage: Eukaryota > Metazoa > Chordata > Amphibia > Caudata > Ambystomatidae > Ambystoma > Ambystoma mexicanum. The sequence continues at coordinate 375,836,929 of NC_090930.1, forward strand.
CAGAAATCTCCTCCCGCTGGTCACCGGCTTTGACATCACTAGAACACTTAATAGTGACCACAACCTCCTGAAACTGACATGGTCAGCTTATTGCTTCAAAAAGCACGAGAGTGATGTGGCGCTGAGATCGACCAACATGGAGACCTATGCAAATTCCACGCGCTTAAGGATGAACACCTCAGCAGTAATGACACTAACCTCTAACTACTGCCAAACAAAAGCACAGGCAAATGCAAAAGAAGATAAACTTCTTATGGACTACTGCCCATTACTCCAACCATATTACATTAAAAAGACGGGAAACAGGAAACAAGCAAAGACCAACCATTACAACAACGAAACCCTCAGGAACAAAAGACGGGAGATGAGAAGAGCTGTGAGAATGGCCAGGAGCTCACCATCACGCGTTAACGTCGAAACAGCTTCGAAAGCCACCAAAGCCTATAAGACCTGGTTGAAAGGCTTTAGACTACAACTTCACCAAGACGACTCAGAACAAATGCTGCGAGTGCTGGCCGGTAAGCAAACAAAATCATTCTGGTCGCTGGTCAATTCTAACACCTCATCAAGCAAAGACGCTTTAACATCAAGCGTAATAGAAGAAGCTTGGATTACACACTTCGCCACTCTTTTTGGCCCAGTGGACAACGAGATAAAACCCAGGAAAAATAGATCTAACCGATGGGCAATAGAACCTGACCCACTCAGCATTAAAGATAAAATTAAGAGTCTTAAATCATCACGAGCTCCGGGTCCTGATGGTCTGTCGAATATGGATTTAAAATCTAACCCAAAAGTCTGGTCAACTTTAATAGCCGAAATTTTCAAATCCTGTTCAAACTCTACATCTGTTCCGAAGTCCTGGAAAACAGCCAATGTAGTCCCCATCTATAAATCTGGAGACAGAAGCGATCCCAATAACTATCGCCCAATAGCATTGTTGGACTGCATTGGGAAACTCTTCGGTTCATTTTTACTGGACAATTTTAAATCCTGGATAGAGTCCTCTGAAGGATGGGATAACTTTCAAACAGGGTTCAGGAAAAACTTGAACACCATGGCGAACATTTTCATCATTAACATCTTGAAAGCCAGAGTGCAGGAAGGAGCTCCTCCCCTGTGCATGGCATTTATCGACTTATCAAAAGCCTTTGATAAGGTAAACAGAGAAAAACTTTGGATAAAACTTGCCAACAGAACTGCCCCGAGAACCTTTTAGACCCAATTCAAGAACTTTACTCGGAAACATCCTTGAGAGTCAGACTGAATGGCACTGGGCTACTATCGGCAGTGATAAGAACATCTAGCGGAGTTAAGCAAGGATGCCCTCTGGCACCGGCACTTTATAACGCCTATACTGGTGATTACCAACACGCCGAAAAGAACGTTAAAGCTTTCCCGCCCTCCATAGGATCCGAGAAAGTCAGCAGATTATTCTATGCGGACGATATAATCCTTATTGACCAGACAAGGATAGGGTTACAGCGAAAGCTAGACAATCTGAATGAATATCTCCATATCAACGACCTTGAGAGCAATACCACAAAAACTAAAGTGATGCGACTAATGAAAGCGGCCAAACGCAAAACTTCAAAGGCTTGGTTTTTTAACAACATTCGGCTGGAAGAAGTCAACACCTTCAGATACCTGGGTACGATGTTCAGCAACAACAGAAACGAGCAACCTATGCTAGACCTACTGACTAACAAACAGAAAACTTTACTAAACCAACTGATTATAGTGGACAAAAAATTTGGCCGCTTCTCAATAAAAGCGGCGACAAATTTTTACAAGATGAAAGTGGTGCCAGCACTCACTTATGGGACAGCTGCATTCTTTGGTATTCCTGATTCAACATGGCCCAAATTGGAAGGCGCACTCTGGAAAAAAGTGCTCCGTTTACCACCCTCGATTCCAATAGCCTTGATAAGAAGAGAATTGGGCCTCACTTCTCTACTAGGAATAGTATCCATCAACACCTTGATGTTTTACAGAGAAGTCAGATTATCGGCGGAGAAAATATATGCACTGATTCGAGAGGAAATTGGAAAAGGATCTAACAAAACTCTCAAAACCTGGTGGGAAAAAAATCAAAAGCTCCTTGTTACAATTGGAAGCTCAGATGATGAGCTTTTGGCAAACCCGAAGAGAACGGCTAAAAAACTCAAAGATCTAGATTGGTGTGAGACCCAACAAACATCAGCAAACTACAAATCAGTAGCCCACTTGCCGGCGTTTGCCCAAAAATTGAATGAACCTATCGGCTACCTACTTCAATTTCCGAATAAGACCCACCGAGCCACCTTCCTAAGAGCAAGATTAAACATTCTAAAGACCAACAAGGTACTGAAAATTAGAGGAAAATCCAAATCCGATGGCTGTAGATTCTGCCGGAATCCCGAGCTAAAGGAAAGTCTAAGACACCTGATCATCCATTGCCCAGGGACTGTTAGCGAACGGAAAACCCACCTGGACCACCTTTACTCAAACTTTTCAAAGATGGACGAGGACTACTGGTGGGCGCACTTGATGAACGAGCTAAGTCGCAGACCGGTCATCGCGGTGGTAAACTTTATACACAGTCTGAAGTTGGACGCCATCGGGGAAGGTCCAGAGAGCCCTTAAAAGACTTAGCCCGTTTTTGATGAGAATCACTCCACTTTTGTAAAAACTGCTAACAACAGTTAAACACAATAAAAAAAATAAAAAAAAATAAAAAATAATGCAGATGGCCTTTCCAGAAGGTATGTTGACTGTCTGGATGAGGGTGTCTATCCTGTGGGAGATTACGCACCCTCCACCTCAGTCTGGGGGGGGCGACTGTGATGCTGGAAATGCATCGGAGGGACAGGGCCTACATATCCTTGTCCTTTACTGCTTTTTATCATGTGTTCTATCATGTTTTCCGTGCAGGAGTTCATGTGGGCCTCCTGGCGGTGCAGCTCTCTTTCTTTTGGTTTGGTAAATGGACCCGTGGGATATCCTTATGGCACCCATGGGTGGGGGTACAACCCTGTGCCCCTAGTTTATGTTTTTGGGCACCTGTGGGTGGCCCGCAGAGCAGGGTATGGGCTGGTGGCAGCTCCATGCTGAATTTGACAGGTGCGCGGAGTATCCTCCATTTTGGGATACCCCAGCCCTACCATTGGAATCAGTTGATTCCTGATGGAAAACAAGATGGCCCCGGTGGCCTCTTGCTTTCTATTACCCATTACCTTGTTTTCCCAAAGTCCTGGGAAGCCCTGACTCTGTCCCTTCCCCCTGACTGGCTGTTGGGTGGAAGTGCCATATATGGTGTTGTTGTGAAGGCCCGGCCAGACTGGCTGGAGCCTTCCCGGTGATATATGTTGTGGGTACCTCCTGTGGGTGGTGTTACACTCACCTGGCTCCCACAGAGGCGTCGATCGGAACTGGACAGCTGCGGTCTCCACCAACGTGACGCGTAGGGCCGTGATGACGGACTGGACTGGCCCACCCAGCTTCGTTTGCTTGGCCCGTAGGAATATTCTTCTGCAAATGGAGAAAGGGAATTAACCACCCGTGGAGTTGAGCGTAAATCCCCCCACCCCCGCTGTTCTCCCCACAGATCACCTTTGATGTCCCCTCTTATAGTCTCACCTGATGGTTTGAAAAGATGAGCTCTCCATCCTGCATTGAGCGCAGGGGCGCGTTGATAACCAGTTGCTTCACTGGCTCGAAGGAATTGGTGAGTTCCAGAACAATATTGACTCTGAGATTCCCGGCAAGACGCCGTAAGTATAAAGTTCGTATAAGTTCAAATGCCTGACTTTCACTCTTGTTCGATTCCTTGCAGGTTGCAGCTTGACCCTAATGAAGAGTTCCTCGTGGCAACCGGTAGTATTCTGGTAAGGATTTGTATTTTCCAACACAGTTCAATAAAATATTGTCAATATGTAACCTGTTGCTTTCTCCCTTATTCAGGCACTGAGAGAAAGTATGAAGTCTCGGGGAATAATACCTCAGGTAAGTCTATTGTGGTGAGGAGGGTTCCCCTTGTTAGTCCCTTTGTTTCACCTTGCTGTCCTTTTGTTTCCCCTTAGGGGCCGGGGTTCGGCAAAGATGCAGTGGAAGCTGCGCCGACCCGTGAAGAGGAATATTACCCCCGGTGGTAAAATCAGGTAAGTCTATGTGGGGTAACTAATATTCCTCTGTGTATTCCCTTGGCTCACCTTGCTGTTCTTGTCTTCTCCTCAGGTGCCGAAGTGCGGCGGGAACATGCAGGAGGATGTGTTGGAATGTGAAGATGCTGCGAAGGCCAGTGAGTTCAGCGTGGCGCTGCAGCAGGCGAGGCGACGCGCATAAAATAACTTCTTTCTTCCAGAACGAAGGCGCCATGGATTGGGAATTCAGGTAAGGATCAAAGGTATTGCTCTTGTTCTAACCTTTTCTCCTTCTTTCTCCCTTTTTCTAGGAGCTCCAAAATCGAGGCGGGCCTGGCAGAAGGCTGGATGCAGACTTGCAGGCACGCTGAGCGTTACGCTGCTGGATGCAGAATAACGCGAAGCGTGTGCTGCTCTTCGGGCATGGTTTAAATAGCCTCCAAAGTAGTCCCAGGTAAGTATACCTCCCCAGACCCTCCCGAGTAAAAAATAGTCCCTAAGTAAAGTAATCCCTTCCAAGCCTCTTTTGGCTTGGAGCTCTTGCAGCATGGTCTGCATCAGGTAAGTTTGCAGCATGGTCTGCATCAGGTAAGTTTTAATCTATGAGCCTGGCGCCTATGGCGCCAGGACTGACTCTCCATATGAGCCTGGGGCCATAGGTGCCAGGACTGGACCCAAATAGCCCCTAGCAGGGGTTGTTGGGCTTGCTTAGGATAACTTGATGCCTGTTTCTGGGGTTGCTGGACTTGGTCTGGGTCCCCGGGGGTAGGCATCATGACAGGTGGGACCTGGGTGAATAGAGTATGTGACGAATATGCATTCTGTGTTGTGGATGTCTAGTATCTGGTGGTTGACACAATGACTGAGACAGCCCTGCCAAAACCGGTATGAATGCAGCTTGGAGTGTTGAATGGTTCGGTACTTGTCCCAATACACATAACTTGTTGTGAGTGTCTGGAGAGAAGTGAATGGCCTGAATACCTTGTGTGCCTGATTGGCTGCCTGCCTGCATGAATGCCCGTAGTCGTGATTGGATGCTTGAGTGTGACCCAGCGGAATGAATGGGAGATCAACAGTATATCTGGGGACCTCTCACTGCTAGGAATTCAGAAGCTGAAGTCCACTACGACGAGTAACTGGAATAACTGACGCTAGACCTTGAAGCCCTGCTGGACGAGAAGAATTGCTGTTGCTCTCCTTCACAATCTGAAAGCTGCTGTGCTTCCAAGGACTGACCCAGAGAGGACCTGGTAAGGCGCCCTCTTCCCGAGCTACGAGGGACCATCGTGCACAGCTGATCTTTGCCAACGCTCCCTGGTAGACAGACCTTTGAAAGGCTGCCGACGCGATATGGGGACTGCTGCGGAAATCCAAGGAAAAGCACTCGGACTGTTTTCCGCCACTGTCGCCGACCGCCGTCGCCGACCGGAGCTGCCGTGCTCCCGTTTGCCTAAGAACTTCCATTGATCATCGGACGCTCTTGCCTGCATCGTCATCCGCTTGTCTCCCGCTGGAGAAAGCCCGACTGTCGACGCGCCGAGGAGCATCCACCGGTGGGTTTCCCGCCACCTAAAGACCGCAGAGACGCCGATGACTCGACACCCTTGCTGGGCCACAATTCTTCATCATCTCTTTGCGGTCCAGAACTATCGTCACCGAGGTGCCCCGCACGCCTCTTTCTTGCAGGACGCAGCTGCCGCTTCACGGCCGTAGTTCAACCTGTTCACCGTCGGACATTCGTCGACCCGTGACTCCTGCCTTAAAGGGAGGGCACTCAAGAAGGGCCGTCGATTCCCCGACACCGAACGCCGAGGTCCTCGACACCTCTCGACGATCCGTGGCTCCAGCCTGAAAGGGAGTCACTCAAGAAGGATCGGTCGACGCATCGTCAGAGACCTCTACTCCACCAGGTACATTGGGGGGGTAACACCTTAATAGGAAGAAGTGAGATTATTGAACATATGGACTGGGCTTGTGCTATATCTTTATTTACAGGTTGCCCAGGTGGGGGGATCTCCACACAGAACTGTGCCCAGTGGTAGGGGTCAGTATTCTGCCTACTGTTTCAACCATCTTGCGTTCCTTCCTGCTCTATTGCTGGTTTCCTCGTTATTGATCTCTGTGACAGTTTTACAGTACAGTTGGTGCACGTTAATGAGATTCGATAACATTGGTGGTACCACTTTAGAATTGTATATATTTATCATTATTGACTTCCGAGTACAAAGTGTGTTATTGTGATCGTGTACATACCTTTGAAAATTAATGATATAAAGACTGTGTTTTCAGTAATACAGTGTGTGGACATTCCTTTGTGGGGGTTCGGGGACTACACTGTACTTAAGAACCAGCCTGCATCACCTCCTGAGAAGCTAGGCCTTGATTGCTCGACCACGTACCAATAATAGAGAATCTTGGCTGGGGTCCTCTGTGCCTCTCCTCTACCATATAGAGAGCAGAAGTACAGACACCCCCTACCAGTCTTTACAACATGTTATGATAATCACAGAGTGAGCAGTGCCTTCATTACATGTTAAATGTACTCGAATACCCCTATTGTAAAATGAGAACATTGACAGCAGTTAAGTTATCTGCACAGTTTAAACAGGACAATGGTTAACACTATGCACATCAGCATTTTAAAGGATGCCAAGAGAATTACCATGCGTTGTGCTTATTAAAGAAACATTAACACATTACAAAGTAAAGATATATGTTCAAGATGCCTGTTCGTAGCGTAAACCTGTCTCTAAAATGTGCACTGTCTGACGATGCTATGGATAGGCATGCATGCTACAAATGAGTGAAAAACCCGAGTGTGTATACATAACAAGACATTTGCTAACCCTCTAACATGCAAAAACTATGAGAACGGATTCTGTCTAAGTAGCACGTGAATCCCGCTCTGTGAGAGTTTGCTGGTGGATACTTAATATTCAGCAGGAAATCAATGGCACTTTCATCTCTCCTGCTAGAAGACTCTGATGGAAGGAACATGAATTGATTAAACTATCCCCGTGCGACCCACACAGTATCTGCACACTTAAGTACCACACCACGTCAACTATTTTGGTGGTTCTATTTTTTTGATTGAATGCAAATTACAGCAGGTGCACATTTTTGCACCTGATCACGTAACATTGATGTTTCACTGCTTTTCTTTTTCAAGTATTTAATTTTGTGAAGGTTATTTTATATTAGGAACACAAAAGCTCTCAATCACACCACAATGTATCATAATAGGTGGTGGTGGCGTTAACATTGGAGATGTAAGCCTGGACCACAGCCTGTGAAAGGCTATGTGTTTCCTTCAGTCTGTCTTTCTTTCCTTTTAATATCAAAGAAAAAAAGATAGAAGAAAACGAAGAGAAAGAGAGCGAGGATATGAAGGCAGAAAGAGAGTATGGAAGAATCAAAGCTGCACAAATGTATGAAAAATGACGCTGGAAAAGAGAGAAAGGGCTTAATTCCTAATAAAAAAAGTGCGAAGTCCACGCAAACAATTTAGCGACATTAACAACATTGCGCCAACTTTGCACATCTGAAAGGTTTTGCGAAGTCTGCAGATTCATGGGCTCGAAAGTGCAAAGTAACCTACAAAGGAAATAACAATGAGTTGAGCCTGGAACGCTCACACAACACCCCCACGCAAACAAATACTAGCAGCAACAAACAACCTTTGCGACAGCCTTTTGTACCACAATCCAGCACCCCAGCAATACTGTGTACTGTCCCCTGTAACTCAATCCAGCACACCAGCGATACTGCATACTGTCCCCCATAACCCAAGGCAGCACCCCAGCAAAACTGTGTACTGTCACCCATAACCTAAAGCAGCACCCCGGTAATACTGTGTACTGTCCCCTGTCACTCAATGCAGCACCCCAGTGATATTGCGTACTGTCCCCCATAACCCAAGGCAGCACCCCAGCAAAACAGTGCACCATCCCCCATGGCTAAAAGCAGCACCCTGGTGAAACTGTGACCGCTCCCTAGTTTCAAGACAACAAAACTGTGGGCATACACCCCTATATCATAGCAGCTCCCTCAAGTCCTGATACACCCAACACCCCACTCACCTCCACCCCAACCCCCAGGCAGCCTCCTCAAGTCCTGACACCAGCCAACCCTGCACACTCCTCTCTGCCCCAACACCCAGGCAGTCCCTTCAAGCCCTGACACCACCCAGCCCCCACTCACCTCTGCCCCAACCCCCATGCATCCCTCCCATATCCAACCCCCCTATTTATCTCTGCCTCAATCCCCAGGAAGCCTCCTCAAGTCCTGTCACCCCCCAAATCCCACTCACCTCTGCCAGAACCCCCAGGCAGCCTACTCAAGTCCTGACACCACCCACCACTCACTCACCTCTGCCCAACCCCCCAGGCAGCCTACTCAAGTCCTGACGCCACCCAGCACTCACTCACCTCTGCCGCAACACCCAGTCAGCATCCTGCTAGTCCACCCTCCTCCCAACACCTGCACTTACCTCCACCCCAGCCCTCAGGCCGCCCCTTAATTCCTGACATCACCAACCCTCATTGACCACTCCTCAAACCCCCATGGAGTCCCCCTCAAGTCTGAAAACACCCACCCCCTTACTCACCTCAGCCCCATACCCAGGCAGCCCCTTGATGTCCATACACCACCCATCCCCCTCTCACCTCCACCCCATCCCACAGGTAAGCCCCCTCAAGTCCTGACAACACCTACCCCCCACTGACCTCTGCCCAAAACAACAGGCAATCCACTCAAGTCCTGAAAACACCCACCTCCACCCCCTCACTGACCTCACCCCAACCCCCAGGCAGCCCCCTCAAGTCATGACACCACCAACCCACCAAATCACCTCTACCCTAACCCCCTGGCAGCCCCATGTTAGGCTGGCCTATTCCCACTGCCCCTACACACCTCTGTCCATCCCCCCTGGCAAGTTCCTGCTAGTCCTGCCTACTCCCACAACGCCCACTCACGTCCGTCCATCCACCTTGGCAGGCCCCTGCTAGTCCACCCCCCGACCAGCTCAGTGTGGAGCTTCAGTTTACCTCAACTCCTCATGCCTGTCTCCACCTTGAAGTATACCTGCAACATATCCTACTCCAACAAGATTAACTGGGAGCACTGCTGTTTAAAACAGGCCTTTAGCATCTTCCATTACTCCCTGGTAGACCACACCTAGCTGTACATCAACAGGACAGCGCACTGTTGCACCACCTGCACTGTGACCACCCCATGTACATGTGACATGGTAATGCAATGTGGCATATGCATAATGCCTTTATGCCATTGGGGGAGGAAGGATAGCTCAGGGGCAACACATTTGTTTTGGAAGGAAGACAATGCATTGCAACACAAGTTTAAATCACACGCTTAGAAACCACTCCTGGTATTAAGCGCATCATTAATTAACAATTATAATTATACTGGCATACCCCTCAAAGCACTGTAAGTGCATTTTCTTGGATGACAGAGATCAAAGGAATCAAATACTGGGCCTAATTATAAAAATAGCCTGGGTGCATTTAGCCTGTGCAAAAGTAGGCAGATGGGTACGTGCAGCAAAGTCCCTGCTAGGGACCAAAGCAGAACAGGCATTTGTATGGGTGATGTAAAGTCTGTCAGAGGTTGTGTGACTCAGGGATACAGCAAATGTGTACTGCTAGACTGAGCCATCAATCATGGGACTCTGCTGCATGCCAGTGGCAGAAGTGATGCATGATGTGAGAGCAGGTAGTGGGTGATTGTAGATGTGTGTAGGTGGGTGGCTGTAATGTGGGAGTGACACAGCAATCTACCATTAATTGCACACGTGATGAGTCTAGCCCACCCATCGCATGAGGCCAGATCTCACTTCAACTCCCACAATGCCAAGCACCCATTACAGTGGATGAAGTTTTGGTACACACACATTGCCAAACATGTGCCATGGGACTATCCAAACATCAGTCAAGCACGAAGGAACTCAATGTACAATCAAATCAACCCGCAGTAGCGAATGATCACAGGTGAATGAGCTGTCATCACAAACAACAAGCAACTAAAACACGTTGAACTTTTGGAAATACACATTAATGAGTACTCCTACACAATGAGAGACATCAAACACCATAATCACACATCTGGCACATCACAACTACCATCCATGTATGCATACCATTACACACACACACTGAAAGTGACATTCCAACACCAACACACTGACAACAAATATGCAGTGCCCTTGCACCAGGTATGGCATCAGAGAAACAGCCATAGTCCACTCCAACTGTCGGATAGCCCCACTCCTACATGTGACATCCTTGTACAAATATTACAGTCAATCCAAAGAAAGCCACTGTGTCGATCAACAACATATAACATCAACAAACAATCAGGAACACATCCAGCAATGGATTATAGACTCAACCACAATAAAAAAATTCTCAACACACACATACACACCATGAACACAATTCAACAACATGCAAAGCACGCTCTAGGCAACCAACACATGTGCATGACTAAGCTTCCGATAATGTGAATCCAAAAGCACCTCACTTCCCATCCCTACAAGTGCCCACCAATAGTCATTGAGCATGGATGTCACAACTACCACACACATGTAGCAGGCACGCACATCCCCCACCAAACATCACAGTAACAAAATGACACACACAGTGAGGCCCCAATCCATATGACGGACAAACAACATATGCACTGGTAGAACATGAAAAAAATGAATGTGCACACAGCATGTGATCATATATATTGCCTCTTTTTTAAAAGGGGTTCTGCTGGGGCACTGCCTTTGCCAATATGAAGATGAACTTTAATAGAGATATCTGTGGGGCAGAACATATGCATGGGGTGGCTTACAACTGATGATATAGCCACTGCACAATAAACCATGTGTAGTGCAGGGGGGCTGAATGAGGTGACAGGTAGTGCAGCGGATGATGGTCTGGAGTTAAAGGAGGGGCATAGGGTAGGGGTTTGAGTTATGTACGTTAAGATTTTGGTACATATTGTTAGGTGATGTTGGGCATGCATGCAGCATTGACAGTATTGCAGCATTCACAGATCATGCATAAAAGAGCAGTGAGCATGTATTGTGGAGTAAAAGGTAGGAAGCACCTGGAAGAAAAGGTGTGTCTTACATGGTAGTATGAAGGTGCATGTAGGGACACATGGGTGGCCAAGGCATATGTTGTCAGCAAAGGGGTGGGTGCTTTCTTCTGTCTACCAGACTTATCAATGTTGGGGTGTTCAGTGGATAGCAGGGACATGAGGAGGTTTTCTGTGTGGTTTTCTTTGGAATGGCTAATTTGAGGATGCGTGCATGGTGGTAAGTGCTGGGTCAGGTGATTGGGAAGGACTGAGGTTTAGGGTGTGCTTTATGTTGTGGTGTTTCTTCGGGGATTGTGGCCTGGGTGGGTGTTTGTCATAAATTATGATGAGTGTGCTTGGGTTTTTTGGGGTATTAGCACAGGCCGAGTTTCTGATCAGAGACGTGGGGGCATGCAGTGCGAGGATGTAGATGGTATTGCTTTATTCCTTTTATGTAATGGAGCGCACACTGTTTACCACTCCAAGACAGTCATTCTAATTGTGTTGTGTACGGGCAGGGTGGAGTTGCCTGATTTCATCATTGAAGCCTATTTAGAAAGTGAGTTTGGTATGTGTATTCCACACAAGATGTAATTTAAGTAAAGTAATTTTGAACTGCTTAGTGCCAGTGTCCAGCCTCCCCTCCCTTTAACATGCTAATGGAATGGGTGGTATCAGTGAATGAGGGTGACACCCCACCTGAACCTCAACTTGTATGCCATGGTGTGTGGCTATATTATGCAGGACACAACATTGAATTGAATTGATATTTTATTTCTATCGCACTTGTATACAAGTGTTTCAGAGCACGACAAGGCAAGGGAGGGTAACAGGGGAGAACAAAACAACGATCCTACTAAGCCCAGTGAAATTGAGAACGTGCAAGTGCATGGGAGAGGGAGAGGGGAAAGGTGCATGGGAGGGGGGAGAAATGGAAAGTGCAGAGCAAAGGAGAAACAGATAATAAAGGCAACAAACTGTGGTAGTGCAGCCAGCAAGTGGCAAGTGCTGGGTTTAAGGCAGCAGACAGGGTATGTCTGATAAGTGCAGGAAGAAAAAGGGTGGGGGGAATGAATGGGTACAGATACAGATCCCAGTGCAAGGGGTGACCCGGAGGCAGTGCGGGAGGGTAATAGGGTGAGCAGGTACCTGGGCCCTGAGGACAAAGGGTGGCCAGGTGCACGGTGCCGAGAGAGAATAGATCAGCAGGGGAGAGGGGAGTGAATGTTACGCTCACCTGGTATCCACGGGGACGCCCTTATGCCCTGGTTGCCGGATTCACCCCTGGACCCTTCCTGATTCCGGATGATGCCTTCTATGGTGGTCGGGCCTGAAAACACAGGAGGACTGGATTTAGGAACAGAGTTTGTTTCCTCCCACCAGCCCCCCCTGGACTCGATCTGATGGCCCACTCCTCACCTTGTTGTGATGTCTGGCGTGCTCTCCATCCTGCCTTCTGTGCAGGGCTGCGTAGTTTTCTGCGGGTTGAAGCGACCGAGTTAACTTCACTGGTGCTAACCCATTCAAGTGTCTTTAAGGAGGTAAATCTGGTTATAGCAGTCTTAAAATGTCCTTGCTTTCCTTTCTTGCTGCTAACGTCTTTTCTTTATTTATTTCCCCCATAGGTGCATGGAGATTCGGTGGATGCGCTGCTCGGATCAGGCTCCTGCCAAGTTGATGGACGCTGGAGCGTATGATGGATGGTAAGTTAAGCGCGAAGTGCGGTGCGGCAATGTCTTTTCTTGCTAACCTGTATTCCTTATTCTTTTTCAGGTCGCAATGATCTTTCTGGCCGTGTGAAGATTTCCAGAGCGGAACCGGCCAAGAAATGCCCAGCCAGGTGAGGATTTTGTGATTACTGCCGTAAATGCTGTGAGTAACCTGTTTTAATGTTGTCCTTCTTTCTCTCTCTCTCCAGGTGCTTCGTTCCGGTGCATGTGTGATGTCCTGATGATGCTGCCGACTGGATGAAAGACCATGAGCAGCAGGAATGGACAGATGGAAAGTTTCAGGTAAGCAGAGACTACTAATGATGTTTTTTTGTCTCCTCTGTAGGTCCGCTGTTCAAGGATCGCCGGGTGCTGGTCTCTGGACACAGTGAGTGTCACGCTGATGGCTGCAGAATAACGCGAAGCATGTTCTGTAACTTGGGTGTGGTTTATATAGCCCTCTGTAAAGTAGTCCTGGTAAAGTAGCCCGAGCTACCACACCCAAAAACACTGCACCACACTGTCTGGTTCTTAGGAACTAGACTGTGTGGGTTCCTCCATGTTGGCTGCAGGCCTTCACAGAAAAAGTAGTTCCTCAAGACAATGTCCCAACCTGAACATGGGCCTGGCGCCAAAGGCACCAGGACTGACTCCAGGAGAGTCCATGATGACAATGCAAGGCCCCTGGGGCCCCAAGTGAACCCTGAGCCCTAACCCTACCTGGCATGTGACCATGCCAGTGGGGTTTTGGGTCACGGGTCGTGACAGTGAAGGCAGAAGAAAAAAGGAAGGTTTTGAGGTGTTCCTGATCTGGAAATGGTTCTCCACAAGTTTAAGAGTGGCAGGGGGGCTGTTCAAGAGGGAGGCCCCAGCCATAGACAAAGAACTACCCCAAGCTCATTTCCTTGAAAAATGACTGACCCTGAGGTAGTTAGAAGTGGAGGAGCGAAAAGCTCAAGAGGGGAGGTATTTGCGGAGGGATAGCTGAAGGTATTTTGTACCCAGGCCCCAGAATGCCTTGTAGACAATGCAGAGGGTTTTGAATTCAATCTTTGCATCCACTGGTAGCCAATGGAGAGATTTCAGAGCTGGAGAGATACGATCCCAGGGCTTGAGGACATGGACAAGTCTCGCAGTCCTGTTCTGTATTAGTTGCAGAGGGCAGAGAGTAGAGGCAGGCAGATTTAGAAAAAAGGCTGTTAAAATAGTCCAACCTAGAACAAAACAGAGCTTGGGAGACTCTGCCTTCCCTCTCCTTCTGGGGGAAGGAGAGGAAAGGCAGAGTACCTCTGAGGAGGTGCAGTAAGAAGTTTGACTTTTTAAAGACATCAGAGATGTGGGCTGAGAATGAAAGTGTGGAGTCAAAGATGACCCTGACGTTCTTAGGCTCACAGGTGGTTGTAGGAGGAGGGCCAAGGTAGGTCGGCCAGAGAGTGAGGGGAAAGGATGGTGAAGGTGTGCCGATGAGGTGGATCTCCGTCTTGCTGGCATTCAGACAAAGATTGTTGGTGCACACCAATCTTGAATGGCAGTTAGGCAATCAGAGATGAGAGAAGGAGGGGAGGTGGCTAAGGGCAGCCTGAAAATGAGTTGAGTGTTGTCAGCATAGCACTAGAAAGGTGAGCAGAACATGGCAATGCAGTGGGCAAGAGTTGCCAGGTATTGGTTGAAAACCCAGGGCAAGAGGTTAGACCATTGGGGAACACCACAGATAAAGAGGGCGATAGATGATAGGAAGAACCCAAGTTGGACCTGGGGGGGGGGGGTCGGTCAGAGAGGAAAGAGGTCAGCCAGGCCAGAGCCTGATTTGTGATACCCAGGTTATCATGGAGACGGTTTAGAAGGATGGTATGGTTGACCATGTCGAAGGCAGAAGAGAGATCAAGTAGGATGAGGACAGTGGAAATGTTAAAGTCAAGGATGGAGAGCAGATCTTCACGGGTGTTCAGAAATAGTTTCCATGCTTCTGGCAGCTCTGAATCCAGACTGGTGGTTATTGAGACAGCCAACAGAATCGTAATGAAGGTTAAACTGAGAGATGGCCAGCTTTTCCAGGCGTTTGCCCAGACAGGGTGTAATGGAAATTGGGCGATAGTTAGCCGGACAAAAGGATCCGCTGTGGGTTTCTTGAGAAGAGGATGCACAAAGGAGTGTTTCAGAGAGGAGGGGAAGGATCCTAAGCTAAAGGAGAGTTTGCAAAAATCAGCAAAGGCTGGAGCAAGGGTATTAATGTGGTCCTTAATTGTTTTAGAGGAACAGGGATGAACCTGTTTTGATGAGGCTTTCATAGATCAGACTTGTCTAGTGACCTCATCAGGGAAGAAAAGAGGAAAGAACGAGAAAGAGGGTGGTGGTGGCTGAGGGAGGGTCAGCAAGCACAGACGGAGAGGGGAGAGGAGGGGCAGGGTCGGAAAGGGTGGACAGGATTTCCTCAGTTTTTGAGATGAAGTGAGGGGCAAGGGCATTTTAAAGAGCCTGGGAGGCAAGATGAGGGGTAGAGACTGCAGCAGGGTTGGCCAGCTCCTTGCAGATTTTAAAGAGTTTGGCTGAGTTGTTAGATGCCACAGAGATACAGGCTTGAATGTGGACTCTCTTCTTGGTGAGGGCAGAGAGTCGGTATTGCCTTTGGAGCAGGCGACAGGACAGTTTGTCAGAAGATGAACAAGAAGCCCTCCAGTTTCTCTCAGCCACCCTACACTTACGTTTAAGGGTATCTAGGTCAGAGTCATACCAGGAATTGCACTTGGCTTTGGGCTTCAAACTGATCCTCATGACAGGGGCAAGTGCATCAAGAGTATGAGAAATAGAAGAGTAGAGCAAAGACACAGCTGTGTCAGGATGTGAGTCAGCCAGAGGTGGAGGGGGAGGAGGAGATGGCCACAAAAGCCTCAACTGAAACACACTTCATGGGCTGGATGTTCGAGAAGGTAGGTGGCAAAGTTGGGGTAGGCTTGGCTTGGGGGGGAAAGAGGGATAGATGAGAGGAGAAGAGGGAATGATCGCTCCAGGAGCGAGGAGTGGTCAGAGGGATGGAGAGGGAGATGGCAGAGGAGATCAAGACATCGAGTGTGTGCCCTGCAGAGTGAGTTGGGGATGGACAGGGATAGGGAGTCGCAGAGGTCACAGAAGAGTAAAGAGGAGGAACAAGGAGAGCCTAAATCGATAATGAGGTCGCTGAGGAGGAGGAGTTGAGTGGTAGAGGCCAGGAGGGAGGAGGAGAGGTCCACTCACTCAGAGAGAAATGAGGTGATTTGACCAGGAGGCCGGTAGATGGTAGCCTTAGTAAAAGAGTGGGTAGGAGAGAGAGAGAGCCTACAGACAAGGCATTCATTCAAAAGAGGAGTAGGTCTGAGAGGGAATGATAGAGGCAGGCATCCACTCAGGAAATATCAGGGCTGCCCCCCACTGCCCCAGACCGGGAGGATCTAATGCGGAGAGGATCTTGTAGCAATCAGGGAGGAGAGTTTCAAAGCTTGTGATAGAGCTGGCCCTGAACCATGTCTCAGTAAGACCGAGGACAACAAGATCTAGTTCTTCAAGGAGGTGGCACATTGCACTATTATTTTACATACATGTGGTACATAAAGCAATACACCACCGGAGTGGTCGAGGGAGCTAAATCATGACTTGAACACTCTGAATTTGCACTCCACTATGCCCATAGTGGCTATGTGAGCTGCATTGTTTCTGACCTGGGGTGGCACTGTCCTCTGCAAAAGTGTACATGACCAATGTGTTCATTTCACAGTCAATTTGTAGGTGTATGTGTGTGGCATGTGACCGATTGTGTGTGGTTGTCTGTGTGTGTTGGTTGATACTAACCAATGAGCCACATGTTCCAAAAGGTTCCCAACACCATTGCTAAAAAGAGATTGTGAGTAAAGGGGGAGACAGTGGCCATGTAGGTAGCTGGAAGGGAGTGATAGAAGTTAGATAGGTGCAAACACCATGGCTGGATGAAGAGAAGGGTATTATATTGCAAGTTAAAACTACACCACAAGATGTGGGCTCTTTCTGGGCTAATTTCGGTAGATAAACACCAGGTCCTATTCAGGATTTATGTTGTGGATGGTAGATGCGGGACTAAAATAAGATGTAGCTGGCATGTGAATATCCTTGCGAAATAGGCATTCACAAGCATTATGTGTCCCTTAGCATCGCAGATAAGTAGCTCATTGATGGAATGCCAATTTTTCAGATTTTAATATTTGTGCTCCGTCTCTTGGGATAGTTGCAGTACCACATGAGAGCAGTTGATGGCTCCAAGTACCCGGGAAAAGTGTGCAACTGCATGGAATTCCTGGTCATCTCTTTGCCTTTCCTACAACTTTTGTGGAATGTCTATGCATGTACACATGCGTGCTATGGTGCAGCGCCGGACTTGTTGCAGTCACCTTCATTGGGTGAGCTTGGAAATACCCCCACTATAACAGTGATGCGCTGAAATGAGCCAGTGGCCAGAAGGTGAAGGGCAGATAGCCCCGTCACCACAGGTGGTACTGCGTGCGAGAACACGGATTTTGATGCCAGGTCATTCTACCACTCCCTGACCAGGTCAAGGATGATATGTGGGGATAAACAGAATGTGCCATACAGATACTGATCTGGCATCCCAAATAGTGTGTTGGTGTGAAATATTGCCACCCTCCTCATCCTCCTTCCTTTTAGCAGTGCATGTGTGTGCAATGCGTGATCTGCCATTCTCGCGATTTTTTATTAAGATTGCATTGCAATTTTCTAGTTAGTAGCTGGTCAAGGCTGCCAGAAAAATGTTGTCTCTTTGAAGGTTGCGCAGTAGTGTTACGTAATTTGGGAATTCGGATACGTTTTCACTTGTTGGGGTTGGTATGTTAGTTTACACGGTGCCTCCTTCCCGAAACCCATGTTATCCCCCATGTCCACTCTTTCGTGACATATTTTGCGCCCTGTCCCTTCTCTATCTTTGTGCTGTCCTTTCCCTCGTGCTATTCTGACAGCACAAAATGCTAGTGCAGGGAGCAAAAGGGAAATGCCAGCGCCAAGGAAAATCCGTGATTCCATGGCATGTGTTTGCATGGTGCAAAGAGCACTTTTCTGCCGCATAGTGCACTTTGCTCTGCACTTAACTTTTCGTAAATTAGCCCAAATTTGTCCACAGTCACCCAAACCACCCACTCAAAACACCTTCACATATAAACACTCCTACCAAATCAAACACTCATAACTTCTTTCAGCATATGAAATGTACATACAGATATTCACCTCATCGTCTATATCCCAACACCACCGAGCCCCTTCTCGCAATTTCCTCTAAATAATTCCCACTGAATAACTCTCCTTTAATCGACGCCGGAAGTCAGTCAGTCAGTCAATCAATCAATCAATCGTTTTATTTCAGTTTAAACAAACTATAAACACAAAGAGAAGAAAATATATCACAAGAAAACAATAAATCCTGACTGTACCATCACAGACAATAAAATCTCTGTGTTAAAGCAGAAAGATAGTGAAATAACATTATATATGTGCGTGAACACAACTGCACAAATAAGAGAAAGAGTGCAACCAAAAACATTATCTTAATCTTTTAACAGAGTAATAAAGACACTTCTGCCTCGGCTAGATTAAGTAGCAATAACAACTGTCAGATCAGCACGCTTTTGGTGGTACAGATTAGCAGGCAGGCAAAATCCGTACGCTCTATTTATTAAAAGACGTCAAATATTTTTTTGATGAATGTAAAGGCAAGTAAACATAAGGCTTAGAACTGTTTCTTTATATTTACAAAAAAAGGCAAAATTAAGTGCTGTCTACTCTACGCCCTCTACAAAAAAGTGCTGCAAATAGGCAGCATGTTAACTATAAACCCAGAAAGCCATCTTCATTACATGTCTGTCTAGATTGGAATACATATCTCTTTGACGGACCGAGGAAGGAGATAAGAAAGGTCGATCTGTGCACAAGTTTGTTTAATTGTAATGTTTCTCCGGTACCCATAATATGCTGATTAATGTTACTTCCTCTACCTGAAGCGTGACTCCTTTCACAATGAGTTCTGGGTTTTAAAACTACAGAAGAAAACAGAAGCAAGCAAAAGGAGTGACTGTGGGGAATCCATGGGATTTCCAAGCACAGTTCTGGGGTATACTATCTGGAGGAATCTGCCCTCAATAGGACACGTATTTTGCTAGATGGAAATCCATAACAGAATCAGCCTCTTTCTTAGGGCATCTGATTTTGTATGGGGTACTTACAATACAATTATTTTGAGAAAAAGTGTCCTAGGTCAGCATTTTCACAAATGTATTCTTTTGAACCATTCATAGGTAAACGCATGGGATTTCCGTTATACAGCCTGGGCATAGCACCACACGATTGTTTACTAAATATTTTGATAATTGGCCTATTGCCCCGTTTTCCAGGTTCTCAGAAGCCGCTTGTTTATTGAAATAACTGAGTACCCTTACAGTTTTAGATAAACGGACTCCTAGGTATGATGTATTTATTTCATGTGTAAAGAGCACATATAACCCCGGAGGCATCGAGGCGCTGTTGCACATAGAAGTCAGGATGCAAACACTAGTGAACTCTAACACGACTCCGCTATCTTCCATATATCTACAATCACCTCCAAAGTTACACATTCACAGTGCGATGAGGCAGAGAATAAATGAGGTGTCTAATCTAAGTGAGAACAAAAGTGAGACCTTATTAATAAGTATAAAATAAGCGATGCCTTCCAGTTGTCATCGTGTAAATATTGTGCAGCAGTATAACCTTATCCTGAAGTCACCGTATTATAGACAAGAAAGATAGTAACGCACACCCAAACAGAGGTTTTATTATTTATTTTTATTTCGCATTTGTTTTGCTTGTTATCATTATATTCCTAATGAAAAGTGCTTTGCCCAGAAGCACTGTGTAAAGCCTAGCTCAGGGGCAACGTGCTCGCCTTGGGTGCAAGACGACACGTTGCAACACAGGTTCGATGCCCGGGTCCGTGTTTAGAAACGCTGGGTGTTAAGCGCCTTATAAATAATCTATCATATCGTATTCCAGCAGTCCCATTACTGGGCATTTTTCATAGTTATACACCAAAAGGCGTGGACTGGGATCTGGGAATATCAAAAGGGAACAGCAAGAGATAGTAGTTAAATCCATCTTCTATAGGGCTGTGTTTGTAGCTATATAGACTCATGTGAGTTCCTAATTTTGGATCATTTCTTTAGTAAATGATCTGAATATATTTTACCTTGAAGTAATCAACCTCATTTTGAACATTTTAAGTAGCTGTAGTGATTACACAAAAACATCTAATCCCAATAATAATGGGTTTTTAGGTGGCTTGATCACTTGATTTGAGAGCTAGCTAGGACTTCTTCAGGATGAAGTTTTGGATACCCTCGGAAATGAAAGCGCTGACCAATTGTCTGTGCAACAAAGGTGAGCTCATTGAAGGGAGGGAGACGCTTTTTTTCATGCTTGAATACACACGCTAAAAGAGCACCACATCTCAAACTGTGTATTCTTCTTCTTCTTTGCTCATGGGCTTTCAGAGCATGGACTTGTAGGCAGGAAAGCGGAGCAATCTAACTCTTTAGAACTATGTCCAAGGTAACCCGTTCATGGATTCCATGTGAGGGACATGCAGAATATAAAACTGCCAAATTCACTTACTATTACCACATTCGGTAAACTTGCAGTAACCTGAAGGGTCTGCATGATTTAGAGTCATACACACCCTTCACTTATTCCCCATTTTGGAATCCATTTGCAAAACTCTATACTACGACATGTGTTAATACCGCATGAGGCAATATCTTGTGTATTCATCATTTTGTGTAGAGGAAAACCCTTTTAAAAAAATGACAGATTTTACAAACTGTCAGAATTAAAACTCTTACATTTTTTGGTGTTGTAAAAGTGGCAGGAATGTCATTACAACCATTTTCTTTGCTGCACCCCGAGCCTGAATCAATCACCAAAGCTTTTAGAAATGTGTTATCATGGGAGAGGAGCCAAGATGGCCAACATGTACGGAGCAACTACACTGAGTTCCCCCACGTCGATACAGTGAACGGCGAATAAAGTAGCTGAAAGACGGACAACTTCCTTGCTCTTCAATTCATGAGACAGCGGAGTGAGTTTTTTTGAGACAGCTTCATCGGTGGAAAGGGCCTGTAGCTTAGCTACAGGCTTGCAAGCTGAGGTGCATGTTGCTGGGCAGAGCACACAAAAAATGAGAGAAGCAACACATTGTGCCCTGCTGATGATTAAGTGGCATCTAGCAGGGTCCCGGATGAACGGAGACCACCCCTTCCCTGGATAGGGCTATATCTGGTGAAGCCCTGAGCAGAGATGGGAGGCAAAAGGTGGTGCGGAGGTGGCTACATGAGTACCCTGAGCAGTGGCAGCTCAGAGCTGAGCCGACAGAGGAGGTTCTGCGGAGTGGTGTGCTCTACTGGACTAGCAGTCAGATGGCATAGAAGCTGTGGCTGAACTAGGATGAGGCCCTGCACTGCAAAATCATTGTTAAGATTAGAGTTGAGAGGGAGCACAGAGGTGGTGGCACTGCTTATTTTGGGCAGCCTGGGAGACTGATGAGGTGCACCTAATCAGGGTGGAGGCAGGCGAGAGTACGGCTATCATGCTCCGAGAGCCCAATGTTTTTGCAAGCCGACCGGGCGGCTGAAAAAGTCTGAAGAATGCTGCCTCTCAGCTATGAGAAGATCTCTGCTAGGTCCGTGGTGGCTGCAGCACAGAGCACAGGGAATTGGATTAAGGAATGAGCTATCACTGCAGGAACTAACCTAGGACAATTATAAGCTGCCCCGAATACGCTGAAGTGGTGTGGATGGGTTGGTGCTTTGGGCGCCTGGATCGTGGGGTGATGCCCCCGCACTATAGAACAGATAACAAGGTTTGTAAGGATGTTGACCAGGAATATTAAGCAAATGGTGAGTGATCCACTGGACATTAGTTTTACTAAATTCACACGCCAGCAGGGAAACATGGTGGATGGAAGCGTCCTAGTGACAGCGATAAATGGAGCAGACTGTCATATCATGAGCCCAGAGATGAGACCCTTAATCCTAGATGGAAACACACAATTAGCTAATAAAATTGACCCGCAGTCAATTAGAATTAAGCAAATGAGGCATGACATCACCAAATTAGCGGATAGGGTCAGGGAAGATGAGAAGAGAGTGTCTGCCATTGATGAAACTGCTCAAGGGAATGCAAAGGACCTGGTGGCACTGAAGGAAGTTACAAAGGCTCAAGCTGCTAAACTTAATGATTCGGAGGACAGGTCAGGCAGGAACAATGTATGAATGTTGGGCCTGCTGGAAGGAACTGAGAAAAACAACACGAAAACCTTCCTGGAAACATTGATTCCCTCTCAGTTTGATGATGAGGCTGGACTAAACGGGATCCAAGTGGAAAGGGCCCATTGAATGCCCTTTCAGAGGCAACCCCAGGTATCTTTTCCACAAGCAATCATGATTAATTTTCTTATTTACCAGGACATGGGTAAGTGCCTATATGCAGCCCACATGAAAGGTAAGGTGTCTTTAAATAGGAGCAAGATATCATTCTATCCAGATTTTGGATATGAAACATAACGGCAGAGGAAGACATTTGAGGAAGTGAAAAGGATTCTGCAATCCACAAAACGTATGTATGCGCTGCTTCCACCAGAAAGATTGTGCATTGATGTCAACAGCAAGCAGCAGTTTTTCGAGAATATCAAGGCCGCTCTGCAGTGCACTGAAACATCATGTTTATATGTCTAACAGGATCTCCCCATGGCAGCAGGGGTTCTACTCCTACTAAAGATTGAAAGCAAAGTTATAGTGGCATGCATATTACTAAGGTGTGGCTGCCAAGTGCATATTGCTGATCTCAACTGAACAACAACTATCCCCTGAATAGGGAGTGCCAGGGTTTCATCCTCTGGAAGAACAGTTGAGTTGGTGTACTCTCCCACTGATTGTGGTTGAGGGGCCTACAAGATCAGACTCTAAAATGATCAGATATTGGGTTCAATGTTATGTTCATTATGATTGTTCTGCTTTATATGTACACTTGATGATTCTTTGTGTGCGTACAGACACTGCAGGAACTGGATGGTCTGCAGTTCTGAATTGTGGGAATTACAGTTGGGGGTTCATTGGATTGAATGGTCTGGGGTTGTTGGGAGGCTAATGTGCATCGACTGCACTGGATGTAAAGGGGATTTTTGCAGTCTTCAAAAGAGACAGGGAATTATCATATATTAAAAGGAGACAAAGAGATATTTCTGTCATGGGTATCAGGCAGGTAGCTGGGTGGAGGCTTGGCAGGCCTGGCATAGGCACACAAAGAACCCATAACAAATCCCTCCTTTCATTCCTTCCTAGTGTGTGTAGTAAATTCCTGGTTACCACTTCCTGTTGCCAAACAGGAAGTGCATGATAACTCATTAACTCTCTAGTGGTTGGGTGTGGCTGGCTATATAAGCCACACCCAAGATTCTTCCAGTGCTTCGTGTGGCATACTGTGAGCTGTATCAGCAACACACTTGCCGTGCTCTGGAACAGCCAGCACCTGCTTACCTGCTCCAAATCATCCTGTTTCTGCTTACCTGCTCTGGATCATCCTGCTTCTGCTTACCTGCTCCGGATCATCCTGCTTCTGCTTACCTGCTCCAGATCATCCTGCTTCGGCTTACCTGCTTCGGATCATCCTACTTCTGCTTACCCGCTCTGGATCATTCAGCTTCAGCTTACCTGGTTCTTACTCCACGCCGCAGCTATCTCCAGTCAAGAGGGGACTTCTACACCGGCACCTGTAAGAACAAAGAAGAACAGCGTTAAGACGCGCACATCAGTAACGCTGAACATAATCACAGAATATTCCTGCGATGCTGGAATCCAGGTTAGTTGCACAAATGCACAAATCCCTGTAAGAAAGAAGATACATTATTCATTGCGCTCGCTCCAATAATGCAGACACTTATTTCACTGCGCTTTTTCTCTCTAGGCAGTGCATACTTACCAAAAGCCTCTGTGCAAACTTTCCTAACTACCAAGTCTCCAGTAGCGCTGAACCCGTACTCGAGGCACTAATAACACATCATTTCTCCTGC
Source organism: Ambystoma mexicanum (assembly GCF_040938575.1). Lineage (NCBI taxonomy): Eukaryota > Metazoa > Chordata > Amphibia > Caudata > Ambystomatidae > Ambystoma > Ambystoma mexicanum. Next base: position 375,860,952 of record NC_090930.1, read on the forward strand.
AAGGGAAAGGCAGAGACATTACCAGGCACACTCATATTGAAGGCGCTGCGCAAACCTACCAGCAGCTAGCTTCTACACGTAGCGCTACTCACCCACAAAAATACCAGCAAACAAAGACAATACAGACAATTTTGGACACTCAACATTCTCCGCGCAACGTTCTCTTGTGGGAAGGACTTTCTAGCCAGTGAAGAAACTGGCACCTTGAACTCTCTGCCTCGCTGTGAAGGCATAAGACAGCGTTTGGCATCTGAACTCAGCCTACAGACATTGGCACCAATCACATGAGTGAATCGCGCTCCTGCAAATGCAGGATGGAGTGCACACCCTACTAAAGATCAAGGTAAGCCCATAGGGGGACATCACAGCACACAGTAAAGATAAGTGAAGGGCCCTAGGGAATCCGGTGAATTCAGGTCTGAGTGTACCCTTTGTATTTGACACATATTCCTCTGGGTGAAACAGGGGAAGTGAAGACTCGGCATCAAGGGAGGCTCTTCCATCGCTCCTGCAGAGACACAGGTGAGTGTGACAATTGCTATGTTGCAGGAGACACATTTGTCTAAATAGGAGCATTTGTAGATGGGTATGAGATGGGGTGGAATGTTACATTGCTCTAAATGTACCTGATCGGTCGGGGGGCTCTTTATTTGTGTATCGGGAATGGTTTCATGGGCAACAGAGGTCATGCTGAGAGATGAAGTTGGCAGGTACATTGGGGTGATCAGGAAGCTATACGAAAACTCAGCAATCCTGTTAGACATGTACGACCCAAAATTGGACAACGCAGCCTACTTTTCTCTGGTCTCTGCCAACCTCTGCAGATATGTCAATTACAAAATAATATGGATGGGCGAATGCAATTGTATTACTCACCCAGACCCGGACACCTCCAGTGCTGGGTGGAGACTGCTCACAAGGTCATATTCCTGCCGGGCAGAGGCGATCCCAAATCAAGGTCTCCCATTCACATTCTGTGTTCACCGAATTTGTTTTCATCATGTTCCCACCTACTTATGCGTTGTCTTTCATATGTTTTAGCACATTTATTATGCCCTGAAACTATTATGCTTGTGTATCTTACTTTGTGCACAACTGTGTATATCACTAATGGTTTTCTAAAAAAGAAAAAAAGTTAAATAATCAGCTAAATAATAAAATGCTGTGTTACTACATCTGAATGCTTATGTGTTTTCACAAGTAGCTTGCTAATGGCACAACCGTTGAATGCCCCATTTAGATGTGTATTTACAAGGGTTTAAACAAACTTGCACTTAAATTGTTTGCAAAGATTTAAATTCTAGAGGGTTTCAGTGTGGAGACCGCTGGCAAGGCTTCCACTATACTACTGGACGTGATGGTGGAGCATGAGCTATTGGACGTGTGAAGTTACTTACATCCATGAATCAGTGGCTACTCTTCAAACTCCACAGTGCTCAAAACGTATAGTCACATAGATTGTGGGTAACTGAGCACTGACAGGGGGTCATGTACACCGGCAGCAAAATATTTACATAGAGGACGGGCAATTTTCAGTCGCACTGCACCCAAGAGTGCAATATAGGCATGTGTTGCAAGTAATTGAAGAGATATGTGGTTTTAAGTCCAATGGATTTATTTGCAAAGTAGCCTGACATGTGTTTCGAGTCTAAACCGACTCTTCATCCAAGGCTAAACATAATACACAACAAAATCATACACAATTATGCACCAATAAACACATAATGTTGGTATAAAAACCCTGCATTGTGTAAATTCAAAAACAAGGCAAGAGGCATAAAACACAGAGGCAAACAAAAGGTGTAGGTAGATAATTTTGGCATAATAAAAATTAAAAAAAGGGGGCACAACATAAAAGAAAAGAAGGATTGAGACTGAGAATTGCCCGTGCTCTAATTGTTTCCACAACAGTGGGTTGCACTTGACAGTACTGCCACACCTCTCAGGCACCTGCAGCCTATGTGCACTCTTAATATTTATTCATACAAGCGCTGCGGTTTTGTGACTTTTTCTGCCAAACCTGTGTTTTTCTTAAAATATGTACATAGGTTTCTGTTGGATCACGGACCACAGCATTTGACATTGAAGTGGAGCATTTTTAGAGTTTCCACATCTACATGGCGGTTAAGGGTGGAGTTGTTATCGGACACAGAATTTCCCTACACCCTCTAAGGGGCAATGGAGGAATTATTTCCAACAAATTCGGACACAGTAGCAAAGTTAAGCACATAATAGGAAGGCACTGTTAGGAAGGTTTTTCAAAAAAATAAACTAAGGGCTTCATAAAACCATACATTTGAGCCAGTACATAAATCCACTCTTAGTATAAGGCTGTATCACCTGAGTACATCTGGTAGTGTAGACAGAGCAGACAGGCTTATCATAGGAGGGAGAGAGGGCTGTAGTTTGGTAGAAAGACATTGTAGCATACATATGGTCCAAAGAAACACTGAAGCACTAGGCATTGTAAAAATAAAGGGTTATTTTAAATACAAGTAGGTCAAGATACATTTTGGGGAAGTAAGTACTATAACATATCACATAGACACAATTATACAAAAAACTCAATACTTATGGGTTACAACACAAAGTTTAACCTTCTTTAGATTACAATAAGCAGTCAAGGTGAATCAAACCTACAACAAATTCAGAATGGAAGTCAGCTATTCTTGGGGAGTAAAACCAGGTTATATATACCTTTAGAATACAATCAGTAATTCAAGAGTAGTAGACTATGTCAGGCATGCAGTGACACTCAGTTACATAAATCACTTAATAAACCAATCCATTTACAAATATACACCTTGTAACAGATATTACTTTGTAGAACAGAGTTCAGACCTAGCAAAGTAACTCATATACTTTTTGGAGGGTCTTAAGCTATTGAATGTCAAGTATGGACAGTCAATAACTATTTGATAATGCACTAAGCAATTCAGGGAAAGCAAACCCAATTTTACAAGTTTAAAAGAGCAGCAGCTGTTCAAGGTAAGTAAACACACATATACTTTTAAGAGGGGCAATGGGCAACTCAAAGACAGGTATTAACTTCAAGACTGATTTAGAAATGCACTAAGCAGATCAGAGAAAGCTAAATCTAAAGGTACACTTTAAGAATGACAGTCTGTTATTCAATGTAGGTAAACTTTATTTTTTAAGCATGTACTCTCATTCAGTTAAGAATAATGAAACAGTACCAATACTTATTACTTTTCAAGTGACTACTCAAATAGTAGTGGCTCGCACCCACAATTGTTACAGTAAAATTACAGTACGTAAAGTTCATTGTTTAATTAGTAGTGACTTTGTCCTATATACCTTTAAAAGGAGCATCCCAGCTACTTAAAGGTAAGAATAAACCCTACAACTGTTTTAGATCTGTATAAAGCAGATCAGGAAAATCAAAAACCCAATGGTACACTTTATGAAAGACACAATAATGTATTTCAAGGTCAGTAAACCCTATCGGTAAGCTTATTCACTCATTCAGTTAAGAATAATAAAGCAGAACCACTACTTATTACTTTTCAGAAGGGGGAAATACCATGCAAAGGGCATCATCACGAGTTGGGCAGTATCCCGACTGGAATACTGGACAACTTTATTTGGGGTACCGCCCACTGATCCTGCAGTATTGTCGCCAGATCATGGGTTGGGCGGTAAACGTTATTCCCCATTGGGTCCATTCGACCCAATGGGGAATTTTTGGCGCAATTACCATGGCCGGTATTACAGCGCTGTAATTGCACCGAAAATCAGCATTCTTCCGGCATGTTTATCCCAAGCTTGGAGCTGGGGGTAAACACCCCATACTCATGATTGGGTGCACCCTTAAATGCAGCAATAACCCCATTATCACTGCATTTAAGGGCTACCACCCAATGCGTGATGAGGCCCAAAGTAAGTAAAAGTACCTATATACATTTTAGAGGGGCAGCACGCAATTCAAAGGTAGGTATAAACCTAAGAACACTTTGTAACTTATTCTATTATAGAGATACAGTTACCACACTAATTTCTTTAGCAAGTAAGTACTTTTACACTTGTTTTACTTTTCAAGATAGAATGGTTATCTTATGAATCCTTCCCTAGTCTATAGCATGATTTTCCTCGAAGACAGACGAGGGACCCTAGTGGTCTAGGAGCCTGTTGTAGGCAGGTCAGGCTACGGTTCAATTGCAGGAAAGTCAGCATTCCATAGGAGATCTTCTTAAACAAGTAAGTATTCACTTTAGAATTAGTTGAAAGTGTTTAGGGACTTCACAGAAGACTCCCTGCATGTGTTCCAGAAGTAGACCTGGGCAAGTGGTATGGGCACACTCCCAACCACACAAATCACCCACTCAGCATCACATGATTCACACTAGACTTAAGGTAAGTATTACCAAGCCCACACAGTAACTTAAGAGAAAAGAATAGCTTTGGAGTGGATGCCTTCAGAATGCAGCAACATAGGACCCGGTCTCTGGATTCTTGACCTGTAGACGAAAGAATTGGACCCTGGATGAGAAATTGCAGATACAGTCAACAGAGGAGGCTCTGAGCAAATGTTTATTCATGGATTCTTGTGGCTCTGTGGATTTGGCACCCTAAAGAATGAATTTCGCTGGTCGGATTCTCTTCACTCTCTCTATCCTTCACTCTGGTGAGGGGATGTCAGAGATTTGAGTCATGTCTCTGGAGGTCCAGAAGGAGTCCACCAAAATTTTGGATGGGATCAGCTTCAAAAGAGCATGCACTGCACACTGGCCCGAGGACCCAGGGTATTGGGGGTTTGCAGTCCTGCAAGGTTGCAGCATGTTGTTGGATGTCGAAAAATGCAGGTCTTCTTGAGGCTAGAGGTCTCTCCAATTTCTGGGCAAGGGATACATTAGGCTCTGGTTACAGAGCAGGCTCTCCGGTCAGTGGAAATCGCTAAAGATGTCTTTTCTTCATCTTCCTATTTGGATTCAGCTCCAGTGGTCGACATTTCAGCAGCTTCCAGGATCAGAGTATTTATCAGCACAACTTCTGCAAACTTGCAGTTTACAGAAAGGGGCAGTCTGGCTGTCCAATCAGAATAGCCAGCCCCCTATTGGGAACAGGTTCCTCTCAGGCAAGGTGAAAGACAAAGGGCTGCAGAGTTTTGGACTCCAACCTCGCTGCCTGCCTTCTCAGAAACTCTGGAGCCTAGGCGTGGAATACAAAGGATTCCAGCCAAAGACAAAATGTCAACCAAGGTCATTCCCACCTAGAATAGTAGAAGAAGACATAGAAAACAACATTTAAATAAGAAATGGCAACAAAGGAAGGAGTCCAGCATTCTGGCAGAATAGTGGATCTCCTGTGCATTACTGTGGCTGATTTGACAGCCTGCAAGTACTAATGACTAGAAGTCATAACGTTAAAACCACTGACACCAGCCATTCAAGTAAACTTGCAATTCTATCAAAAATGATACCAGGTAAGTAATGGGATACATTGTATCTCCCCAGTACTTAATATAAGGTGGGGTGGGGTGTGCTAGCTCACTAAAATCAAAGTAAACGGGTTATTAATCCCACTTTCCCTCTTGATAATAGTAGTTCACCCACGTAATAACAAGAGAATTAAAAGGAAGCCACTACATTTTTAAATTCTGTGTGCTGCCATAGTACATTACAGTCATTCCAAAGTTATAGAAAAATATAACTCCAATCATACACTAAAAAGGTCACTCATAAAAAGAGCAAAATACTGGATGAGAGAGGAATAAAATACCTACTCACATAGGTACAAGGTAAAATAATTACCAAGTCCAAGAAAATGTTTCTGGAGTTGACACAGGTCAGGAAGATGTATCATACCTATGAAAATCTTACCTAACAGTCACAATGAGAGACATATGTATATCAGCCAACCATGGGGTGTGACAGACCATTGTGAAAGAAATTACCAGATTGAAGACAAAGCAAAATTACTCTAGAGAAGGGTTCTCGATGACCCCAGACGTGAAGGGGAACTGATGGCCATGAGAGAAACACTGTATTGTGTGCATGAGCTAGCTGGGAAGGTAGAATGCAATTTATACTTAAGTAAAATTCATGCCGAGGTGGACAACCTTGGTAGGATGTCTTTATGGCTGTTAAATAGGGAAAGAAAAGGGCAGACAATTCCAGGCATCGGGAATGTACATAGTGAGGTGATAAGCAGTCAGGATGGGATCAATCAGGTGTTCCATAAATACTACAGAGTATTGTACACACAGCAGGTTAGGCCAGACCCCAAACAAGTTTGGTAACTTCCTGCAGAGGTAGAGATACCTCCACTGAGTGCAGAGGATAGTGAATGGTTGGACTCTTCGTTCAGTGCTAATGATGTTCTATGGGCAATGGAGGATCTGTCAAATGATGAAACACTGGGTGGGCAAGTACCGACAAATCTTACAAGAGGTACGCAGATACACTGGTCCCCAGGTGTTGGACATGTTCACAGCGGAGTATAGGGTAGGCAAGATGCCAGAAACAATCGAGGAGGATGCACAGAGTTATATTCACAAAAAAACACATGAGGACCAGGTAGGTTTTATACGCAGACGTATTACTTTGTCGATATCAGACAGCTGTTCTTTTATAATGGAGATAATATAAAATAAGCCTGGCCAGGGGCCCATCATAAATCTAGACACTCAAAAGGAATTTGATTGTGTCGATTGGTGCTAAATGATGGAGGCCCTGTGGGTGTTTGGATTCGTGCAAGGGTATATAAGGGTACAGTTGCTATATGAAGCCCCGTTAGCCAGGATTAAGACAAGCCAACACCTATCTGATAGATGGCAGATGGGCAGAGCTATTAGACTGTCACTGATGCTATTTGCCTTGGTGGTGGAGCTGTTGGCATGATTGATGAGGGGAACATTTGGTGAATTGGGGTACCACATTGCAGGAGCATATTATTCCACTCTATGCAGACAATATTCTGATATATGCTCTGCGGCGGCAACAACAGTACCACAATTGCAGCAACAGGCAGTGGAATTGGGCTTTGTCTCCATATTAAACATTAACTGAGCAAAAGCATGTATGTATACAATACCAAGCTTAGAGAGGCAGCTGCCTGATGGGGCACCATTACCAACCACGAGTGCTCCCTTCAGATACCTAGGGACTATGGTCAGCGTGAATAATGGTGAGGTGAATTAATCCAATGTCTTGGAATTGTTCAGTAGCCTAGAAACATCAGTAGACTAAAGTTTCTCCTGTCGCTATTGGGCAGGGTTTCTATAGCTAAAATGATAATACTCCTCGCATGTTATAGCTGCTGCAGAGTATGTCTGTTTTTAATACCGGAGATGTTTTATAAGAGGATCGACATGATGTTAGTTAAGGTGTACTGGGGGAATTCGAATCCCAGGGTAAATTTACGTACACTGTAATTGATGCACAAGGACTGTGGTGTGGCCGCTCCTGAATTTATAGCATATTATACGCGGTGATATTGTAATATGTGGTACCTTGGGTGTCGGCCAAAGGACGGATGCTATAGCATGGCTGAAGGAGGCACTAGTGGGGCCCATTACATAGCTGAATATCCCTTAACTGCATTTGAGAAAGGCACCAGCATGCATAAGGGCAATTCGTAAGGTCTGGGCAGGAAGTGTGCATAGAGAAGGGCAGCGATATATGTACACGCCAAAGCTTCTTTGGGGGAAGGCATTATGTTCTGCAAAGTTATGCCAGGCGCATGTGGTCGGGGTGGAAGACAGGGTGGCAGCAAGTTGGCGAGACATGTATGAGGATGGGCTGGAGTGGGTTCGCACAGAGTCTAAATCAGGCGAACCTGTCCTTGCAAAATGGGGGGCAGGCTTATATCTACATTCTGTACTGTAGAAATAGGCAGTGAGAATGGGAGAGTAAAGAAGGTATGTAGAAAATGGGAGTTGGATATCGGCAAACCATTGGAGGACTCTGAGTGGGCTAGAGCATGCATGAACACTGAAACTGTGTCACGAAACATGAGGTTTAAATGTATCCATTAAGAATGCTTGCAACATGCATATATAACATTAGTAACCGCCATGCGCGGTGCAATGGGAATACAGCGTGGTGATTGGCTCATTTGCGAGCCATACCACACGGTATTCCCTTTTACGCCGTGCATGCCGGCTACTCTGTTCCCGGCGAGGGGTGTGGCAGCCCCTCAGCCAATGAAGAGGTTCAAAACGGGGCAATCCCCGTTCCGAGCCTCCCCATGGCTGGAGGCTTCCTTCGTCCCCCGCCGGGGACTCAGGTAAGACATTTTTTTTTTCTCTGCTTTCCTCCCTCCTTCCACCCCACCCCACTTACCTTCTATCTCGCAGTCTCCGGCGGGGGACGATGGAAACCTCCAGCCGTGTGGAGACTTCCATCGTCCCCCGGCGGAGACCGCGGTATGTTTTTTTTTTCTTCCTTCCCCACCCCACTTCTTTTTTCTTCTTTTCTCAGGAGCGGACGCGCTGGGAAGAGAATGTTCCAGCGTGCCCGCTCCCGATGGCCGCCACGGAAAGGGAAAACGGACTACGTTTTCCCTTTCCCGGTGGCCATTTTTTTGCCGTTTTTTTTTTCTGTCCCGAAACGTGTTTTGGAACAGAAAAAAAAGCAATTAGTACTCCGGTCTAACAGACCGGGGTACTAATGGCAATAAGCCCTTCGACTGCGGGCCAATACCTCCCACGGTACTGCCCCTAGGGCGGTTTTGGCCCGCAGTCTCGTGGCTTATTGCCACAGCAGCGCTGGGGCAGAGGATGCATGCGCAGGTAGATGCAAAATATCCGAAATGTGGATACACATGTGCCATATTCTTACATATTGTCTGGGTGTGGTATGGTAGGTATGGTATTGTTTATTTATATAGCACCTGTACACAGGCAAGTGTTTCAAAGTGCTCAAGGAGGGTGGGAGCATGGGGAAAAGCAGTCGCTCAGAGCCCTTGAAATTCAGAGACGATAATAGTTTGCATAGTGTTAAGCGGAAACCTATGCAGTTCCCTCTGGGACCACTGCAAAAGATTTAGGCCTACAGGTGTTTGGCAGTAAACCCACTTGGTAGCAGTCTGTACCACACCGATTCACTTAGTAGCTGTGGCTGAGCAGTCAGACTTCCCTCAAGAAGAGTTATGCAGTATGTGGAGTATACAAAATAGGGCAATTTACGCAGTAGAACAAGCAGACATGGAACAGAGCTTGGGTGTAAAGATATATAGTTATTTATTTATAAAAACACATCTATGAAAAACACACTGGCACTATTACGGCAAACAACTTCAATTACAATTACTATAAGTATATCACTCCTCTAACAATAGTTCGACAAGTCTAGGTTCAACGGCACCACTTATTTGCAGACAGAGGTGAATGGTTTAACCTAGATGGCACTCTAATATTCGTTAGAACAGGAGAGAAAAGGCAGAGTATGCAACCAACTCGGTACCAACTCTTTTACGAAGCAAATGCAAGGCAAGTAAGGCAGAGTCTACTGTGGATCACAAAGTTCAGAGGCCGGGCCCACTCGGAGAGAGGCAAGGCGATATGTCCCAAAAAGTATCACAGTGGAAATGCACTTCGAGTCTTTGTAGCAAATTGTCACAGAAAGGTTGGACCAGTTTAGAACAAAAAGTTAAGAATGTTTGGAGGCGACCCGATGGAGAGGCAAGGATTAAGAAACCTCACGCTAACCGTCACCAGGGAAGCCAGGCGGACACGGTACCTTGTATGTGGAGAGACAGCTCCAGCGGGGGCAGTTGTTCCTGGTGGTGGATGCAAGTCGGGGCTTTGCCAAGAGATGAGATGATCTCATCTTCGAAGGAGAGTTGAAGATCGTTGCACCACCAGGGAAGAGACCAGCTGTGGAGTGCTCCGTCACAAGGCACCACCTTTTGGTCGCAGTATGGGCTAGTGGCTATCCGGTTGCCGGGGTGCTCAGCACGGGCAATTTGACCACTATGCCCTGGAAGCGAAGAAAAAGCAAAGGGACTGGTTGTTCCCACCAGTCAGGGGAAGAAGACTCTCCAGCCGGGAGATCTCCTCTGTCGTTGGGAAGTGGTGAGTCGGTTCAGCAGGGCTCCAACGGAGGTGTCGCCGTTGCAGGTCGGCTCAGCTTTACCCTCGTCGGATTCTTAGGTCCTGTGGCGACTTCTGAAGATCCAGTCCCAAAAGCCCTGCTTTTATGCAGAAAACCCCCATTCATTCAGCCTAGCTGTCAATCAAAACACGCTAAGTGGTGAGCGGGGTGGCTCACCACTTGGGCCAATCACACCAGAGTGCGACTTCAGTTGGCAAGGCAACTCAGTCCACAGTGCCTAAACCCCCTCCCACACCCCCTGTGGTACCCAGACAGAATGGCACCACTTTGGAGGGCCTCTGTGTAGAAGCCCGCCAAAAGTGGAACAAAGGGCTCAACCTTTGGTTCGGAGTTACAGAGGCGAACACAGACGCCATTTTAAAAACCGAGTTCTGGCAGAAAATACCGACCGGTAGATTTATTTAAGACAAATAAACCGGCGGTATGTTAGAGACTAACGGAAAAAAGTATTAGCCTCCAACAATGGGAAGAATCCCATAGAATTATATTCGGGGTCGAATATAACAAGTACTTTCCACTGCCAACAGCCAAAACTCGATGAGGGGGGACGGGACAGTGCCCCCTCGAATAACAGACCAAGGGGTAATCGAATTACCCCTACTAGTACGTCCACAATAGGATGGTTTGTACTAGTTCTGTTAGTAAATTTAGGTCTAGTAAAGCCAATGGTGACTTTACATGCCCTGGGAGACAGTAGTCAGTCCCAGAGTATGGAGTCTATGGTGGGGATCCTCTAGGACGCCCCAGTGTTACGGCACGGAGGGTGCGGTGTAACACACATAGCAAAAACACATGAGACCCTATTGAGTAAAAGACCCCATAGTCCATAGAACACATTGACATTCACAGGAATCAACCACATTCATGTCCAAGAGTGGGAGAAAAGAGTCTCACTCTTGGCAGGATGGAAAAAAAACTAACTCCAGAAATCCAGCAAAGCTGCTGGGGGACTCACTAGGTTAGGAAATTCAGCCTAAACAGAGAATTCTCCCTAACACATAGGCACACTAAGTGTGTAAAAAATACATTTGAACAGTTTGGGATACAGCAAATTGGCTTAGCGACGATTCTGCAGTTTAACAGTGCAATTAAGGGGTGAAGACAAGGGAGAAACAGAAAGACAATCTTCAGGATCGAGCAAGAGCACAGAGGTTCACAGGGCCGGGGAGGATCAAGTGCATCCGGTCAGTTGAGACTGGGGTAAGTGCAGAGACGGGCCACTCTCTTGGGTTAATTTCTCAAGTGCAATGAGTGTGGGTCGGGTGTAGGGTCCTGGGATAAGTGCGAAAGAGGGCTGGCGGGGGTGGGGGTCGGGGACCAGTGAGACTCTGAGGTACGCCTGGCAGACAGTCTGCATGCTGTAAGGAAGAGGAGGGAGAGCGGTGAAGAAAACAGAGAACTAGTTTAGGGCGGTAGATGGAGAGAGGGAAGGAGGAGAAGAGGAAATGAGTTTTGGGACTGTGTTTTGGAAACACTGGGTAATTTCACTGGCAGCACACTGAGCAAGCTAATATGGTATGCCTATTGGGACTGGTGCCTGTTAGGAAGAAGGGGGAAACTTTTACGTACATTTACAGTGCTAGGCGTTACATTGGCCAGACGACGTCGCCATGTTAGGAAAGCATTAATCTTCTCCACTTGTGGTTGAATGGAAAAAGAATATGATAAAAAGTGGGAAGCGATATGAGGGTGCTTAAAGCGGAATATGCAGGAGATGATGGTGCTTCCTCCTTGTGGGATGACATTTTGGGTGCGATATTGGCGTCCACTGATTTGATGCCTTCTTTTGTGGGCGGACCAAAACAGGCAATTGTGACACATACGTTTAGAACGTGCGGGTAAAGCCAGCGCCTGGTGTTATGTTTACGGTTTGGGGTCAAAATATACACAGTTGGAGCCGCTTGTGGGTTTCATAGGTCTTTACTGGGTACAGTCTCATGGCAAGTACATAAGGGCAGAAAGGTAAGTAACATAGGCAGGGGGAGACATCCACCGGCCCCCTCTTCCATTCAGTGCCAGGTCCCAACTGATTTCCTTAGAACCTTCATGCGCAGTGGAACACTCATGCAAGGTCCTGTCCAAACATTCCAAAACACACTCAGTACAGCACCAGCACATACTCAGGGAATGGACAGGGGCAGATCAAAACCTAACACATCTTCCCCCTATATAACCAGACAACAACAGGATAAAACACAGGGAGAAGATGCAACATTACTCTGAACACAAAAATTTGATACTGACCACAGAGGTCAGGTCCGACAAATCCTCTTCAATACAACTCTGACTTACCAAGCTACAGCTCAGAGCAAAATTTGCTATCCTCACTTTACCTTACTCTAGCTCAAAACAGCTAAGCACCAACCATAGACAACCACCAACTCTGCAGCGGGCCCCACCACAGACGTCAAATAACAGGGAACCAGCCCTCATTCACCAGGCAACCATAACCACCATGTTACATGCAAAACAATCTAATCATCCAACTTCCAACTACAAGGTGTGCACACACACCTTAAAAACCTAGCACACGCTCCAGGAGTAAATTTGTTCCGCAAACAATTAAGCTGACGGGACTATCCCCATCAACAGTTTTCCGCATTTTAACAACATGACTGACCCTTGTCCAGTATACGCAACCCATACCTAACTCAACTCACACCTCCACACAGCCTCGAATCAGCATTGAATATGGTGAACATTAACACAAAATATGCGCCCGGAATAGAACCATAATTCAAGCCTGCAGAGAGATACTGTGCGTACATGTGGCAAAGATATTAATAGTTTAAACAAACATTTCATCTGTGTGTACCTGTGGAAAAAAAATAGTTTGTTAACATACCATGCATGACAAGTATTTCATTTACATTTCCTTTTCATGGGTCAATTCGACCCATAACGCATTACTATTGATGTGTTACACAACATTGCGCCTAGCACAAACCCATAATGGGATGCACACATCTCATATGCAACTCCAATGCACATCCTATGCCAGACCAAAGGCCTAAATTGTACACTTCAAATGTACTACTAACGCCCAATCAGTGACGTCATGTGCACATCATGCACCAAATGGCACTTCTTGTGCACTAATACACAACCTATGCCAAACTAATAGCATCTAATATGCCAACCATGGCACAACCTATGCCAAACCAATGGCATCTAATATGCCAACCATGGCACAATCCATGCCTAACCAATGGCATCTAATATCTCACAATGGCACAACCTAAGCCAAGCCAATGGCATCAATGTGCCAACCATGGCACAACCTATGCCAAACCAATGGCACCTACTATGCCAGGCTGCTGGCAGCTGATGTGCCAAACCATGTCACATATCTCCCAAACCAGACTCTCTCTCACACATCATAATGCCACTTCAAATTGTTACATCACTCTGCCCTTCCCATAACATATCAGTGGAACGAATCAAACCCAAAAGTGGAAATAATGCAATACAAAAATAAACGCCTCCCAAATCCAAGCATTAAAGTCCTCAGAGCCCCACTGATAAGTTCATGGAAAAAATGCAAAGTTAACACATATGATAATTCAGTCTGGAATGCAGTACATTAATTTACCAACGTTTCCCAAAACAACAACTCTACCAGCAGTAGCAAATACTCAATCAATTAATGGATTGACCATAAACTTTGTTGAAATCATTGCGAGACCCATAAATAACTCCCAGTACTTAAGTACAAAATGCAGTTCCTCCATCCGTTCATGGCACATCACTGCATGTCCGAGTTCCCACTTAACTTCACTGTAGAGGTTGCCCTCGCCGAAATTCCAAATGGCTCTAAAGCTTGTCTTTGTATTAGATGAGATGTAATTTTTCCAAAGCTTGTCGGCAATTTTCACCAAATATGACATAAGGTACAACATAATGCAGCTACACTGCACAGGCTGGAAGCTACGGTAGGAGATGTTCCCAACTAATGCAGTACATTCCACATCCTTTGTATAGCCGAATTGCTCTGAGAACGTTCATTGCCGAACGTTGCATTTCCGTATGAAACCCGGAACTAGGGCACGCTGGTCTCACGTTGGAAGGTTCTTTTTTCTAACACTGTTTGTCGCGCTCACAGCACTGCCGGGTCCTGGAATGCTGAAGGGAGCATTCCACGTTAGCCATCGCCGACTCCCCCAGCATCCAGGTCACGTCACCATTGCGATGTGGAGGTCGGCCACGGAAGGAGAGCTCCGCTCCAACCGTCGTCCTGGACTGCCGTAGTGGACACGCTCACCAAGACTCACACGGCGCCGCACAGGCCTATATGACAACGCAGCCACCTGGACTGCACCCACCACGGCCCACAAGAAGAGCAGCCAGCAAAGAAGAGGTAAGTGCCATAACGTTGACGTCTTGCTCCCAATACAGATGGCACCAGTTGCGCCACATTACTATGCAATTTGGGGGCTGGGACCGGCAGCAGTTATACATTGTTGGTGGTAGGCACACCTGCACGCTCCTCACCAGCCCTTCATCAATGTCCAGGGGCCATTAGATTAGCCAGCCCATACCCACTATGTAGCGCTCCCTCAGGGGAAATACTAGTGTCAGGTGGGTGTCCAGTAAGGCTAATACTCCGACTGATGGGTCCTTTAGAGTTCAGAGCCCCATTAAGGTGCAAGCCAGCCCCCATTAAATTACAACTAGGCACAGTCTATTGCCAACATTGGCAAATGGGGCACGCTCACCTCATGGCCAGGGGACAGCTTGGGTGGCCGGTGGATGTCTCCTGCTCCTGTGGCATTCTGACTCTTCTTCCTGCTGCATGTGCCCTCTGTCCTCCAGTTCCCTTTCCCGAAGTGTAGTGTTTCCTCCTTAGACTGCTCTCTTTCCCCAGAGACCATCCTCAGAGACAATTCCTCGTCGCCAGTGTTATGTTTACGGTTTGGGGTCAAAATATACACAGTTGGAGCCGCTCGTGGGTTTCATAGGTCTTTACTGGGTACAGTCTCATGGCAAGTACATAAGGGCAGAAAGGTAAGTAACATAGGCAGGGGGAGACATCCACCGGCCCCCTCTTCCATTCAGTGCCAGGTCCCAACTGATTTCCTTAGAACCTTCATGCGCAGTGGAACACTCATGCAAGGTCCTGTCCAAACATTCCACAACACACTCAGTACAGCACCAGCACATACTCAGAGAATGGACATGGGCAGATCAAAACCTAACACCTGGCTAGCGCAACATATATGAATGTTGCGTAATGTTAAAGTTTAAAATGGCATCAGTCAAGGGGGTGGCAAAGGTAACCATGAGAGATCTGGTGTAACCCTGAGGTTTTTTGTTGTAGGCTGGTCGTTGTGAAGTAATGCATTGATGTTATTATATGTTTGATGACTGGGCATGGTTCGTAGTTGGCGGTTTTGTGTTGTTCACTGAATCTTAATAAAGCGATTGAAAGAAAAACACGTTTTAGTGCAAATATATGAAGTGATGCTGTAAACAGCAGAGTTATGGCCTGGAAAATATGCGTTAGTCAGAAGGGAGGATTGTTTGATTGGACACCAGCATGATTCGCTGATAGAAGAATTGAAACCCCGTGGCCCCAAGATACCCATCCGTGTTGCTAAATAACACCTCTTGCTGTGTCCTAATTCTCGCGCATTATTTGACATAGCAAGTGAGCATTTTTACCGTAATTACCTCTGGAATCGTTGGCCATTACAGAGCATGAGTAATATGTCAAGAGGAATGAGACGTCTACAGAGAAAAAACAGGCACGTCACTGCAATTGAGTTTTATACTTCATTGATTTTCATACAATGCTGAAACAAAATGTTCCCTAATTCTGAACAATCTGTAATGAGCGGCCCTTTTAACAAGGCGTGTAAACGTGTTTGTCGAAAGTGGCCAATGCCGATTTGAACTGCTAATTACATTTGTGTTTAATTGTGTGGTTTGGCAACGTCCTGAATAAAGGAATGACATATGACTGACGACTTTATGTTAGAGTGCGTGTACGTTACTCACTTGTAAATCTGTGTTTTAAAATAAGCTTACAGCTCACGCTCAGTCTCCCCAGCGCCAGTGTAGTGCATTCAAGGACATGCATTGCGATGCAGGTTTTATTTAGAATGATAGTTCGTGATGTTCTTTCAGTATAAACCTCAAAAACACGTTTTGGTTTTTGAAAACAGTACCAATAACT
Organism: Ambystoma mexicanum; assembly: GCF_040938575.1. Taxonomy (NCBI): domain Eukaryota; kingdom Metazoa; phylum Chordata; class Amphibia; order Caudata; family Ambystomatidae; genus Ambystoma; species Ambystoma mexicanum. Next base: position 375,877,203 of record NC_090930.1, read on the forward strand.
CTAGTTTTTGTTGATTGAAAGAGGACATCATGAGAAATTGGGTAGATAGGGGAACAGGGTGGTCTGGGGACCAAGTTTAGATCTCAAACGTTTTTGCATAGCCAAGGTTATACTGGGAAATAACCTGTGTTATTGGTAGTACATTGCAAATATAAACGTGGTTATGGGGAAAAAAGTTTAAACCAAAAAAAGAGAAACTTAAAAAAATGTGATTAGTACACAAAAAGGAATTTTACAGCTATAGTGTGGTGGGCGAATAGGTGTGGCTGAAGGATATGCGTTCTGGGTTACTGCAAGGACCCACAGGGTGTAAGATGGAAAGTTGCCACGGCCGATGGCCATGGCTAATGGGCCCTAACAAAACCTACTGATGCAACATGCCAAGGGGTGCAATATGCAAAGCTGCCAGGCTTTGCTAGTGTGCCCAAAGGAAACCTAGTGGTGTGGCTATGGCCAAAGGCCATGACTAGTGGGCTTGTTTAGGAAACCAATTGAGTAATATACAGGGTAGCCACAGCTGATGGCTGGCTGGTGGCCCAGTAGTGTTTCAAAACATATAGGGGGCAGGGCCAAAGGCCGTACCCACTGGCCAGGGCCAGAGGCCCTGTCTAGTGGTCCTGAAAGACATGTATAGTGGCCACGGCCAAAGGTTGTAGCCACCTAGTGGGTCCAAAATAAACTTATTTGGGGTACATGTACAGTGGACATGGCCAAAGCCTTTGGCCTGTGGCCGTGGCCAAAGACCATGGCCAGTGGCCCGTACAAAAACTATGGCATAACAAAACCTTTGAAATTCACTGACAAAACCTTAGTTAAGGTGCAGTTAATTTGTGCAGGTTAAACTCAACAAAACCCTTGAAATTCAGTGGATGTGGGAACTCATAACCAGCTTAATTCAGCGCTTTCCCATTGCAAAGCCCAGGAGCTCATACACGTTATAAGAGAAGGTATTCACAATGACATAAAACATGGAATTATGGGGGCCAAAGCATTATGGGGGCCATCAAAAGAATGCAGTTAAGCTGGTCATGACTTCCCACATTGGCTGAATTTGAAGAGTTTTGTTGAATTAAATCTGCGCAACTTAACTGCCTGTTAACTATGATATTTTCATTGATATTACACAGCCACACTAGTGGCTGTGTAATTACGGTTACGTTGCTAATCCCATAGTAAGAACACATTTTGGGCGGCTTATAACATTGCTCCCCCTGGACGAATCCTCACCAAACTTTGCAAAAAAGTATATGGCCCACTCTGAATTTTAGTGAGGTTTGGATCCAAAATGTAAGGCAAAACAATTTGTGATATCTATGTCCACTCTGCAGACAAACTTCCCTGTTCGCTCCGCGGACAGGACACTGATTGGATAATTGGCTTACGTCATGTCTGCGGACATGCAACATGTTTGCCGATTGGATGAGGTGAGGCGTGAGGTGCGTCACATTGTTTTGATGCCTCCGCCAGCTTGGATTCGCCGACAGCGCGGCGGTAAACAGAGCCAAAATGCAATTTTGGGGACTGTGTTGGTGTGCAGGAGTGATTGGGTAGGGTTGAAGTGTAGGAGATGGGTAAAATACTGTATTTGTTTAGGTGACAGGTGCCCTTGATGGGTTCGCCATGCCCGCGGTCGTAGCGGCTGTCCGCAGACATAATGAATGTGCTACTAGCTAATTTAATTTAGTATGATGTTGGCTTTGAGTTTTTAGTACAGCATTGATTATTATTAATATGATCTATAAGCAGCCCACATACCACAGTCAAAATGTTTGGTAGTATAGGTGTGTTATGATGAGATGGTTGTGGCCAGGGCCTAGAGTCTTGGGTGCATGGTCAGAGTTTGTAATAAGAGTTTGTAATAAGAGTTTGTAGTAAGAAGTGCAGCGTTTCTGAGTTTATTTATTGGATACTTACTGATTGAGTTTGCTGTGGTTGTATGCAGTTTTTCCATGACATGCGTAACTGGACCAGACATATTTTTTCCAACTCTGTGATAAACGAAAAGATCATTGGGGTAATTCATAGAATTCAGCGCAGAGGCAGCGCACGCGAGCAGCGCAGAGAGGGATTGTGCGCCAGCGTGCGCCAGCCGTGTGCGCTAAACAGCATTCTCGAGCACCGCCTATTCATGGAACTCCCAAAGCAAAAAGAGCCCTGGCTCAGAGAACATCCCGCAGCGCCAGTTACGCCCCCAAGAACGCCCCTCGCGCAAGGAAAAGCCATCAAAATCCCCAATCCAGCGCGAAGGGCTGCGCTAACCCTGGACCAGCTTACAGGGCCGCTACACAGCAAACGCCGAGCGGGGAACGTGTATCCCTGGGTTGCGCTGGAATTATCACACACGGTGGGCCTGTGCGAGCGGGGTACATGTATTACTGTGGTTCGCAAGGAGTTTCACACGCGATTGGCCCTGTGCGAGCGGGGTAAGTGTATTACTGAGGTTCGCGGAGAGTTTCACACGCGATTGGGCCTGTGCGAGCGGGGTACGTGTATTACTGGGGTTTGCGGGGAGTTTCACATGCGATTGAGCCTGTGCGAGCAGGGTACGTGTATTTGGGTGGTACACGGGGAGTTTCACATGTGGTAGGCCCTGTGCGAGCGGAGTACGTGTATTTCGGGGGTGCGCAGGAAGTTTCACATGCAATTTCACAGTCAGAGCGGGGTAGGTGTATCCAGTGGGGTTCGCGGGGTGTCCCACACGTGAATTGGCAGTGTGGGTCCTCCCAGGTGTGCCCTCAACCCCCTCCACAGGCCCTGCAGGCAGCCCACACCACAGGGGACTACCCTGCACTTCTGGTCATGTCCTGCAGACAGCCCATCCAGCATGGGCAGCTCCCCAGCCAGGCCACATGTCACCTTGCACTAGTGATCACCAACTCATGTCCTCCTGCACCCCCACCCACCCAGCATTGAGGGGCACCTGCCAGCAGGCCCCAACCCATGTCCCACTCATGTCCCCCTGCACCCCCACCCACCCAGCATTGAGGGGCACCTGCCAGCAGGCCCCCACTCATGTCCCCCTGCACCCCCACCCCCCAGCATTGAGGGGCACCTGCCAGCAGGCCCCCACTCATGTCCCCCTGCACCCCCACCCCCCAGCAGTGAGGGGCACCTGCCAGCAGGCCCCCACTCATGTCCCCCTGCACCCCACCCCCCAGCATTGAGCAGCACCTGCCAGCAGGCCCCCATTCATGACCCACTCATTCCCCCTGCACCCCCACCCCCCAGCAGTGAGAGGCACCTGCCAGCAGGCCCCCACTCATGTCCCCCTGCACCCCCATCCCCCAGCATTGAGGGGCACCTGCCAGCAGGCCCCCACTCATGTCCCACTCATGTCCCCCTGCACCCCCAGCAGTGAGGGGCACCTGCCAGCAGGCCTCCACTCATGTCCCACTCATGTCCCCCTGCACCCCCAGCCCCCAGCAGTGAGGGGCACCTGCCAGCAGGCCCCCACTCATGTCCCCCTGCACCCCACCCCCCAGCATTGAGGGGCACCTGCCAGCAGGCCCCCACTCATATCCCACTCATGTCCCCCTGCACCCCCACCACCCAGCAGTGAGGGGCACCTGCCAGCAGGCCCCCACTCATGTCCCCTTGCACCCCCCAGCATTGAGGGGCACCTGTCAGCAGGCCCCAATCATGCCCCCCCCCTACATGACATAAAGATGCACAATCATGGCCCACTTCTACACCAAAATACCACAGCACGCCACCCCAGTCTTGAGACGCAATGATTACCCAATCCACCCCACACTGACATGGCAATCTCAAGACACAAACCAAAAGTCGACTATGTACATCAACACATGTCCGTCACACACACATACTGGTTGGCATTGATTGCGTAAACCTACATGTTCACATGCATGAACCCAATGAGCCAATCACACACATGGAAGTAAAATATCAAAATGCATTATGGACAAAAATTAAGCAATGCAATGAAAGCATAAAAAAATAGCAAACGTGAAATGAAAAGCATGTCCAAAAGATGAGTAAATAAAAAGTATAACCAATCCAAAGAAATCCAAAAGAAAAATAGTCCAAACTCTCCCTCCACCAAAGCAAATCCAAAGGAAACGTAAAAAGAAAAATGCATTAATCCATGGTGAAATCCAAAGAAAAAGTACAAATTAATCCATTGTCCAACTATGTACAATCCATTGTCAAGGGTCCATGAGCCCAACAAAAGAAATGAAATCTACCTCAGAAAAAAACTATATACAAATGTGTAGGGCATAGTCCAATCACCCCAAATCAAAGGAAAATGAAAATAAAACCTAACACTAAAAACTATTTACAATGGCAGCGGGCTAGTCCGAAGGCTCACTTTTCGATTTCCCGGGCCAGGGCATCATCGAACTCCCGCTCAATGTCCTGGAGGCGGTCCTCTTCCATGGCCCGAGGGTTCGCAGGGACGATGACATGTTGACCTCCAACTCCCAGCGAATTGCATCGAGGCACTCGGCCCGCCTCAGTGCCCTCCGCATGGAGTTCTCCGCCCTGACCATTGTGAGCCGTGCCTCCTCCGCCCGCTGCCACTCTGCATCTATGGCGTGGCCCAACCGCTGCCACACGGAAGACACTTGTAATCCTGGGTCCTCCTGCCCTCTGGCCGATGCCTGCCCCTCCGATGTCGATGGCCCCAAGCCATCATGGCTCCCACCTTGTTGCTGCTGCTGCTGTGCCTGTGCCTGTGCCCCTGCTCTCCCTGCCTGCACGTCCTCCTCTGGCTGGGGTGCAGTTGTAGTGGTGGCCAGCCCTGCTGGACGTCCGACTCCCGACTGTGGCAGGGATGTGTCCCCCACCAGCCTGGCCGCTGGGTCAGAGGAAGCTCCACAGGGTACCCAGGTGATACATGGATGGGAAGATGGCATGGAGGACGACTGGCGCGTAGAGTGTTCAGGTGAGGAGGGGGTCAGAACAAGGTCCAGAAAATGGAGGAATCCAGCCCTGGTGACCAGTCCCAGTAGGTCAATGTGGTCAATGAGGCATTCGAGATGACATGCAGTGTCTTCACAAAAACACTGCAGGTCACCTCGCTTGCCCCGTTGATGCAACGCCATCCCACTCAGGACAGGCTCAACCCGGTCCCGGATAGCCACGTCTGCAGGGAGAGGAAGGCCAGTTGTAAGCGGATCCCCTCCCTGAAAACGGGTTTGGACGTAGGCATCCCTGCTGGTGCGGGGTGCTGCAGTCACAGGATCGGGGACAGGATTACACACAGGCACCTCCGCGGTGGCCTGTGCGGCCTCCTGTCCCTGCCCCTGCACTGCACCATTAGCACCAGTGGAATCCCCACCTCCAGACCCTGTGTTTGTCCCTTCCACGGCCTCCTCCTCCACCAAACCCCCCACCAACCTGGATGACTCCGTGCCATCTTCCTCCGTCGGACCCTGTGGGGTCTCAGCTGCCCCTTCTGCTGCCGAGGAGTTCACCTCCAAACTCTGCCTCTTGGACCTACCCTCGGCAGCTGTGGTCTGGGATGTGGCACCAGACTCCTCACTCCCCGACAAGATGGCAACCTGGGAGGGGAGACGGGCCTTGCGTCTCTGGCTGGTGGTGCGATCCCTGCCGCTCTGCTCCACAGCACCCTCTCTGCCCTCTTCATCAATTGATGCTGCAGACAGGGAGAGATAGAACACAGGCATCAGGGCACTGGACAATGGACTGATACACACATGACAGTTGTACATGAGTGTCAGTGTCAAACTTCAGACATGGCATCACACTCCCCAACACACATGTCATTTCAACTCACACACATGAGTAATTCAACAGCATTATTCCACCAGGCAGCACCATCCATACACAAACAACGGCACGAGCAGCTGAAGGTGAGCCTGAGGTCTCATGAAACACGGGGAGTGCACAACACATGCACACAGGACACCACACTTACATGCATGTGTACATCTCCACCAACTGTCGCAATGATGAGATCGCCATCCATGTCACATCTGCCATTCAGCCTTCTACATGTCAGTGTCACATGCATCTATGTTGCATCACAGTTGCACACTTGTCAAATACACACACATGCACATGTACACAGTGCAGATACATGCAGCTGGAACCACTATCCATGTGTGACACCACAACCATGCCAACGTACATACACAGTAATTCAAACATGTGTGCTCCCACACCTGCATTTGGCCTGCTAGCTTACCAACACATACACCATCCATGTGTCTCACACATGAGAGGACTCACGTGTGTCAGCCTCACGCCCCTGTACATACACATCCATACATGGCCCTACAATTACACATTGGCAACCTGCACACTACTGGCACACCACAACACACACAGCGTCCAATCAGTATGCATGTACACCTACTGCTCGACTCCAGACGGGTCTGCCTCTCAAGGACCTGGACGTGGAGCGCTGGGCGTGTGCATTCCAGGACCCTCATTTGGTGGTCTGACAGGTGGCCCCGGTGGCCCTTGGCATCCGCTGCCTTCAAGAGGCGCTGGGCCTTGTCGAGGGTCCTGGACCTGAAGTCCTCCCAGTGCTTCCGGACATGTTTGAAGTCGCGGACTGCCACCCCCTCCTCGTTGATGGCAGTCCCGATGTCCATCAAGATCCTGGTCCGTCCTTCATTGTTGGCGTGCAAACTTCCAAAGAGGGCATCATACTGCCCCAGGACTTGCTCCACCAGGACACCAACTTCCCTGTCACTGAAGATGGTGGCCCTCTGCCTCTCTGGCTGGGGGTTGCCAGTGGTGTCAGATGGTGTTGTGCCTGACATGGCAACCCCAGAGGCAGGTGTGGGTGGGCATCTGGGTCCTGGGGCTGGGCTGTGGAGCGATGGTATCCCAGTCAGGAGTCTTCAGTTCCAGCAGGGGTGGTCACAGCAACTGCACCCCTGGCTGATGTGCAGGCAGCAAATAGCAGGGCACGTGGGCAGCAGGCAGTCAGGCAGCAGCAGATGGCAGGTGGGAGCATGCTCGGGGTTCTGGGGGGCAGGAAAATGGCCTTTTGGGCAGGAGTGTGGTCATCCGTATGTATTCGCGTGGCCAGCTTGATATGGAGTGATTTGGCACGTGAAAAAATTGCACGTAAGCGCATCAGTGACGTTAGGCACGCAGGCGTTGCCCACAACACGGGTGCATAGTGAATCAGCATGTGAGAAAACTGCATGTCACCGTGCTATTGGAGGAAAGGGCCTTAGCGCGTAAGCATGTAAGTGACGTTTCACGTGTGGGCTGGCTTAAAAGGTACGAGTATCATGCTATTTCCTTGTACGTGCTTATTGTGGAGAGCGAGCGGGTGTATCTTGTACTTCCTGTTGGTTCACACGCGATTACTTCACAATGTTTCCAGTTCGTACTCCCTGTTTCCTCAGACTGCGTTCTTTTCTTCTTTTGGCGGCGGTGTTGCCTATGCTCACACGCGCGTCTTTTTCCCAATCTTTTACAAGGCAGACGATGAGTCGCGCACGTATTTTCCAACTGTAGTTGCCTGCGTGTGTCGCGTACCCCTTCAGAGATCATTGTAGGCTGCGTGTAACACGCGTACGCTTATTTTTGTGTTTCTGGGTGCCACAGCGTAGTGCGGGTTTATTTTTCCATGCACGTGGTCTACCAGGGGTTGCGTGCATGTGTGCTTTTGTTTTTGGGATGCCTGTGCGTTGCGTGACCCATCATCTTCCCCCAGGGGTCACATACAGCCTTGCTAGAGCACTGGGGTACGAATTCCATCTAGTACCCTACCCCTTCCACCCCAATTGCCTAGGACAATTGTTTACTGCAAATCCCATACGCACAACAATATCACTGACATGGTTGGGATGCGACCAAGCAGTAAGGGAGGCAAAGGTGGCCGACCGCCAAAAGGTGGGCATGGTGGGCGTGGTAGGGGACGTGGCCAGGATTTGCAGGGTGCCCCTAGACCCCCTTGTGTGGAGGACCAATCAAAGACACCCATGCCCCGCCCATGGTTGCGGGAAACGTAGCTGACACAATCTCAGCTCAGCCCTTGTTGGACCGGCCCATTTTTGCACCTAAACCGGCACAGGATGACTCCCAGGCTGACTTCCAGGTGAGCAAGTCTAAGCCACGTGTGGCAGTGAAAGTTGCTGTTACCAGGCCACATGGATCTGGGGCAGCAATGTCATCTGCTGCCCCAAGTAGGCAGGGTGGGGAGGCTGCAGGGGCAGATGCAGCTCTATCCACCCCAGCTCTGAGTCTCCCACCCGGGACAGTGTCGGTCCAGGTCCATCAAACCGATGTTGGCCCTGCCAACATCACCCTGCAGCCAATGCCTGCACCAAGACCTATGGTCATTGTGCATTTGCACACTTCTACTATCCAGTGCACCTGCGCTTCTGCCCCTACTGACCAGAGCGGCGTAAGCCACTCAGGATCCGCACCCCCTTTGAAAAAGACGAAGAAGGGTGCTCTGGCACTACAGGCTGAGACCCCAGACATGGCTACACACTCAGACACGTCAAGGAAGCCTAGCTTTAATGACGCCGAACTTGATGCACTTGTGGCCTATGTGTCGGCACATAGCCACGTAATGGTGGTGACTGCAGGGTGCAAGACCACACCTGGTCAATGTAGGGCACACTGGCAGACCATCGCGGACCAGATTAGTGCCCTTGGATTTGTGAGGCGCACAGCTGATGATTGCTACAAGCGATCGAATGACCTGAAACGCAAAGCAAAGAACAAGCTGGCCTCAAATCATGCCTCTATTCTGGTGACTGGCGGTGGGTCTCCACCAGAGGTCAACCAACTCACTGAACATGAGTCTGTTGCTGGAACCTTCGTCACTGAGGAACAGATCCAAGGGGTGGGTGACCTACCAGATTACGACGCATTGTCCGGTGAGTGCCCATGCATGTGTGTGTAATCCATGTGTATGTTGTTTGGGTGACGGGTTCTGATTGAGTGCCAGGTGAGGGTGTGTACTCCTGAGTGGTATGGGTCACCCATGTGCTTCCTCCAAAACATTCACCGGCCTTGGATTTGGGTTTGACAGTATCCCTTATGCCCACAGGAGCCAATTAGTGCCACATTACTTGAACTGTCATCTTGCTAGAACATTGTACTGAATTTTTCAGTGTTTATTCAGGCTGATTGTTTCAGTTCTCTCATTTTTGCAACACATTTTTCTGCCCTAATGCCACATATGTGACATGCTTCTATCATTGATTACACCCCACATTGGCCCACATTTGTTGCCTTGTTATGTGAATGATTAGACCATTCAGGCTGATTGAGTATTGGCCTACTCACATTTATTTTTGTGGCCTGTTTGAATGTGGAACATGACAGTTGTTTCCTGTCATGTTAAAGTGACCAACCATTGATGTGTACATCTGCCTGTGTTCACTGTATTATTGTACACTGGATGTGTTGCAGTGTGTGGCACATGCGTATTTTGTCACACTCTTTAGCATTTTTCATCTCATCATGTCCATCTCGCATGGATGGGTGACAGTACTCATTCACTGACATATGGCTGTACTTGTCAAATGTACCGTGGCTAGGCTACATGTCATCTGTGTGCTGGCATGTGTCATGTATGTGTATTGGACATGCCACTCACAGGCTAATGTGTGATGTCAGTGCTACCCAGCATGCAGCTAATGTGTTGCCTTTCCATCTTGGTGTCCTCAGTGTCTGCTTTTTGCCTCCCCTTCCAACTCATTGACAGTGCATGCATTCCAGGGTTATTGTCATGTGGGAAATGTGTAAATCATGCACTGGATCTCTGGCTTGTAAGGCCTATGTTTGTGCTATGGTTCTCATGCCTGTTTCCATTTGTTGTCTTTCATGTTTTTGCAGGTGATGACGCACTTGATGCTGTAGAGGTGGAGGAGATGGTGCAGACCCAGGAGGAATCTCAGGCATGACCGGGCACCAGTGGAGGACGTGGTGTGGTGGTGGGTGAAAACCCAATCTTATTGCAGACCATACTGTCCAGGGGTGTCTCTGGTTGCACCTCCCCAGACCTCTATGATTCAGGTGCTGAATCGGATGATGAGACTAATGTGCTGTCGCAGGTGAGTGTTTCTGGCAGGGATTATGTTCTGTCCAACCCACCTGCACCAGGGGTAGAACCCTCGATGGGGATGTCAGTGTTTGTAACTCCATCTTTGGCGGTTACGGATGTAGGGTCACACTCCACAACATCTGACCCTGTTCCTGGGCCAGCAGATCAGAGGGGGAATGCAGTCCTGCAGCCTCAGGCAGTGCCGGCACAGCAAGGTGCAGATCGTCTTGCCCCAAACAGGTGTGGTGCCCGCCGACGCGCTGGCCGTGCGCCACCAGGCAATACTGGATGGGAAAACTCCATTTACGGTATTGCAGCACAACAGGGAGCATCAGTTGAAATGATGGCTCAGGCAATGGAGAGGGTGGCCACTTCCATTCTCCCCCCTGAAAGGCAGATGGTGCAACAACAGCAGGCAACAGACTCCATTTGCCAATCACACAGGAAAGACATGTTGGCGTCCAACAGGGACCGACGGGCGGCACTGGAGACTCTGCGGGAAGCCATTTCTGTGGAGCTACAGGGCCACAGGGAAGCCCTGAGGTTAGAACTCGAGTTCCTCAGGCAGACTCTAAGTGAACTTGAGGCTTCCCGAAATTTAAGGTCAGAACAGCAGCTGGAGCAGCTCACACGTTCGCTCTCAGCTGAGCTGCAGGCAACTCGGGAGGAGATCCGGGCATCACGCAAGGCCATGCGTGCAGAAATGCAGGCAACCGGTGAGGTGCTGCATGGGGATCTCCACACTATCATCCTCCAGAATCAGACCTTCAACACCCGCATGCTTGCTGCCATGGAGGACCATATCAGGGCTTTGCGTGGGCTGCCTCCCATAGCACCACCACCTCCTGATGCAGAAGCAGAGGGTGAAGAAAGCGACAGCAGCAGTTCTCCCACAATAGCGTAGCCGTGCAGGCCATGAGCCCATGGAGGTATTATTTTTTTCTCGCAACATCCACGCAGAGGGGTGTTGGTGTGCACCCTGTCCTCGAACCTCCTGGGTTCCCCCCTACCCCCTGTGGCCCCCACATGGCCATTTTTGATTTTTATGTTTTTTTGTTGTTTTACAGTGTGTTGCCTTGTGTGGCTCCCGTGGGCATCCACTGTGTATTCCAGCTGGGCACATGCAGGCTTGTCCTGTGTTTGGGTTAGATGCTTGGGTTCCTGACACACACACCCCTCCTGCTTCCCTTGCCATGGGCTTACAAAGGGCGTGACCAAGTGACGGTGACTTACACAGTGACATTGGGCTCCCATGAGCTGTGTGGGCTGTCTGTAGTCAAAACTGTGTGTACATCCCTAGTGGGGATTGTTGTTGTATTGAACACTGCATGCTGTATTGATATGTGCTTTTGCATCCATGTCTTCCTCCTTATTCACAGGTACCTTCTTCATGTCTTCACAAGGCCGTCTACTTTGCGGATGCAGTTCATGTTGTATGCAGTACACTGACACATTTGCCTGATGTCAACACTCCGCAGTTGGAAGGGGTGGATGTGGTGGCTTATTCAGGTTGTAAAACTTGAACTACTTTTATTTGGTACTGTCATATTTTGGCAATGTTTCATCCTGTGTTGCTGTATTGTGTTGCTTTTAAGTAGTTGGTCATGTGTGCTTTTTGTTATTGATTACTGGGAGCATATTGTCTGTGGCCTGTTTCCATTTGGGATAGTGCACTTTGTGACACTTGTGTCATGTGTTGTGCATTCCTTTGTTTAATTTCACATTGCATGACATGCCATGGTGTGTTGGGTAGCGGAGATGGGGAGGGGTTGGGTGACATGGCGCTGTTTTCATGTTGTATTTTGCAAGGGGGTAGTCATTCATGCAGCATGAATGTGTGTCTTTTTGTGACACAGCATTGGTTGTCTTTCGGTAGGTAGGGATGCACACAATGTAACACTTCCAGGTGACCAATCTCAGGCTGGTATGGTTGTGACAGTTGACTGTCCCTTATGTCATCATCATTGATTGTCAGCTGATATGTACCAGGGCTGTGTGCACTCCACAGGGGTGTGATTTTAGGTGAAGTAATTAGCCACCACCTGCGTACGGGCTGCCTCACCACGTGCCCTTTCCCCTCCTATGCGCAGTGGCCGTGCATGTGGTTGGGGATGTGAGGGCACCACCATGTCCACCGGCAGGCCCTGGCGGGTTGCAACGTTGTGCAGGACACATGCTGCCACTATGATCCTGCACACTACTGGGGGCGCGTATAGCAGCTGCCCACCAGAGCGGTCAAGGGAGCGAAAGTGTGACTTGAGCACTCCGAATGTGCGCTCCACTATGCCCCGGCTTGCAATATGGGCTGTGTTGTATCTTACCTCGCTTGGTGTGGTGGGGGTCTGAATTGGCGTCATCAGGTGGGTGCTCAGAGGGGAGGCACTGTCCCCTGGGGAGGTGATGATGGGTATCATTAGTGGGATTGTGACATTACTCAGTATCTGACATGCATGCATGTGCAGAGGCATTTATACTCACCAATCAGCCATGTATCGCCATGCCGCCCAGCTTCTAGGTCCCGGTTTAGGGTGACATTCTGTAAATTAAACTGTCATCGGTGGACCCTGGATAGTTGGCATATACTGAGGTGATGAATCCCTTGGCATCACATACTACCTGCACGTTGATGGAATGCCAGTGCTTGCGGTTTCTATAGATGTGCTCAGTTGCCCTGGGAGGACATAGAGCCACATGGGTGCAATCAATGGCACCTAGCACTTTGGGGAATCGTGCCACACCGGAAAAATCCAGGGCGGCAGCATGCCTTTCTGCAGGTGTTCTGGGCAGGTATATGTGCCTGCGGACTGATGGGCGTGCAGTGATGATTTTCAAGACCTGGTGTAGGCAGCGTGACTGTGTGGCCTGTGACACCCCCCCCCACTATGGCACTTGTCCGCTGAAATGAACCAGTGACCAAGAAGTGCAGTACATTGAGCACCTTTTCCAAAAGGCTCCGTGCTTGGGAGCACACGGTGGGTGATGTGAGGTCATCCTCCCACTCACTCACCAGTTTGAGTATTATGTGAGGTGGAAACCTGTACCTCCCATACACCTGGTCATCAGGCATCCCAAAAAGGCTTTTCCTGGGTGTATAAATTCTGGCCCTGACTATCCTCCTCCTGCGGTGTCCCATGACCACTGCTGTGAGGAACGGTATATTCATCGTAGCGTCTCAGCTTGTTTGTTGTTTGCGCGCACTTTTATGCTGCGCAGGTCCGCATACGCTTGCTTCCTGCTGGCATACGTGTTTCCGGATTACCCAAATAGTGGAGTGGATTGACGCTGACCTTCACCCTCTGCGACCTAGTATTAGTTCGACATCAGTTGACTAGTCTTATGTACACGTCGCATTTGTCAAGAGAGATAGAGGCACACACTCCAACCTCTATAGTCAAAACACACAATGAAGACTCTCTTTCGTACAAACGCGTCAGACTAGTTCAATAATATCTCAAAAGGTTGAGATTTATTAATGAGTGCCCTTCATGGTAACACGTGTTTCGCAACATTTGGATAGTGCCTTTCTCAAACCAGGGCTATTGAATTTTACATAGTAATTTGTCAAGTGCACAAGTCAAAATAAAATAGTAAATAATAAAAATTAACCATTGAATTTCAAGAATTGCCAACAATGATAATATGCATGTCACAAATTGATTAATGGACAGAAAGCATAAGGGATGGGCGAAGGGGAGGATGTTTAAGGTAAAGAGTATGCAAAAAGAAAAAACAAGAAAAAGACAAAACAGAGAAATAGCATGGTAAATAAACATCATTATTATGTTTGAACTTCTTTTTATATAACATGATCTTCATTTTTAATGTTGAACATTTACCATTTGCAGTCTGTTGTTTTATCACAGACTGTATTTACTGATTACATGGACACCTGATTTTATATACGTATGTCATTACTTTCCAACATTGGCATTCATAATGTACGTGATAAATCTAAATTACTCCTATGTAGTTATATGTGTGTCTCAAAATACCCTTGGAACCAATAATAAATACTCTTGCTTTATATGGACTTGAAAAACTTTTCCAACACCATTTTAAAATACGTTGTTACCCATGTTACCTGTTAACATGATGCAACTTGCTAATATCTTTCCGTCTGTTCTAGAATGTATTAACCGGGTTAAATCCCTGAAATGAAACAAGTCTTGTTATTGACCTAATCAAGCTGTTATCTCTTTGGCTAATGGCTGATGTTGCCTGATGTTTAGCAATTTAGAAAATCACTATGAGTGCATTTGTTATTTATAAATACATGTGCTAATAAAATCTTTTTCCTGTTTAGAACAACACGCAATGTTGTTTAACACTATTGCTTGCTTTCAAAACCTTAATGTAACAAATTTCGGAAGGCTTATATGTCGTAAGTTGCCCAGCCCGCTTGAATAGCACTGAGCATTGCGTCCGTATATTACGGCCGTCCGCCGCTACATTAGCGCGTGCAATAGAATCGTGTGTATAACCATTATAAGGATGAACGCGCTTACCGTATCGTCGCGGGCGTCCAGCATTTGAGGATCAACCCGCATCCTAGCAGCATCGCTACTTTTGTACAAACTCAGTGTTCATGTTGATGGTGGGAGTCATGGCAACAAGGAAGTCCTTCCTTGATTGCCATGACCCCGTCGGCCATCGTTTGGGCTGTCTATCGTGTACTTCAACGCTTGAATGGGTTTGCAAACTGCACTAATAATTTGGAATAGATTTTTATATGTATAAAATGCATTTGTATGCCAGTAATTAATGGAACATGAATGAGCGTGAATCATGTATTACTGATACTCATTTCTTCAATGGTGTGTTCCGAGGCAACTTATTATTTAAATGATAATCTTAGCCTTGCAATGTTATAAGTATCTTACTGTTTGGAACATGATTGTCAAATATGCATACGTATAAATGCATTATATTATGCACGGGCGAGATACCTGTGGCATTGTATTTAGCACAGGATACATAAGATCGGTACTCGGTAATAAGGTCTCATGTATCTTCATGCATATTTTGATAATAGTCTCGGCACAATAGTAGGTAATTTGTGTAGAATTATCACTGAATCAAAATATTAATTAGAATTATAAAAAGCAATACATTTCACTGTCCATATTCAAACCAAATTTCAAAGTCTGAAACTGGCAAATGAGTCTGGCTTCTGATTGTCTCAATGCTAGCTCGAGGTTTCCTCCTCTGACGCCAAGTCTTTCCTGTTTCAAACCAATAAATCTTATCCCTTTTTTGTCAGCCATTTGGTGTTTTTGTTGCCAATGTGCGGCTAGTGGTAAGTTCTGATTTTGACTGCCAATGCCTGCCAAAAGTTCACGAATTCTTATTCAGAGTTGACGAATCGTACTTCCTATGTATAGTTTGTGACAAATACATATAATGGCATATACTACATGTTTAGTGCGGCAGTTGATATTCTGTTTGATGTTCAAATAACTTCCATGGTCATCCTGAAATGTCCTTGCCGGTGCGTATGCATATGGACACATGGAACATGTCCCACATTTCCTAAACCTAATGCTGCCCGGGGTAAGCCAGTTAGATGGCTGGTTGTCACTGATGCTTGGGAGCAGTGAAGGGCTGACAATGTTCCTCAATGTTTTGGCTCTGGTAAACACAATTTGACCATTTCTTCTGTGTAAATAATGTAAGGTCAGGATCAAATTGTAATAAATGCCAGTTTCCGGATTAATGCGTCTTTTTTGGCGCACACGTTTCCCCTGTTCGATTCCATGAATACGTGTTGTAGGCGCTCGTGGGGGCGTTCTGCGCATTTGCCTCCTGTACTTGCCCCGTAATGCCCACATTTTCACGCGTTGTTCCCCATTCTGCGTGTTACACCCCGTGTTACGCCTACTTTTGTTGTGTGTGCCGCGCTATGTGCGCTTTCGCTGTGCGCGTAGCGCACGCCATTTGATGACGTGTGCGCCCACGTGTGCCACGCAGAATTATAGCGCACATCCCAGTATTTACATGCACACAGACTTCCATGAATCCATGTGCGCAACTTTCGCACACTTGCACTGCGATTTTTGCACTTGCGCTGCGATTCGCACGCTTTTGCACGCTTGCACAGAGATTTTCGGCGCACATTAATTCCATGAATCGGCCTGCATATGTTAGAGCAAGTTGTTCATAATGAGTTATTGCATTGCATAATAGAGATTTCTGTTTTGTTTTTACCCTCATATTTAGTACTTTACAAGTATTGTAGTTCAAACCAGTGTACTGCACAATTTGCTCAGATTCTGTGTTTGTTTTCTAAATAATTGGGTCTGTGGGAAAACAAATCCATGCTGGATTAAAAAAAAAAATCTTTTATGTTGTGGTACAATATATTTCTTTCATTGTTTTACTGTGTATTTCTTGTTTCTTGCCAATCTTCTATCTGTTGGCTTGATGCAGATTTTTGGGCAATTAGATACCTGTTGGCATATTCTAATTGTTTATTTTTACATTTATGCTATTCATCTATCTGTTGGGTTGTTGCAGATTTTTTGGGGCAGTTAGGTACCCGTTGGCGTATTTTAACTGTATATTTCTTGTTTGATTTTAGTAGTATTTGTTTATCTGTTTGCTTGTTGCAGATTCTTTGGGGCAGTTAGATACCTGTTGGCATATTCTAACTGTCTAATCCTTCTTTGATTTTAGTGGTATTTATATATCTACTTGCTTATTGAGAATCTTGTGGCAGTTAGATACCTGTTGGCGTATACTGTGTATTAATTGTTACATTTTTGTGGTATTTATTTATCTGTTTGCCTGTTGCAGAATCTTGGGGCAGTTAGATACATGTTGGCATACTCTAACTGTGCACAGTTTTGAAGTTGAAGTTTTGCTTATATCCATACACAAATTACGTGTTAAATTTTGGTTTTAAGAATCTTAAGTTGGCGTTTACAAGATTTGCTGGCAATCTCTGCTTTAGAGTAATGGTACTATCATTATATTCAAACCATTCACAATTCTTTTTTATATATGCAGTGTAGTGACCTCCATTGGTTGTGGCTCCAGCGTGGTAGATTATACCTATTGTTGTGAAGGTTTTCTTACCAAGTGCTACTTGACCATGTGTGAATCCAGTCAGCTTACAGTTGTTTTTGGTACCATCTGCATTGTAACATAAAAACATTACTATTACGTATTTAATATGTGTCTTTATTTGTAAGGTGGAGCGATTATCTGAATTGTAGGTAGTACATAATCTGCCGTGGTTTGCATTTTGTACAAGTTGCTGAAATGGAATGGATTCACAGTTAGTTATGGAGATATACACACAGCGTTCATTAGGAACTACTTCCTGTGCCACATGGTTGCAGAGAGTGCATGTATGTTTCCACATGTATGAAATCTCAAAAATGGCATTTATAGGTAAGTTTTTATTTTCCAGTACTTATAGTAAGTACATTAGAAATTCATGTGGATCTTCTTGTGAGTTTTTAGAAAATTTGACAATTCCAACACAGTAGTCCAATTCTTGTCTTATTCCATGAACACTGTAAGTGTTGTCAGGATTGTTGGTTGCATTTCTATGAAGGACTAACATTTGCAAACACAATTGGTCTGTACCGTGTAAGTAAATGTTCTCAATATTTGGTGGCAATTGGAATAGAATATTTATTGCTACATTTGCGTGGAAATTTACAGCAGTTATATTTGCAAATTTGAATGGACGTGGTAGTTCTGTGTGGAAGTAATTTGTTTGGAGTGTGTGTTGCTTCTTTGAAGAAGTAGTTGAGTTACTTTGGCCACTAGATTCTTGTTTGACTGTGGCACTTGATGAAGTATTAGTTTCTTTTTGTTTTCCTTTGGAGAAATTGTAGTGATATCCTGTATCGTTTCAGTTTGAAGTAGTTTTCTTTTACAACGTTTTGCTTGTTGTGGAACAGGATAGGTTTTAAGATGGAGGTGTGGAGTGAATGCATCCTGTTGTATTCTAGAATGCAAGGAATATCAGCATTTACTTTACTTGCATCAAAGTTTATTAGAAATAGCCCGTCAAGTGTATGTAAGCATGAGAGTGCTACGTAGCTCATGCCTTCTTTAAAGACTGTGCTACCAATATCTATTAATGTTTTAAATAGGGTAAGACCTTATGATTTTTTAATGGTCACTGTGTATGCTAGAGTTAGTGAAAATTGTTCTCTGCGTACATACATGTCTTTGAAAAGAAGGAAGTGGGCTGTTGAGCGTCCTATCCTTTTAACTTCTGATGGTTTGTCAAAGAGAATATTAACAAATTGAATGGTGTTCTCACGTGGGTATGTTTGAAAGCCAACAACTGTACCAACTGCTCCATTAACTAGTCCTTGCTCTGCGTCAAGGTTATATTTAAGCATTACTTCAACAGTTTAAAGATAATTTTAATATGTTTTCCAAACCAGCTGTGTTGGAGATAGAGCTTCCTAGGATATTTAGTCTTGTTGTGGCTTGTTGACACATGGGTAGTGTCATACCATGTATGTCCAGTTTATCTGTGGAGGAAATTTCAATTATTGGTTGCATTTCTTTTTTCAACATGGTTTCATTGAATTTGGTCCAGCTTGCAAAAGTTGGCATCAAGGACATACAATTGACATTTTTGTGTGCTAATTTTTGCATGCCATCATTAGCACATGTGTTATGGCCATAGAATGTATGTATGTGCCTGGTTTTTAATATTGATTGTGCTTCTTGAGATAGTACACCACTCTGATACTTTTTAAATGTTGGCGTATGTGAGGTCTTCAGACTGGTACATGTTTTAAGTTAATTCTCTGTATTGGAAATGTTGCCAAAGGTTGACATTTCCTATGCTGCCAAGAGTTTTATGGCACAGTTTGTGCCCCAAGGTTTTAAAAATAGGGTCAGCTTTCACTGGTGTCAATTGAAGAGGTTCTCCGAAAACAATAATGTGTTTTCCTCCAAAGAGCTGGTCACATTCTGTTTTTAGGACCTCTTGTAATCTGAGGTGAATCAAAGCCAACATTAGGTTGGAGACCATGCTCACCTCATCTATTAGCAGCATTTCCATTTGTTCAAAAACTCTGCGTAGTTCCATTGCAGGTTCTGTGGAAAGTTTGTAATAGTCTAATTTGTTTTGGTGTTCTACTTGAAGGAGTAGTAATCAGTGTAAAGTGACACCCCCTATGTTGTAGGCAGCTAAACCTGTGGGGGCAGTTACAACAGCTGACAGTTTGTTGTTTGTCAATTGTTGAAGGAACTTGCTGATGATTTTGATTAAGAATGTTTTGTCTGAACAAGCTTCACCACTCACGTATAGCAGTATAGGTTTGTAGTCTTGGCAGGTACAGTTTTTATTTTCATGTTCAACAGCAGGTTCAATTTGTTTTGTTATTTCTTGTAAAATGCTGCGCTGCTCATTGTTCAGTTGTGATTTCAGTACAGGAAAGACTTCTGTAGCATGTTCATACACACACATGGAGTTTTCTACTTCTGTCATGGCTAATTCTGCCTCATTTGCTATTAGTGGCTGTCCAAGTGGTCCTTGGCTTCCTGTTACAGAAGGTTGACGATTGTCGGGAGTGTCCACTTGTATTTGCCTCAGAGTTCTTCTTCGTGTTGCTGTTCATTGTGCAACATTGTTTGGTACTGTGTAAAGTTTACGTCTGTTGTAGTGCTTTCATTTGCTTTGAAAGTGTCTTCATAGGAGTCATACGTATCCAGTAACTCTTCTTCTTTTCTCCATGGTTTAAAATGTTGTAGCAGGGTCATGTAATACAGTTCTTTATGTTGAGGAGTTTTTAATGACAATTTGATATGATTAATTAAGCTGTGTTTGGTAAGTTTCACTAAGCTGCCTTGACAATTTACCACTCTGTATCTACCTTTCTTTTCATCTGGTTTAACATTATTTTTGTATGTGAAGTTTTGGGCTACGTGGTATAGACACATGGTTTCCAAAGTGGTACGCCTGTTTGGGTAGTATGTTTCTAGTAAATTGTTTTTCAAAATGTCTTGGCTGTTGGTATCATTTCTAGCTATTCTTCCTATTTCCTCATATGATTAGAGAACTTGTTTTCTAGATTTAGCAGAACCAAGACTTAGCCATACTATATTGTCAGATTTTCCATTCAAGGAAGTACTGGTTAAACAGTCTGCAGCTTCATAGCAGCCACATTCTCTATGAGAGCGCATTTTTATGCCTAGGCTGTACAATTTCTATGATAGTGTTTTGTCAGATGATATGTCATCCGAGAGGTCCTGAAGCTCTGTTTTCTCTGCTGTAGTTAAGTAGGCTGTGCAATATCATGCAACTGCAGTGGAATTGTCTGCAATGTACTGCATATCTATGTTTGCATTCCATAGGAGGGCAATGTTTGAATTGTAATCATTGATGTATTTTGATTCTTCTGTTCTTTTTATGTAATATGTTTTCTTAGGTGATTTACATTTGACGCTATGACTGACTGAAGACATGAAGTTGTTTACTTGACCTGTTGCTGAAACTGGTCTAGGGAAACCAAAGCAGCATTTGGTGTAGTATTTCTCATTTTTTTGTGTCTTTG
Organism: Ambystoma mexicanum; assembly: GCF_040938575.1. Lineage (NCBI taxonomy): Eukaryota > Metazoa > Chordata > Amphibia > Caudata > Ambystomatidae > Ambystoma > Ambystoma mexicanum. The sequence goes on from NC_090930.1 coordinate 375,897,741, forward strand.
AAATTGTCAAATGTGTGCATGAAGGTCACTATGTGTTGTTTGTGAAGGGATTTCACAAGTGACATATTTTTGGATGAACTGCAAAACAGTGGCATCACTCTCCTGACCAAATTTAGGAGCATCTTTAATACATAATAGCATGTGGATGTATGGTGTTCCTCTGGCTTGGTATTCTTTTCTCCAAAAGAAGTGTTGAACTTCTCCAAGGGGGGGAACAGTTTTATTGCAAATAAAGTGTAGCGTAGCAATGAAGTGATGATGGAAATATCTTGATACATTTACACAATCTAAAGAGCAGAGTTTTCCCTGTGTTTTTGTATCTATATTTGTGTTATTTTTGTTTGCTATGCGTAGGAAATTGTTTAAATCTTCCCATGCATATTCTGCACAACTTAATGTTACAAACCAAGTGGGTGGGCCAAGGTTTCTTATCATACAGCGTACATTCCCCGTGACGCCGGAACCAGTATTCTTTTCTACCATGCATGTTTGCTAAAAGATTTGTAATACTTAACAGTAAAACCTCATCTTTTTCTTGCACATTTTGTAATAATTGTGTTGCTGATATATTTTGAAAATGGGTACCTGATTTTAATGTGTGTGCAACTCTGTAGCATAGAGTTGCGAGTTCACTTTCAAAGAGAAGGTGGAATATGTATTACACGTTTGTCTGAATTTGGGGTCATCAGAATACATTCGTAGAGAGCGATATGCTGATGCTGTTATCTGTGTGGGTCTATCATCATATCTTCCTCCTTTTCTAGTAGGAAAGAGTAGCAGAAAGGCCCATGCATCTATACTTTTTTCCCATATGTTGATTGGAGAACCTTTGGCTTGTCACATTTGATACATTTCAAGTGCATCATCTATAGCGTCGTTAGAGTGTAAAGGATGAATTGTATAATGGTCTAAAATGTGGGATTCTGTAGTAGGATTTAGAAGTTCAAATTGACTCTTGAAATATTTCAATGGTTTCTCTCAGGTTTTCTTCAATATTAATTTCTTTGTAGTATTCATTGTTGTTTTATTAGATATTGCAGGGCTTGTCTAACTTTATGTAAGTCCACAAACTGGACAGACATCCATATTTTGTAGTAGTTTCATTTTTAATTTGTCTCTGCTCTTTACATACTGATTGAGGAACTGGTGTAAAGATTTGAAAGATGTTTGGGCAATGTTACACATTGATGTGCACGGCCATTTGTAGAGTGGAAGATTTGGTTCAGTAAATTTGGGAGGTGATGACATCACATGTCTGGCTCTCTCTTTTTTCCTTTACTGACATATCTAGGCCACATGGTTTTCTTCAGAAACAGTCAGGAACTAAACATTGAAAAGGTACTATATTTGTAGACGTATCCTTCAAATATGTTCTTACAGTAATTTCCCTAGGGTCCAGTCACATCATATGAAAGATATACATAGGGGAAGCCACAGGCTTAAAAGACAGCAATCCTTTCTATGCATGAAGATAATCAGTAAGATTTATCAGCACTTTCTGGTAGTTCTGCTGTTTTTTTATTACTGTACTTTCCCTGTATATGCTCATATTTGTATATATTGTACTCATACTACTTTCCTTACATCATGTGATACATATACATAGGGGAAGTAGCAGCTTTGAAACAGAGCAATCATTTCTGTGCATAAAGATAATCGGTTAGGTTATGAACACTTTCTGGTAGTACTGCTGCTTTTTTGCTTACTTCACTTTCCCTGTAGATGTTCATATTTGTATATGTCGTTGTCTCTTTGTGTTTTGTCTGTAACAATGAAATTATGTAGTAAGTAGCTACTTATTAAATGTTTCACAGTACCCAAAACTCTAATAAGAAATAATTTATCATTTCACTATTCAACATGGCAAGATTATGAATATTGCGCCTCCATCTAGTATTTTTTAATTTATTTGCATTTGTATAGTGCACTTGCAGCCCAGAGGCATCGAAGCGCTGTTACATGAAGTTGTATGAACATGTGATTAAAGTAGTCCAGCCTAGATCCGATAATTGCCCTATCAATGGCGAGGCAATTCCGTTGAGATAGGAATGGCCTGGCTACATTGAGAACTTTGGAATAATATGCCGATGAGGAGGAAATGGCATTGACCTGGCTGTCCATAGTCAAGCTGGAATCAAGGTAGACACCAAGGGTCTTGACATTGTTAGATACCTTGATGGGTATGTTGTCAATGGTGAAGGCCCTGTATTGCTCATCCAGACTACTCAGGATGGTGGGAGATCTGATTAGCAGAAGTTCAGTTTTGTCACTGTTGAGGCATAACCAGTTATCTGCCATCCAGGACTGAATCGTGGAGTATATGGTGGTGAGAGTTTTCATGTCAGCATTGTAATCCCTTGTGAGTGGTATAAGCACCTGAGTGCAGTCATCGCAGCTGGTGTATGAGATACACAGGGCTTCAAGGATGCTAGACAGAGGCCTGGTAAATAAGTTATATAGAGTGGGAGCAATAAAGGAACCCTGGGGTACTCCACATTTGAGATGGCTAGGCGTGGCACATGCTGGATCAGAGAAGACTTTCATGGCCCTCTCTTGGAGAAAGGAGTTGATCCAAATGCAAGCCTTTGGGGAGAAGTTAGCCACAGTGAAGAGATGGTGGCAAAGTGTACTTTGATCCACCAATGTCCGATGCTGCAGATAGATCAAAAAGCAAGAGGAGCGCAGGTTTCCCTGCGTCTCTCAGGTCATTCATTTGGTTTTTAAGGTCTCCGTACCATGTCTCGGGCGTAAACCAGACTGTGGAAGGCCAAGTAGACGGTTGTCTTCAAGGAATTTTTGGACTTGCAGGTAGGCTGCTTTGTCCAACATTTTTAGTAGGAATGGGACAATGGTTATGCGCCTGTAGTTCACCGGAACGTGGGGTCAAGTGAAGGTTTTTTGAGGAGCGGGCGTACCCAGGCTTCCTTATGTCTAGTGGGACATGGCCAGACTGGAAGGATGCATTGATGAAAGCTGTCAGGAATGGGACGAGGATGGGGGCAGAGTCTTTGATGAGTTGAGCTGGACACGCGTCCCCTTTGCAGTTGGAGGGTTTAATTGATTTGACAAGGGCTGTTACTTCAACTTCAGTCATATCTTTAAAGTTGAAAGGCATGGAAGGATCAGGTTTAGGGGCCGATGAGGGGTTACTATGCAAGTTAGCAATGAGCTGCGACAGGGCCTTTTGCTGGCCTAGAATCTTATCTTGTAAGGTGTTAAGCTTTTCAAGCATGGCCAATTGAATGCTATTGCACCACTTTTCATCCTTCAGTAGAGTGGAGGGAAGAGTGGATGGTTTTTCCAGCTCTCTAAAGATGGTTAAGATTTCGTTGGACCCTGTTTTGGCCTTGTCAATCCTGGAGTTGAACGAGATGGCTTCAGCCTGGATTATTTTTGGATTTGTATTTTTTGGCCATGGCCTTAAAGGCCCTCCTGGTGTCATCTGTTGGGTTCATTTTCCATGCTGAGAGTGCAAGCCTTTTCTTAGAGTGTAGATCCATTAGTTCCTGGGAGAACCATGCATTGGTATGTTTGATTTTTTTGGCTTTACTAAGAGTGAGAGGGGCAATGGCATCTACCGCTTGGGTGATGGCTTGTTTAAAGGCACTAGGAAGGGTAGACGGGTCTTTGGAGAACGGCGGCTGGAGAGCAGGCACCTTAAGGTGGGGTGCAATATTTTCCACTGTATGTTGACGTACGCTTCTGGTGAATGCCGCTGGACATGGGGGGATAGGTTTAGGGGGTGTTCTGTTAGTGTTGAGACTAAATTGAATATAGTGGTGATCAGACCACGGAATAGGCATGTTTGGAATGATTCGCACAGCACAGTTGTGGGGACTGATCCAATCCAAGGTGCATCCTTTGATGTGAGTGAGCTTGGTTATGATTTGAGAGAACCCTAGTTTGGATAGCTCTTTCTTTAACGAGGAGGCATGGTGATTCTTAGGATCATTAAAGCCTAGATTTAGATCACCTAAGAGCAGGACTTGGGAGGTCTTTTTAGCGTTATCAGATAAGGAGAGTATTAGGGTCTCGTGGAATTCTGCGATTGGACCTGGAGGTCGGTAGTCAATGTGCACAGAGAAGGTGCAGTTGTGTGAGAAGTTGATTTTGAGTAGGAGGTAGTCGCAGTTCTGATCATGCTCTGCTTCAATTTGCCTAATGGCATAAGTTTCTCTGGCAATGAGTGCCACTCCACCCCCCCTCTGGTGGGTGTGGTCATGCCTAAAAATCACGTATCCTGCTGGGATGGCAAGAGAGAGTGCAGGGCCTGAAGCATCATTCAGCCACATTTCTGTGATGATGAGGAGGTCAAGGTTGTCTTTGAAAATTAGGTCATGAACATCAAGTGCATGTGCTGGTACCAAGCAGGCGTTAATAAGTGCACAGTTGTGCATGTACGTTGATGGGGGTGTGCCTAAGGGGGTGTCAGGTGGTGTGAGTATAGAGCTATTCATGGCTGAGGCTTTCTCCTGTGGTTCAGGTGCGAACGAGGAAGAGTTGCATTGAGCAGACAAAGGGATAGAATTAAAAGTGTTTTTCGGGCACAGACACAGAGGGCATAATTACTTCCTCATAGGTGCGAAGAAGAGTCGAGAGCTCACCAGAGGACCCGGGTGCAGGCAGCGGGGGGCACGGAGTGACAGTTACAGAGATGGGTAGAAGTGGAAGCAAGTTTACCAGGCAAGGCACAACAGGCATCACAATATCGCACGCAGGTCGAAGTATGGGTACAAAAGTAGGCACATGCAATGGAGTGGTGGGAGGGCAATAATTAAAACAGGCTGGTGGTGGCATAGGTACATAACTCGGCATAGGCACTGGCATATTGAACATGCAGTCATTAACACAGGCTAGTGGTGGCAAAGGTATAGCAATAGGTATAAGCACTGGCATAGCGGGCATGCAGTCAGAGACATCAGCAGGTTGTGGCATGAGTACAGCAGTAGTCGTGTTCACATCATAATTAACAGGTATTGGCGAAGGCACAGCAATATGTATAAGACCAGGCATAATATTTACTTTGTATGCATGTAGAGGCGTGCACATAGCAGGAACAATAGGTAGTGAGGTACTTTTCACAGCAGGTGACAGTAGGCAGTGAGTGTTAGTTGTAGGAGGATGAGTGTTTTTGTTGCAGGCGTTAGACGTGATAGTGTTATAGTTGCAGAGCCTGTACGTAGACGGGGGTCTCTCCGAAGATGTTGCTAGGGATGCTGCTGGGTAACGTGTGGCGCCCGCATTTGGCAAGTCTGAGCAAGCCCTCTTATGGAAAGTTGTGTGCAATCAGCTTTTAGGGAAACAGGAGGCGGCGACGAGAGCCGATGATGGCTACACTTGTAGGAAGGTAAGGCGATAGCCATAGAGGACCATGGAAGGTTAAGGCACCACACCAGTGGTATCCATATCATATGCATATGTTCCTACTGCATAAACTGTATTGTAATGACTAACTGTACCAACCAAAATAACAGTTTTATGCCTTGTAGAATTCATAATGTACCCTTGAATGCCACTATTCCTGTACCTAAGCTCTTGCAAGTAACAGCGCTACAATGCCCATGGGCTGCTAGCGCGCTATATAAATTTAAATAAATTAATAAATACACCAAAGGGGGGGTCGTAGCATGGTTTGCGTAGACACACGCACCATGTGCATAGGTTGCCTTGCTTTGTGTGAGCAGAGCATGTAGTGTGAATCTCGCTCCCAGCCTCTTGTTCCATTCGGAGTGGTTATGGAAATAGGAGAGGGGAGGGGCTGGCCGGGTGCGCGAATAAAGTCGGGAGTTCCTTGCACAGTGTGTTGGGGCAGAGCTGCGTGCGAGTTAACGCTTGTGTCAATAGCATGCTGAGCCAGTGACTTGCTAGGCATGTAGGATGTGAGATCGTTACCTTAACATGTATTTTGGTGGACACCATCCAGCAACGTCGGGCAGCGACATTGTATGCTGCACACAATGCCTATGTGTCTACATGAGTAGCTTAGTATACTGTAAAGAACTTCATAACAGAATGATTTTTATATCAATGTATTGCTTAATGCACTACGTATCTCATGATATTTATTCCAAAGATCCTTGACACTTTTTTGTCAACATTATAAGAAGAATCCCTTGTACAGGCTTTTTATGAAAAGTAAATGTACATTTGATGTCATCAGTGATGTCATCAATGACATTTGTAATGTCATCTTTGATGTCCTGGGTGTTACTCTTAGCAGTGCACGGTGGTGACGTGAGTTATGGTTGCTTAGCTTACCATAACTGGTGAATTTCTGGGGTTTTTCGGTTTTACTTGTAACGATAACGTCCCTTTAGTCCCTTTAACAAAGTTTTTTCACTGAATTTCATAGGTTTTTAGTAGCTCAACTTAACCATAAGGCCCTGTAACAAAGTTTGTTCACTGAATATAGATATAGATAGCATGAATTTGATATGTGCTTAGTAGAGTTCCCTTAGTTTATATGCATGTAACATAGAACATACTGAGCCCCCTGCCCCAGGCTCTAGTTTCTGCGGTCTGCGGACAGCGCGCATGTCCGTGGATGGACTCGGTCAACATCAACACTTTCCAAAAACTCAGGGGGTATCTTACATTGTTGTAACATGCAATAAAAACACTGAACATGTTCAAAAAGCAGCATATAAATAAATTACATTCAATAATAAATAAGAAGTGCAAACTGTATATGTAAGACACCAACAGTCCAATTACATAGCATATGCAACATAATGGAACATACCAAAAGAAAATAACATATGCCTCCAGCAGAATTACCTCATATAAACTGCACAGCAAAAATCAACAGCACACCTATGCAGCAGTAACAGCAACACTTAAAAAGAAACTGGTAAGTACACTACATTAATTTCATATATTCATAAATGTTCTGTATTAGGGTACACTAAAATTATTATTTTTTTTTTTTTTTACACAGAAATGTCTAGTACTTTGGAATGGCTAGAAAAAAATGTTCCTCGGGACGAAATGAGTGAAAACAGTGAAAGTAATGGTAGACCCTACACTTCTCTAAATACACCAATTAATAACCATTATTTTATGTGTACTTAACATGCATATATATTTTTTAACAGACCATACAGACACCTTGGAAAATCATCTACAGCGTGTAGAGCAAAATTTGGATTTATTAATGACAAATTTCAATCTTTTTAAAAAAACTTTGTAGAGGACCATATAAAGGAAAAAAAATATTATCACTGTGTCACATGTGCCTGTACCCCTTCTCCATGTCCCAGCCAACCATCCGCAAAAACTCCCCAGCAAGAAAAACGTTATGATGAGACTTCAATCCCTCTCCCCTACCATTCAACATGTACAAACCCCTAATTTCCCTGTATTTGTATCCGTTTCTGCTTCCCCCTCTCTTTCATAATTTTTATATTTTCATACAATAATACAATATTATGTGTGCTGTTACTATATTCCTCTGTGTCTTGTTTTTAAAAAAAAGTCTGTTATGGTGTCCACGGACAGCGCAGGTGTCCGGGATGTCCATAATTAACCAAAATGGGGGTGTCCTAAGGACACTATGCCTGTTTGCACTGTTCACAATCAAAATGGAGGTGTCCTTAGGACACATAAGATGTCTGCCTGTCCGCAATTAACCAAAATGGGGGTGTCCTAAGGACACTATGCCTGTTTGCACTGTTCACAATCAAAATGGAGGTGTCCTTAGGACACATAAGATGTCTGCCTGTCCGCAATTAACCAAAATGGGGGTGTCCTAAGGATACTATACCTGTTCGCACTGTCCACAATCAAAATGGAGGTGTCCACAGGACAATACATTTGTCCACATGTCCACAACTATTCACAATGAGGTGTCCTTAGAACATACCCTCTGTTCGTATTGTCCGCAACCACAATGAATATGTCTGTAGAACACATAGCCCGTCCGCCTGTCTGCAAAGTTGTGACTCACATTTAAATTGGTTGGGGACCTGAAATCTATCTGTAGAACACCTGCATGCATCCGTATTACACCCTTGGTTCCTGCGAACATTGCGCCTTTCCGTAACTGTCTGTCACATGTGTGTCGCAATTTAATTAGTTCCGGGAAATGAACACTATCCGTAGTACACCCGCACGCATGCATACACCCGACACCGTGCATTTGTTGTCCTATGGATACCCGTCCCATTCGCGAAGATGCCCGCAACGTCATTATGTGACCGCACCCACGCTAAGTGTGGGTCCTTGTTCGTTAACACAGTCCGGGCCCCCGGACATTAAAAAAGTGCTTCTATGAGCAATCAAGGTATTTTCCTGGAAAAATTCAAACTTGCACATGTCCCAGACAATGCCTCTAGCTATCTACATAGTTTTTGGAACTGTTTGAGCACTTTTTTGGTGTTCGAAGTGTACTCAGACAGCGTGGGTGTTTGCAAAGCACGCCCCAGCACCCCTATAAAGGCCACACCCCAGAGCTAAAACTCATTCGGCTTTTGGATTTCCAAGCAAGACAGAGCATTGCTGGACATTGATCCTTGGTGGACCAGCTTTTGCTACTGCATTAATTCCTTTTGGAAAATTCCTGACAGCTGTCCTGATGACATCCATGGCTGCTGCTGGTGCTACTTCTGTCTCAGCACCACCCTTAAACCCTCCACCACCACCTCCCCAAGGGCCTGCAGAAGGGAACAGGCGTGAGGATACAGAGGAGGATGAAGAGGATTACAAGGATGAGGTAGTGGAAGTCCCTACTACTAACACACACCATGAGTCTTGGGGATGGAGGTTGTTTGCCACTCTTGATGGGGTACCGAAAGCTCAAGCAAACAAGGGGCGCTGCACTCAGTGCCAGTTGGTGCTGAGTCATGGCAAACTAGGTTTGTACAGCAACGGTACTACCTCAATGAAGGGACACCTAAAGTAATTCCACCATGGGGCTATTCGTAAGGTTGTACCTTGTGATAAACGTAGTAGGTTGAGTTCCTCTGCAGAATCCTCTGTTTCTGCTCCTGCCACCACAAGACACTCCTGTGGGGCAGCACATCCCTCCAGCTGCCTTGCAGGCCATACATGATTCTGTAGACCCTTACCTTTCGAAGGTCACAGTATTATGTATGTACTGTGATGCAGCACTCAGCAGGGGGAGACCCTTCAAAGTGCTTTCGAGGCTGCGGTCCGGGAGCATGAGAAGGACTGCCAACTATCTGAGTAAGGCCCGCCCTACATCTTCCTCTCTCGACCTGCCCTTTCTTATCCCTGTGGTTGGTGCCCTTTCCTTCCCTTCCCTTCCCTTCCTTTCCTTATGTGTCATGTCTGAAAAATAAAAAAAAATACAAAAGAACAAAAACCAAAAAAAAGGCTCTTTTCAGAGCCACCATTCACAGTTAAAAAAAAGAAGTGCCAATGAAATACCACAGTGCCCTGTGTATTTTTAAAAGTCTGCAGATAGACGGCGGACTTCTAACATTTTTGGGGTGTTGCCCTATCAAAACCATTGCACTCTTCTCGGGGAGGAAGTGGTGGATCTGAAAGAGCCTTTTAGGGGTGTTTTTTTGTGTTTTGAAAACTTCAAATGGTGAACACCTACTGGAAAAAGGATTGCTATAATTCCTAAAAGGGTTGCAATGCATTTTGTATATTACACAGAAAAATCTGATTGCCAGCATAAGTAAGATGTACTCCATCTCTGCAAAAAATGTGTGTACTACGAAACATAATATTTTCATTATGAAAAGAGGACATGCCAACATCTCTCAAAAAGGCACAAACAGCCTTGTTGACATTGCACCTCACTTTCTCCATTTCTGGACCAAATGAAGAAGAGCACAGACACATTTGTCTCTGCGCAATACGAGAAATAATGTCCATGACTTTCCCAAGTCCTTCTTTCATTGCAAATTGCAAAGAGATTCCAGAGACATGTTCCCTCCACAATGAATAATAATAATAATGTCTGGATGATGTTGTGCCACCAAAGTAGCACAAAGATGTACCAAATACAGCCACTTCATTCCACACACTCCATTCCAGTGCACTTCCACGTGAGGGAATCCAAGATGTGCAGACACTGCACACCAATCTGCATGCACCTCTGACCAATTTACCCACGAGTCTCCCAAAATCCAGACATCTGACTTTTGAAAGACACAGCCATAGCTATCTGCGCTCCTCTCAGGAAAAATACTTTCTGACAAAGTCTCTCCTTACACATCACACCCAGCAAACCTTATTGACCAATCCCTTTCCCTGCTAAGTCTCATTTGCATGCCTCTCAGCCTCAAAATACATGCATGTAATATGCCCTGTCCGCGGACACCCACATTGTGGGAATGAAAATTTAAATCAGGTTGCTCCATTTCCTGTTTGAGGTTGGCTCTGAAAAGCGCTTCTTTTTGTTTTTTTAAAGATGCTTCAGAAACACCTTTTATTTTGTACATTTTTTTGTTTTTTTGCTTATTTTCCTCCAAATATTCACATTAGCTTCTCCAAAGCAATCCTCATGTTCCAAAATAGCATGCCATTTCCCATAAAAGATAAAGAACATCCCATATTCTTTAAAGTAAACCACTTACCAGAATCAATGTTGTCATTATTGCAAATGAACATGCCATTTCTAATCATTAAAGTGAACACGCCTCGGTTAATTAAACACCGGGACAAAAAACAGAACTATTGTCCCATACTGCACTAGGTACCAAAGCAGAAAAAAAAACGTTGGCATTTGGAAGTACTTTCATGACTTCCTGAATCAAGTTTTCCAGATCGTGCAACAAAGTAGGGCACTGACATTGCCCAAATGCAAAGCACCAGAGTGCACAACAACTACATGTGGAATATTAAACCTAGCCATATCCTGACATATTTCTAGCATTGCCTGCAAATTGAAACCAGGCACAGTGCACCACACCACCTCCACTCCTTTTATGTCAAAATTGTTAGCCACATTCCTAGATTTAGCATACTGCTCCAAACCATTCACAAACATATCTCCAACCACCAACACCCTGACTTTCTCCACCTCTGCCACATTCACTAAGCACAGCCTCTCTCAATATGAAGTAGAACCTCAACACCTGATTGGCTAATCCCCAAAATACACTCCCATTTCATGCTCAGAAGCCCCAGATGTGGCACACCCTGTCTGCGAACAGCAGTGGTGTCCATGGAGCGCATAAGTAACATTGGGGAAGCCCTTCTACCCTTTCCGCTTCACTCTCTGCACCATTCCCTTATTGGCTATTGTTAGGCAGTCACCCAACCATCCACCAATCACATCCAAGAACTCTACATCTAACTCCATCATCACAGTTCAGCACTTTGGATGTACTGTTAATCACTCTGAGTACAATTGGGCTAGGATTGCAAAGCATGTACATCAACAACTACTGCAAAACTCGCCTAGATTTCTGCATCCAGATTCATCCACATTCACATGAATGAACACAAAGTACAAGTATGAATATTTTCTGCACACTGCATGTACAGCTCTTGTATAAATGCATATAAACGGGGTAACTGCCACTTACCCTGTATAACCCATAGCTCCCAACCTTTTGTGTCTTCAAGGCGGGTGAAAACACAGAATTTTCTTTTTGGTGGGTGAGAAGCCATAGACGTGAATGGGCGTATGAGGGACTTGATGGGTGATTCAGCTGCTTGCAGAGCATGTGATACTCTCCAAAAGTGGGTGAGTTGAGAGCTATGTATAACCTGTAAAAAAAGCTTACTGTCATTCCTCCCATCTGCTATGATCAAGGGTTGCTGCAAAGCTGTCTGCTCTCCAAATCTTTATGTACCTATATTACTAACTGTAATGTGCAAACTGTTATTCTCTTCATTCATTCTGTCATTTGTGTAACCACTGCCACCTTTTTATCCACATTTGAACTATAATAGCATTTATTGCATTATAGTGCATAGGATGTACATACAGTTTCCTTTCTATACAATCTGGATATTTTACACAATATATAATTTGAACTTCCTTTAGAAATTATTATAATAGTAATCAGACACAACACACACAGCTGTCTAAAAAAGTGTCATATCATGTTAAAAGATGTGAGAAATAACAGTATCATTGTGTGAGAAGTCTTTGTAGGGTGTTATAAAATGACACACAGCCAGGATGAGTACATGCATCTTTATTCATGCACACAGATAGCCACTATCATTTGAAAGGCTCCCAGCTGAAACAACACCACTGCCTCTACAACTGTTCTTCCAATCTAGACAGCTCTCTCATTCCAGCTGGTTGCCCATTGTTAGGCAGAATTATATGCAGTACCCTTGGGGAACACCACACACAATTAAAACTACAAGTGACAGTACAAATTCACCTTTGGTACAAGCCTGTACTACACAGTAAAAGTGGTAGCGATAGCTGAGCAGTATGCAGTATCAAAAGTTACACAAAGGACATCAATTATCATGATTCAAACAAACACTGACTCAAGGTTTCTGAGTAAAAGAATATACATTTATTTACACATCAGTTGTATAACATTTCACTAAAGTAAAGCAGGTTAGAAATCACACTTTTAATACACCACAACACTCCCCATAGGTTCCAGACAAGTTAAGCTCACAAATGAAGTGGGAGCAAAATGGCACTCCAGAAATTTAAAAGGGAGGGAAAGACAAAGTAAGGAAGAAATTGACCAGCACCAACAGGTAAGTAAGCAGGGCAATCTAAAAAGTGGAACTACAGTGATGGAATCAAATCAAAAAGGCTAAGGGCCAAAGTCAATAGGACAAAAGTCTTTTGCTCAAGATCACACAGCTCAGGGTAGTTTGCGGTTAAGTCTTTGTCAAGAGTTCTGGACGAACTTGGTCGGCAGAAAAGTCAGTTTAAAGAGTAGAGAAGGACAAGCCCTCGGATTGGAGAAAGATTTCACACAGTTTCACTGCGGCTGGACAAAACGAACAACCGGATGTGCACAGTACCTTTAAATGGAGAAGAAGCTGTAGCTGAGGTGGACGTTCCTGGCAGTTCCTGCAGGCTCACGGTCCCTGAAGCGACTGTCGGACTGACATGAAGTAGGAAGACTGGAGGTTCCTGCACTGCCCAGGGAAGAAACCAGCAGAAGAGCAAAAGCAACAGATAAAAGGTGCGCTCCTTAAAACCCAAGCAGGGTCCGACCTTCCTGGCTATCCGGCCCACTGTAGCTCTGTACAGCAAATTCGACCAGAGGAGGGAGTCCTGGCTTGGAGTTTGGGTGAACTGGTTGGTCCCACCAGCTCAGGGGAAGAAAATTCCTGGAGGATCTTCTCTGTTGTTGGAGTTTGAGGATTTGGACCTGCAGCAGGGCTTCACCGGGCGGTTCAGTCATGGTAGGGGTCCTCTTCTGTCAGCTCCTTGTCGGTTCTTTCATTCCAGTGGCGACTCTGCCTTTCCAGACCCAGAGACCTGCTTTTTATGCAGTTTGCCCCCGCCGGGACAGTCACCACAGCCAATCAGTTCAGTGTGTGACATGGGTCTCCAAGGTGACCCTGTGCAGGGAGTCCTAAACCCCTCCCTCACTTCCTGTCCCCCCAGACATATAGGCACCTAAGGAGAGCTTCTGTGTAGAAGCCTGCAAAAAGACAATGAACAAAGGAACCAAACCTGGTTTGGTGTGCAGAGTAAAACATGAGAAAGCCTTTTACAAAAAGAAATGGGGCCTCATTAGGACTCCGGCGCTAAACCATGGTGCTCTTAGCACCATGGTCCATGCCGGAGTCCCCCATGGCGGAATGGGGAATTACCACCCCATTCTGAGGTTGGTGGGGCGGTAATTCCCCATGCCGCCATGGCCCTTCCACATTCCCATTTTTGCCCCAAATTGTGGTACCGTAATTAGCAACAAGGTCCCTTTACGGGTCCCTACTTTAACGGCTGATAAAACCAGCCGTTAAGGTCGGGTCCCGCAAAGGGACCTCGTAATTAGGCGCTAGGTGTTTAACGGTGCCGCAGCCTTTTACAGTGCCGTTAAGCACTTAGCGCCTGGATCATAATGAGGCCCATTGTGAATAAACCCAGACGGAAACGTAATAAAACATCTATGGTCTAGCAGGTTTAAGTTTGAGGCTACCAAGATAGCCTAAAACAATACCAAGGTTATTTAAGATAACCACAGTAGGAAAAATAGGGTAGTAACCACTGCCACCAGCCAAGTCTTGATGAAAAGGGAGCGAAACAATTCTCCAAGAAAAACAGACACAAAGGAATAATTATTAACCCCTTCCAGTACTCCATGTAAGATGGTTTGTACTGGGTCTGTGGTTTAACAGAGGCTAATAAAGTTAATGACAACTTTATATGTTCTGGGAGACCGTAGTCAGTCTCAGAAAATGGAGTCTGAGTTGGGAAGTCTAAAAGACAACCTGTGTCACTGCACTGAAGGTGCTGTGTAACACACAGTAAAAAGATGATGCCTGTGGAGTAGGTGACGCTCCACAGTCTATGAACTCAAAAATGTTAAACACACACAGCAAAACACATGTAAGAGTGGAAAAAAGGGCTCACAGTCTTACCAGGTGAAAAAATAAATCCTAGAAATCCAGCAAAGCTGCTCAGCGACTCAGTAGGTAAGGGAAATTAGCCATTCTGGAGAATTCTCCCTAACACCCATTCCGTTCCAGAATTTACCACAGCATTCAACTATACACGGGTGCAGTCATGTCTATCACATCATGTACAACTATGTACAAACAGTGTAGTAAACCAACACATACAACATCTCCCCCTTCCCTTCAGTCTGCAATGCAAGCATCACACCCTTCCTTGCAACCCTTACTTTATTTCAGACTCTCCCATCTCCAAGCACCAAAGGATCACCCATTAGTTTGCTAATCACCTGCAGTCTGGTAAACTTGCTTTGTCCCATTGCCAATTTTCCAGGTTTTCCTATTTGAACCTTCTCCCCTACAACTATCCTGGAGAGTAATAAGCTGCTGAACCCATCAAATCCTTCTGCTTTATTTCCCACACCTTCACAAATGCATACAGTGCATGCTTTTCCCCACAGTTCCTGCCATTTACCATTTATAAATAGCAAGAAAAGCATACAGTTATTTCTCCTATCTCCTAACATCTAATAACACTGCATTACAAATCCAAATATGCTCTGCGTGCTTATATTTGTAATCATTTCAAAAGCACATTCAACTGACAAATTCTAAGTAAAATATACGGAATGCACATAGACAAAGGAAAGTGCGTCTAAATGCTATGCACAGTTATCAGAAAGCACTGCTACTGCAAAAAAATACAAACCATGTCTACTTTAACAACAGTGCTATTAACACACATATTTACTAACTTCTTTCTTTCACAACTGCAGTGAAGACCACTCTCCTGAAAACCAGCAGCGTCTAAAGTACGAACCAGAACTCAGAAGAAACCTACTTTTTCCATCCAAAAAAGTAAGTGCAATACTGCCATAATGTTCTAACTGTTACTCAAACACTGTAGAATTCTAGTATTTTAGAAGAAACAATTGCAGTATTAGATTCAGTATTACTGCTTGCCCCTCAGCAGCTGCATACTTTGTATTGTCATCTGAACACCAGTATAGTAAAACACAGATAGGAGAATAGCCTTCCCAACCTGAAGTAACAGCACATTGCACAGTCACACACCTCTACATACATGCTTACCATCATACTCATACACTCATGCACAAAGCACACATACACTGCACAACATCCCAACCCACACTTTCTTATTTTCTCCAACAGACCCCAAAGAATGCCTACCAAAAATCAACTCTGTAGAAAGCAACGCAGAAGTAGACAAAATCAAAATAAAAGTGTCCAAAATAAGCATCCACCTCTAGCAGAATATTTACAAAAAGTTCAAACAAAACAGCTAATACAGTCACTAAGCAAAACAAAAACAGCTTCCAGTAAAGAAACTGTGCCTCCTCTTTCAAAATGTAAAATGAAACAAAATGTGATTAACAAGACTGCAGCTATCACTAGTGCTAACACTGCACCTATAAATCTCAATGTAGCCACAAGTAAGCATACCAAAAACATTATTTTACAAAAAATATTACGACATAGGGCCTCATTACGACCCTGGCATTGGACAATGGTGCTAATAGCACCATGATCCATGCCGGTAACTTACCGACTCCGCCATGGCGGAATGGGGAATTACCGCCCCATTCCGAGGTTGGCGGGGCGGTAATTCCCCATGCCGCCATGGCCCTTCCCCATTCCCATTTTTGCCCCATAGGGCTCAATGGGAATGGGGAAGGCACTAAGTACGGTGCCGCAAATTGCGGCACCGTACTTAGCACCAAGGTCCCTTTGCGAGTTGGTTTTTAACGCCTGCAAAAAGCAGGCGTTAAAGTCTCCAACCTGCAAAGGGACCTCGTAATCAGGTGCTAAGGGATTACCGGTACGGGTACCCTTAGCGGTACGGTAATCCCTTAGCGCCAGGGTCGTAATGAGGCCCATAGAGTCCTTCAGAACCTTATAAAAACAGGAGAGAAATCACTCACAACCCTTAGAACCTACCATAGAAAATGAATCCTAGAAGATCTCATAGACAGTGCAATCCTTTTCAAAAGGAAATTATTTATTTTAGTTTTTTAGTTTTAAACAGAATGAAACCACTAACAAAAGTAAGTACTAAACTATAAAAAAGACTTCTCAATAAACGGAATATCAACAAACATAACTTCGCCAACATCTGTGGAGGTGAATGGACTCACACCACCAGCACAGAACCATATTTCAATGAAGAAGCATACAAACAAAAGCAAATAAACCCAATTGCCATACATAGCAGTGGACGAGGGTATGGAAAACTTAAGACTACCATCTTGGAACAAGAAATGCTGCTAACAAAAATATCCCCAGAAAACTTAGTATCAACTCTCCTTTCCACTGAACCAATGCATCCAGACTACAGATAGCCATGCACATCAATGTGTAACATAGCCAAAAAATCTTTCAGATCTTTACGCCAGTTCCTCAATCAGTATGTGAAAGGCAAAGACAAATTGAAAATAAAACTTTTACAAAGTATGGATGCCTGTCCAGTGTGAAAATACACAGGACTACAAGGACATACATTAGCCTGCATTTCTGGACCTATTTATAAAAAAACAACTTCCACCATATCAAAATGATATCAACGCACCATACAACTATAAGAAATCTGGTTCATAAACTGAACTATGCCAAAAGTCCTGCTTTAGCACTAGCCAATTTAAATAACAATCTTCTACATGGTACAGCCAAAGAACTAATTGAACAAATAGAGCATACCCAGAGAAAATATTTTGGAAGTGAAAGCCACTTACAAAATGCAATTCCTCTACAACAGACTAGCAACAACTTTACAGATGGCAGCCTTCTACTACACACATACAAAAAAGCAATTCTAAAGTCTAAAAGTACATCTGCTGAAGTACCAAACCAAGTGTGTGTGTGATGCCGCAGGACTTTTTATAAGACTAGCACAAAAACTGTACACACAATGTACCAAATAGAAGACAATGAAGATTCCAAGTGGTTCCAATTAGCTCTCTTTCTTATAGCAGAAAACAAATTCAAAATTACTGACCATTTAATACTTTGCAGTTACTGCACTGCAAAACGTGGCAACAACCAAACACCTTCACATGCTATCACAAATAACTTGGAATTATTCCCACTACCAAAACCCCTGCAACAACTTAACTTGTAAAAGAGCATCATGAATCAAACAGTGCACCCATTTCAAGCAATAATAAGCCTTCACCAAAAAACAGCAAAACTACCTGAAATTCCTGAAAGGCATGTCGTTTATTTGTGGCAAAGTAGTTTATTTGCCATTCGATCTCAAAGAAAATGTACACACTCTGGGAGTGCAACGTCCAATAGTTCAAATTTTAATTATCTCAGTAAATGGCGTGCCTACAAATCACAAAATAAATTGGCAACAAGTTGTAGACTTACATAAAGTTAGACAAGCCCTGCAATATCTAAAAGACAACAATGAATACTACAAAGAAATACATATTGAATAAAACCTGGGAAACCACTGAAATAATTCTAGACTCATCAGAAACTGGTCAATTTCAACTTCTAGATCCTGCTACAGATTCCAATATTTTAGACCATTATACAATTCACCCATTACACTCTAAAGGCACCATAGATGATGCACTGGAAACGTACCAAATGCGACAATCAGCATTTGGGAAAAAGTATAGCATGTGCCTTTCCTCTACTTTTTACTACTGGAAAAGGAGGAAGGTACGATGATACACCCAAACAAATAACAGCATCAGAATACAGCTCCTTACAAATGTATTCTGAATACCCCAGATTCAGACAAAACGTGGAATACATATTCCACCTTCTCTTTGAACGGGAACTAGCAACTCTATGCTACGGAGTATCACTCACATTGAAATCAGGTACTAATTCTCATAATATGTCAGCTACACAATTACTACAAAAAGTGCAAGAAAAATATGAGGTTTTACAGTCAAGCATTACAAATCTTTTAGCAAACATTTGTGGTACAAAAGAAAACTGGTCCCAACGTCACAGAGATGTACGCTGTATGATCAGAAAACTTGGCCCACCCACATGGTTTTTGACATTAAGTTGTGCAGAATATACATGGGATGATTTAAACAATTTCCTATGCATAGCAAACAAAAACAAAACAAATATAGATAAAAAACACAAGAAGAATTCTGCTCTCTAGATCCTGTAAATGTATCTAGATATTTCCATCATTGCTTCATTGCTATCCTATACTTCATTTGTAATAAAATGTTTCCTCCCCTGGAGGATAAAAAAAACGTCAATGATTACAATGCAAGCATTGCCCTCCTATGGAATGCAAATATAGATGTGCAGTACATTGCAGACAATTCTATTTCAGTTGCAAAATATGTCACAGCCTACTTAACAAAAGCAGAAAACACAGAGCTCCTAGAACTCATCTGACAAAACACTATCACAGAAATTGTACAGTTTAGGCATAAAAATGCTCTCCCATAGATAATGTGGCTGCTATGAAGCTGCAGACCATTTAACCGGTACTGCCTTGTATGGAAAATCTGAACATATAGTATGGCTAAGCCTTGGTCCTGCTAAATCTAGAAAAAGAGTTCTGAAATCATATGAAGACATAGAAACAATAGCCAAAAATGATCCCAACAGCCAAGACATTTTGAAAACCAATTTACTAGACCCATACTACCCAAACAGGAATAACACTTTGCAAACCATGTGTCTATACCACATAGCCCAAAACTTCATATACATAAATAATATTAAATCAGATGAAAG
Source organism: Ambystoma mexicanum (assembly GCF_040938575.1). Taxonomy (NCBI): domain Eukaryota; kingdom Metazoa; phylum Chordata; class Amphibia; order Caudata; family Ambystomatidae; genus Ambystoma; species Ambystoma mexicanum. Next base: position 375,917,001 of record NC_090930.1, read on the forward strand.
GAAAGGTAGATACAGAGTAGAGTATTATGAAGGCGGCTTAGTGAAACTTACCAAATGCAGCTTAATTAATCATATCAAATTGTCATTAAAAACCCCTCAACATAAAGAATTGTATTACATGTCCCTGCTACAACTTTTTAAAGCATGGAAAAAAAAAAGATTTACTAGATACCTATGACTCCTATGAAGACACTTTCAAAACAAATGATATCACTATAACAGACCTAAACTTTGCACAGTCCAAAACAATGTTGCACAATGAAAATCAACAAGAAGAAGAACTCCAGGCGCAACTAGATGTGGACACTCCTGATAGTAGTCAACCTTCTGTAACAGGAAGCCAAGAACCACTTGGAAAGCCACTAATAGCAAATGAGGCAGAATTAACCATGACAGAAGTAGAAAACACATGTGTCATTATGAGCAATCTACAGAAGACTTTGCTCTACTAAAATCACAACTAAACAATGAGCAGCGTAGCATTTTCCAAGAAATAACAAAACAAATTGAACATGGTGTGCAGCATGAAACAAAAAATTGTACCTGCTAAGATTACAAACCTATACTCATCTACTTGAGTGGTCAAGCTGGTTCAGGCAAAATGTTCTTAATCAAAATCATCAGCAAGTTGCTCCAACAATTGACAAACAACAAACTGTCAGCTGTTGTAACTGCCCCCACAGGTTTAGCTTCCTACAACATATGCTGTGTCACTTTACACTGATTACTACTCCTTCCAGTAGAACACCAAAACAAATTAGACTATTATAAACTTTCTCCAGAAGCTGCAATGGAATTACGCAGAGTGTTCAAACAAATGAAAATGCTGCTAATAGATGAAGTAAGCATGGTTTCCAATCTAATGTTAACCTTCATTCACCACAGATTACAGGAGGTCCTGAAAACAGACTATGAAGAACTCTTTGGAGGAAAACACATTACAGTATTCGGAGATCTTCTTCAATTAACCACAGTTAAAGGTGAACCTATTTTTAAAACCTTAGTCCACAAACTACCATAAACCTCTTGGCAGCATAGGAAATGTCAACTTTTGGCAGCATTTCCAATACAGAGAATTAACTGAAAAACATGCGTCAGTCCGCAGACCTCACATACACCAACATTTTGAAAAAGAGTTTATCTACTATCTCAAGAAGCACAATCTATAATGAAAACCAGGCACATTGATGCACTCTATGGCGATAACGCATGTGCTACTGATGTGATGGAACAATTAACACACAAACATGTAAACTGTATGTCCTTGATGCCAACTCTTGCAACCTGTTCAAAATTTTATGAAACAATGTTAAAAAAAGAAAAGCATCCAATACTTCAAATTTGTGCCAGAGACAAACTGAACGTACATGGTATGACACTACCCATGTGTCAACAAGCCACAACAAGACTGTGGGCCTCATTACACGGTAGGCGGTAACCATGGCGCTATTAGCGCCATGTTTGCGCCGGTATTTTACCGTGTCTGCCTTGGTGGATGGCGGAATTACCGCCCTACTCCAAGGTGAGCGGGGGCGGTAATTCCCCATTCACCAAGGCACTTCCCCATTCCCATTTTTGCTCCCATAGGGCTCAATGGGAATGGGGAAGGAGCTAATTACGGTACCGCAAATTGCGGTACCGTAATTAGCACCAAGGTCCCTTTGCGGGCCCGTTCCTTAACAGCTGGTAAAACCAGCCGTTAAGGTCGGGTCCCGCAAAGGGACCTCGTAGTAAGGCGGTAAGGGTTTACCAGTACCGGTTTCCTTACCGGTACTGGTAAACCCTTACCGCCTACCGTGTAATGAGGCCCTAAATACCTTAGAAAACTCTATCTCTAACACAGCTGGTTTGCAGAAAATATTAAAATTATCTTTAAACTGTAGGGTAATCCTTATACATAACCTTGATATGGACCAAGGACTAGTTAATGGAGCACTTGGTACAGTTGTTGGCTTTCAAACATACCCACATGACAACAGCATTCAGTTTGTCAATATTCTCTATGACAAACTATCAGAAGTTAAAAGGATCGGATGCTGAACATCCCGCTTCCTTCTTTTTAAAGACATGTATGTACATAGAGAACAATTTTCTCTAAGTCTAGCGTACGCAGTCACCATTCACAAATCACAAGGTCTTACCCTTGATAAAGCATTGATAGATATTGGTAGCACAGTCTTTAAAGAAGGCATGAGCTATGTAGCACTATCACGCTTACGTATACTTGACAGACTATTTCTAATCAACTTTGATGCAAGTAAAATAAATGCTGATATTCCTTGCATTTTAGAATGCAATAGACTGCTTCACTCTACACCCCCATCTAAAAATCTACCCTGTTCAGCAAAAGCTAAACTTTGTAAAAGAAAACTACTTCACTCTCAAATTATGCAGGATCTCACAGCAATTCCACCAAAGAAATTAAAAGAAGTTACTACTTCATCAGGAACCACAACGAAAGAAGAATGTACTGCACAAACAAAGTCAGCTAGCTCTTCAAAGAAACAACGCGCACTCCGAACAAATGACTTGGACACAGAACTGTCAGGCCATTCAAATTTTCAAATACAACTTGTGTACATTGCTACACAAATGTAGCAATAAATATTGTATTCCAATTGACACCAATTATTGAGAACATTTACTTGCACAGTACAGACCAATTGTGTTTGCAAATGTTAGTCCTTCATAGAAATGCAACCAACAATCCTGACAACACTTACAGTGTTTCTGGAATAAGGCAGGAATTGGACTACTGTGCTGGAATGGTCAAATTCACTATAAACACACAAGACGATCCACAAGAATGTCTTATGTACTTACTACAAGTACTAGAAAACAAGAACACACCTATAAATGAAATCGTCTAGATTTCATACATCTGGAAACATACATGCACACTTTGCAGCCATGTCGCACAAGAAGAAGTTCCTAATTAACGCTTCGTATATGTATCCATACCTAACTGTTAATCCATTCCATTTCAGCAACTTGTACAAAATGCAAACCACAGCAGAATATGTCCTACCTGCAATTCAGATAATCGCTCCACCTTACAAATACAGACCCATACTAAATACGTAATAGTAATGCTTTTACGTTACAATTCAGATGGTACCAAAAACAACTGTAAGCTGACTGGATTCACACATGGTCAAGTATCACTTGGTAAGAAAACCTTCACAACAATAGGAACAATCTACCACACAGGAGCCACAACCAATGCAGGTCACTACACTGCATATATAAAAAAGAATTGTGGATGGTTGGAATGCAATGATACTACCATTACTCTAAAACAGAGATTACCAGCAAATCTTGTAAACGCTTACTTAATATTCTTAAAACCAAAATTTTATAAGTAATCTGTGTGTGAACATAAACAAATCTTCAACTTCAAAACTATGCACAGTTAATATTCGCCAACAGGTATCTAACTGCCCCAAGATTATTGAACAAGCAAACAGATAAATAGATACCACTAAAATGAAACAAGAAATAAACAGTTAGAATACACCAACAGGTATCTTACTGCACCAGGATTCTGCAACAAGCAAACAGATAAATGAATACCACTAAAATGAAACAAGAAAAAAACAGTTAGAATATGCCAACAGGTATCTAACTGCCCCAAGATTCCGCAACAAGCAAACAGATAAATTAATACCACTAACATAAAACAAGAAATAAACAGTTAGAATGCACCAACAGGTATCTAACTGCCCCAACAATCTTCAACAAGCCAACAGATACAACAGACAGATGACTACCACTAAAATAGAAAAAGAAATAAACAAATGGAATACACCAATTGCTATCTAATTGCAACAATACTACCACCACTTCCAAATCAAAAACCATATACCTATTTCTTTTTTTATTTTATTTATTTATTTAAATTTGTATAGCGCGCAAGCAGCCCAGGGGTATTGAGGCGCTGTTACTTGCATGAGCTTAGTTACAGGCATGGTATCAGTAAGAGGCATATTACAGATAGGAACAAGCAAGGTTATCATTACACCTATTCAATTTCTCCTACTGAAATCAATGAAATAAATTAATTGCACCACAACGTAGAAAGTTTTTTTTTTATCTCGAACTGAGCAAATTGCACAGTACACTGGTTTGAACTATAGTACTTCTAAAGTACTAACTATGAGAGTCGATAAAATACAGAAATGTCTACTGTGCAATGCAATACTCATTATAAACTACCTACACTAACATGTGTTTTTTTATCACAGTGATTGAAAATAAATGTCTGCTCCAACTACCCATGTCATGAAAAAACAGCATACAATGACAAAAAGTGAAACAGTAAGTATATACTGATTGGACTCACAAACAGCACAGCATAACACACACATTCAAGCAAACACCTGACCATAGACCACAATCCAAAATGTTTGCTTCCTTGGGTATCGTATGCTGCAGTGCTTGTTGCCAAACACTACAATCTTGACTGTATGGCCTTTCCAAAACTCAACATACAGCCTCAACAAAGAAAATAATAAGTATATAATAATTAGATTCACAAACACTGCAATATAACACAGCCATGCAAACAAACACCTCACCAATAAATACAACCCAAAATACAATCCAACAAACAAACTAACACATATAATCTCACTGTTCTATAAACACTATTACACTACTGCCAATCAGTACTCACATTTTTGAAAACATATCCCCTAAGCAGCCCACATACCACAATCAAAATGGGCGAAGGCTGTAGGCCTTCGGCCATGCACCCAAGACTCTGGGCCCTGGCCACAACCAATGGAGCATAACATACCCATAGAAACAAACACGTACCAAATGACCATAACTCAAAAACACAACACATCCACCTACAAAACCTATCCACTTCAATTAACATTCTAAAATAATAATTACAACCAACACACAAACTCTTCAATACATATCCTCTTCACCCAATGCTCTACTAACGACATAAAAGCGACATCATAGTAAAATAAAATAACCAGTAGTGTGCCTAGTGTGCCCAGTTTTTAGTATGTCACGGTGACCACGGACACCGCAAAGATATCACGGCCTTCTCCCACCTAAAAAAAGACAGCATTTGACCCATCTCTCACTCCCCCACCCTCTCCAGCCACTCACACACCAACACACTCCCCAGAATTAGATTTATGCTCAATTCAACGCTGCTCTGTCCGTGGATGTCCACGGATCCAACATAGCGGGCTCATCAAAAGAATGTGATACACCTCACGCTTCACCTCAACCAATCAGTGAACATGTCGTATGTCCGCAGACATGATGTAAGTCATTTATCCAATTGGTGTCTTGTCCATGGAGTGTGTCCGCGAAGCAGACATAGATATCACTAATTTTTTGAGACCCACTTTTTGTTCGTTTTAAAAAAAACGACTCGACATGTTTTCACCAAATCTACAAAAGTACCCTTTCGAGACCAAGCCGCCGCTCCTGCCGCAAATTTGGTGAAAATCCATCCAGCGGTTTGGGCTGTAGACATGTGCAAAACATTTTCTCCATTCATTCTATGGGAAAAAAAGACATTTTGGGACCCCCCTATAACTTTGCCCCCCCTTCACCAAACCTCACCAAACCTTGTAAAGAAATTCAGAGTGGGCCATATACTTTTTTCTGCAAGGTTTGGTGAGGATTCGTCCAGCTGGAGCAAAGTTGTAAGCCACCCAAAAAGCGCTCTTCCTATGGGTTTAGCAACTTAACCATAACTACATGGCCACTGCCGCAGACCATGTAATTCACTAAAAAATCTTTGTTAAAGAACCATTATGGTTAAGTTCCACTAATAAAAACCTATGAAATTCAATGAGAAAACATTGTTATAGGGACTTTATGGTTACAAGTAAAACTGAAAAACCTCAGAAATTCACTAGTTATGGTAAGCTAAGCAACCATAGCTCGTGCCACCACCGTGCACTGCTAAGACTAACACTTAGGTCATCAAAGATGACATCACACATGTCATTGATGACATCACTGATGACATCACATATCTGGCCCACTTGTTTTTGTTCACTGACATATCTAGGCCAGATGGTTTTGTTCACTGACAGTCACAATATTAAAATTCAAAAGGTGCTATTGTGTTAATCTTGTCATATTTTCTTAAAGTATTTTCCTTAAGGTTTGGTCTCAGCTCATGGTGCACTTACATGGTACAATAAGCAGGCCTCAAACAGACAATTCATTTGTATAGATGAAGATATACTGTAATGTTATTAACATTTTCTGAAGATGCTGTTTCGTTCTTCCTTATGTTAGTTTCCCTGCATGTGCCTCTGATTTGTATGCATTGTGGTTCTTCATATGTATTGTTTGTACTAGCAGAAGTGTGTAGTAAGTCTTGAATTGTTGGCTAGTTATTACATGTTTAACGTTACTCAAAACTGATAATGTAGCATTCATTATTGTACTATCCAAAATTACAAGATTATCCATTTGTACTTCTATGGTGCATGCTGCAGCCATTGCCTATGTTTATGTATGATTAGGTTCTGATAGTAACAACAACACTGCAATACGATGTTGTTTAGATGAGTACATTCTTTAATAGATTAAATAGGTGATGATAGGTCTCCCGATCACCCCTGACATCGTGTTACCAACATTATAAACAGAACCCCTTGTAGGGACTTTTTATAAAAATGTGATGTCATCAATTACATTTCTGATGTCTTGGGTGTTAGTCATAGTCTGAGGTCTTTTGGTTTTACTTGTAACCATAACATCCCTTTAACAACATTTTTTCATTGCATTTCATAGTTTTTTTATTAGTGCAACTTAACCATAACATCCCTTTACCAAAGTTTTTTTCAGTGAATTTCATGGGTTTTTACCAGTGTATGCTATTTTCCTACAATTTACTAATATCACACTTACCCCAATATAGCAATATTTGTGTCCAATTTATAAAGTTTCACCTTATAACTCTGCCATTTCCCACCTTTTAGTATAATTTCTAACACTTCTAAACACTTTTTGCAACTTTTTCCACTGATTTTGCGTCCGTTCATGTCCGCTAATGTCTGACATCATTGTGGACCTTCCCGACAGTGCCACGTGACCATGCACTTGTGCGTGGCAGGATGACCTGTCCGCGAAGGTGTCCGCACTTCACGATCAGGTCCAGGCTTCGACAACAGTTCAAAACTGCATTTTCTATTCTTCTAGGAACTTTCAAGCTCAAAATGTACCCTTGCAAAGATCCTACACCTAAACTTACTAATTATCCATTAACAATCTAACACAAAGCACGTACTTGGAAGAATATTAGCAACACTGCTGAAGGGCACCAGTTATTGCCATCCCTCCTCCCCAAGAGCCACTACCACCACCAGCTGGAGAACCCACACAACAAAACAAGTACAGTGCTTCCAAAGACAATGAAGATGACAAAGAACATGAAGTAGAGGAAGTGCCTACCTCTAGCACCCAGAGGGAATCATGGGTGTGGCAGTTCTTTACCACTGTTGGGAATGTACCAAAGGCTAAAGATACCAAAGTGAAATGTACTGAGTGCAACTTTGTACTCAGTCGCAGACTATCTGGGCAGTACTCCTAAGGGACCGCATCCATGCACCGCCACACCAAATTGAACCACTGCAATCCTCTCAGAAAGGCTGTTCCTTTCTTAACAAGTAGTAGGCTGTCTTCCGCCACCTCATTTTCCTCAACCAATACTGTAACCACACAGCTTACATCTGTGGGACTCAAAATCCTAGCAGCTACCGTGCATGCAATAAAAGAGGCTGTTGATCCATATATTTCGAAGACAACAGTCCTCTGTATTTACTTCAACACACCACTCTGCAGGGTGAAGCAATTTCGAAAGTGCTTTGGAAGCTGTAATCAAGGAGCATGAGAAACACTGCCCCTACCATAGAAGTAACATATGCGCAACATCTTCCCCTTTCCACCTACCGCTCCATATTAGTATTGGTGCCCCTTCCCTCATTGCCCTCCCCACCTTAGGTAATAAAGTCACTTAAAAAAAAAATAATCAAACAACAACAAAAGGACGGTTCGTTTAGGAACCACCTTTCACAGTTAAAAAAGAGAACAAAAAAAATTCTTTAAGACTCCTTCTACTTTACATTTCTCAGTAAAGTACATATATTCTATAAGATTTTCCAACATTTCCATTTGAATTTTGTGTTATGCTAATAGTATTAATGTGGCATTCATCCCCCGTTCCAGGGACTGGAGTGGGGGATAATGGCCCGACAGCCCAAGTTATCTGCCCAAGCAAAGCGAGGGCGGATTTTGAGGTCTCCAGACCGTTATCCCCCATTCCAGTCCCTGCAATGGGCGGTGAAGACCATTAGCATCCCCGGTTCCCAAAGCAATAAAAGAAATGAAGGATTCTTCTTCTTACACCTGGACGCCTGCATCGCACTGTAAGAAGGAAAATCCTTTTCCAAGATGGCCATCGTGAAAGGGAATGCAGGGCTCCGTACAGAGCCCCTCTTCCCTTTCCATGGCAGCCAACAGAAGGCGAATAGAGAACCCTATGACTATATTACCACAAGCACAAGTTTGTTTCCCTTTCAAACCTATCCCACTTTCAAATAACTTTACCATATAGCCGGTCCCAGGTGAACATGGCCACTAAACCACATTTGTGATCCCTCGTGGTTATGGCCAGTAGCCAGATTGTCTGGGTCATGAGATCATGCCATGACTGGAACAATCTGCCCACTGCCCATGGCCACACACTATAGCTCAGTCACCAAAAGCATATCACTATTTTTTGCACCTACATTATGACACTATAAAAAAATAAAAATAAAATATGGGCACATTTGCAAAACCATGCTTTAAGGTCCTTGCCAATGCTCCATACATGAGGTTGCTGAAATCCACCCATGTTTTATTTTTTCTAAAGTGTCAACATGTAGGTACATACAATAGTCATATAACTTAGCCCCCACTTGACAAAACCCATTCAGACTTTAGACAGACATTCAAGGTTGGGACTATGATCTTTCTGGAAAATGTTGTCCTCATTCTTCAAACGGCAACAAAGTTATAAGCCATTTAAAATCCAGAGACCGCCCTCTAATTTAGCCCCCTCTTACAAAATCCCAGCAAACTTTACAAAAACATGTGCATCTAGATCTGAAATGCTTTTGCAAACTTTTGTGTAGATTTTGTGAACAATACAGGACAAATCCGAACCTCTGGACTGTTTGTGGACTGTCAGGGGTTAAAAACACCAGAAACACCAGTATTGTCCTTCTTACGGCCATATACCATCCCATCCTCATCAACCCTTAACTCCCCAGAGATTGTTTGATAAGTTGGACAAGTGCAATGGTGTGTTTTTTAATATGTTTCTACCGCAATGTCGACGGACACCGGCCGCTGACCGCAAATCCAACATGGTGGCCGTTTCTGAAAATTTAACGCAATTCACCCTTTTCATCATCCAATCAGTGGGCGCGTCTGATGGGACAGGGAAGTGAGTCTGCCAACATAACCCAGATACTTTCTTTACCTGCTTTTAGCCTGTTTTAAAGAAAACTACTGGAGAGATTTACACCAAATCTACAAAAGCACACTTTCAGGACCAAGCTGCTGCTCCTGCCACAAATTTGGTGAAAAACCGTCCCACAGTTTAGGCTATAGGCCGAGCACATTTTGTTTTCCATTGCGTCTATGAAAAAAATAATTTTTGGATACACCTATAACTTTGCCCCACCCCTTGATGAAACCTCAACACACATACCAGAAACATTCAGAGCGAGCCATATACTTTGTTTGCAAAGTTTGGTAAGGATTAGTTCAGGTGGAGCGAAGTTAAAAGCCGCCCAAAGAATGCTCTATCTATGAATTGAGCAACTTAATCATAACTACATGCCGCTACCGCGGCCCGAAAAATATGTTATAATTCTGCTGCATAAACAACAAGGGTTAAGTGACACTCTTCAATGTCACTGTGGTGTTTTTAAAACAGGAGTCCAGAAAGTTGCAAGTAGCATTTAAACATGCATCATAAGCAATTTTAAATCCATACGCAAATGGAGTTCCCACAAGCAGTGGCATCCGAAAATTCGGCAGCCTATATAGTTCGCCTTATAGGAACCCTTCAAAATCCTATTGTTCATAACTTTTGATGCGAATAACCGATTCTGCCGAAATTCTGAAAGTAATTAAACGTCTGCGGGTCCCCCTAGAGTGCTAAGTTTTGTAAAGATTTGTTGAAAAATAAAAAAGTTATTAAGCATCCAAACATTTTTTTTTTCTCCAAAGGTGCAACCTACATCTCATTAATTTTCCCATAGATAAAAAAGGTCAATTTTAGTGAAAGAGCACAGCCCAACCTGCTGGAAGGATTGGGACCAGGTTCAAACCACTTGGGCACGAAGCGTTGACTCATGATCCATGTGTGGTTTGGGGTTATTCCATGCTGTGGTTATTTTAAAATTTGACAGAGAAGGGGGGCCCCTTCTCTAAAAATAATAGTTATATCTCCCATGATGCATTGCAGGATCATGGTTTTCAGAAATGAAATAACCGCCATCTTTTTTTTCTCTCGATGCAAGAGATATTTGTGGCTGTAGCCGAGGTTATGGAAAAATGAAACGCAGTAAAAAACTATTTGCGGGTTGAGAAAAATACAAATGCCATCATGGTAGAGGTGGGGGTGGGGTTAGAAAACACTCAGAGAAATTTGGGATTTAGAAGGCGTCTAGGGGGTCTAGGGACTGAGTTTGCAGCACAAAGCTTTCTGTAGCCTCGGCTTTAGCCTCAAGTAGCCAACATCTGAAAGCAAACTGCGTCACAGAAGCAGCATGTGTTCTGGGGTGAAAGGGAGAGGGCAGGGGCAGTGCGGAGGCCAGCTGGAGAGTGGGGGAAGCTGGCACAGATGAGGGGGCACATGGTGAGGTGCAGGGGGAGGAGGCAGGAAATATTTTATTTCTGCCATTTTGCCCGTATGAGCGGCTATATCCGGGACTACAAAGGACTGCAGATAGCTGAGGGTATGTGTAATTCGATATCCGTGGCTATTTACAGGGTAATTCATAGATTTCAGCGCAGAGAGGCAGTGTGCACCAGCGTGCGCCAGCCATGTGCGCTAAACAGCATTCTGGCGCACTGCATATTAATGGAATATCAAAGCCATTTTGAGCGCTGGCGCAGAGAACATCCCGCAGCGCCAGTTACGCCCCCAAGAATGCCCCTTGCGCAAGTATAAGGCATTGAAATCCCCAATGCAGCACAAAGGGCCGTGCTAACCCTGCACCAGTTCACAGGGCCGGGACCGTGCATTTGGGGGGTGCGCAGGAAGTTTCACAGGTGATAGGCCTTGGGTGAGCGGGGTACGTGTATTCTGAGTGGTGCGCGGGGAGCATCACACACGATAGGGCTTGTGCGAGCGGGGTACGTGTATTTTGGGGGTTCGTGGGAAGTATCACACACGATAGGCCTTGTGTGAGCGGGGTATGTGAATCTTGGCGGTGTGCAGGGAGTATCACATGTGATAGGGCTTGTGCGAGCGGGGTATGTTTATCTTGGGGGTGCGCGTGGAGTATCACATGCGATAGGCCTTGTGCGAGTGGGGTACGTGTATCTTGGGGGTGCGCGGGGGAGTATCACACACGATAGGCCTTGTGCGAGCGGGGTATGTGTATCTTGGGGGTGCGCAGGGAGTATCACATGCGATAGGGCTTGAGTGAGCGGGGTATGTGTATCTTGGGGGTGCGCGGGGAGTATCACAAGCGATTTAGCTGGGCGAGCGGGGTACGTGCATTCTGAGGGGTGCACGGGGAGAATCACACGCGATAGGCATTGGGCGAGCAGGGTACGTGTATCTTGGGGATGCGCGGGGAGTAGCACACGCGATAGGCCTTGTGCGAGCAGGGTACGTGTATTCTGAGGGGTGCTTGGGGAGTATCACACTCGATAGGCCTTATGCGAGCGGGGTATGTGTATTCTGAGGGGTGCGCGGGCAGTATCACACGCGATAGGCCTTCGCAAGCGCGGTATGTGTATTTTGGGTGTGCGCGGGGAGTATTACACGTGATTTCGCTGGGTGAGCGGGGTACGTGTATTCTGAGGGGTGCGCAGGGAGAATCACACGCGATAGGCCTTCTGCGAGCGGGGTACGTGTATTCTGGGGGAGCACGGGGAGTATTACATGTGACTTCACTGGGCGAGTGGGGTATGTTTATTCTGAGGGGTGCGCAGGGAGAATCGCACGCGATAGGCCTTGGGCGGGCGGGGTACGTGTATCTTGGGGGTGTGCAGGAAGTATCACACATAAATTGGTAGTGTGGGTCCCCCCAGGTGTGCCCTCTCCTCCCTCCCCAGGCCCTGCTGGCAGCCCACACAACAGGGGACTACCCTGCACCCCAGGCCATGCCCCGCAGGCAGCACATCCACCTTGGGCATGCCCCGCAGGTAGCCCATCCACAGTGGGCATGGCCCCCAGCTTGCCCACATGTCACCATGCACCAGTGAGCACCGACTCATGTCCCCCTGCACCCCACCCACCCAGCAGTGACAGGCACCTGCCAGCAGGCCCCAATTCATGTCCCCCTGCACCCCCACCCACCCGGCAGTGAGGGGCACCTGCCAGCAGGCTCTGACTCATTTCCCCCTGCACCCCCACCCACCCGGCAGTGAGGGGCACCTGCCATCAGGCCCTGACTCATGTCCGCCTGCACCCTCACCCAACCCGCAGTGACAGGGACCTGCCAGCAGGCCCCGACTCATTTCCCCCTGCACCCCCACTCACCCGGCAGTGACAGGCACCTGCCGGAAGGCCCCGACTCATGTCCCCCCCAACATGTCATCATGATCCACAATCATGGCCCTCATGGCCACCCAAATTCCACCGCACGCCACCCCTGCCCACAGAACTAACCAAGTATTACATCCACCCCACATTGAAATGCCCATTACATGAAATAAATCAAATGGCATTTATGTACATCAACACATGTCCGTCACACACACACAATGGGTGCCAGTGAATTTGAAAACCCACATCATGACATGCATGAAACCAATGAGAGAATACCACACATGTGCCTGTGCCTGTGCCCTGGCTCTTGATGCCTGCACGTCCTCCTCCTGCTGGGGTGCAGTTGTTGGTGTGGCCACCCCTGCTGGACCTCCGACTCCCGACTGTGGCAGGGATGTGTCCTCCACCAGCCTGGCCGCTGGGTCAGAGGCAGCTTCACAGGGTACGCAGGTGATACATGGGCCGGAAGATGGCACGGACTACGACTGGCGCATAGGGGGTTCAGCTGAGGAGGGGGTCGGAAGAAGGTCCAGCAGACGGAGGAATCCAGTCCTGGTGACCCATCCCAGTAGGTCGACACGGTCAAAGAGGCATCCGAGATGACGTGCAGTGTCTTCACAAAAACACTGCAGGTCATCTCGCATGCCCCGTTGACGCAACGCCATCCCAGCCAGGACAGGCTCAACCTGGTCCCGGATTGCCACGTCCACAGGGAGAGGAAGGCCAGTTGTTGTGCGCTCATCCCCTCCCTGAAAACGGGTATGGACGTAGGCATCCCTGCTTGTGCCGGATGATGCAGTCACAGGATCGGGGACAGGATTACAAACCGGCACCTCCGTGGCAGCCTTTACTGCCTCCTGTCCCTGCCCCTGGACTGCATCACTAACACTAGTGGAATACCCCCTACAGACCCTGTGTGTGTCCCTTCCACAGCCTATTCATCAACCACACCCCCCAGCAACCTGGATGACTCCGTGCCATCTTCCTCCATCAGACCCTGTGGGGTTTCAGCTGCCCCTTCTGCTGCCGAGGAGTCCACCTCTGAACTCTGCCTCTTGGACCTACCCTCGTCAGCTGCGGCCAAGGACGCGGCACCAGACTCCTCACTCCCCGACGAGATGACAACATGGGAGGGGAGCTGGGCCTTGTGTCTCCAGCTGGCGGTGCGATCCCTGCCGCTTTGCTGCACAGCACCGTCTCTGCCCTCTTCATCAGTTGATGCTGCAGACAGGGAGAGATAGAACACAGGCTTCAGGGCACTGTACAATGGTCTGATACACACATGACAGTTGTACATGAGTGGCATTGTCAAACTTCAAACATCGCATCACACTCCCCAACACACATGTAATTTCAACTCACACGCATGAGCACATCAACAGGAATGTTGCACCTGGCAGCACCATCCATATACAAACAACAGCATGAGCAGCCGACCGTGAGCCTGACGTCACATGTAACACGGGGAGTGCAGAACACATGCATACACGCCACCAGACATACATGCATCTGTACATCTCCACCACCTGTCGCTGTGATAACATCCCCATCCATGTCACATCTGGCAATCAGTCTCCTACATGTCAGTGTCACATGCATCAATGGTGTATCACAGTTGCACACTTGTCAAATACACACACATGCAAATGTACATAATGCAGATACATGCAGGTGGAAGCAGCATCCATGTGTGACACCACAACCATGCCACAGTACATACACAGAATTTCAAAAATGTGTGCACCCACACCTGCATTTGCCAAGCATGCTTACCAAGAAATACACCATAGATGTGTCTCACACATGAGAGGACTCACATGCAGCAGGCTCATTTCCCTGTACATACACATGCATACATGGCCCTACACAGACATATATACAACCTGCACACTCCTGCCACACCTAAACATGCACAACATCCAATCAGTACACATGTACACTTACCGCTCGACTCCAGACGGGTCTGCCTCTCAAGGACCTGGAGGTGGAGCACTGGGCGTATACGTTGCAGGATCCTCACTTGGTTGTTGGTTAGGCATACCCGCCACCCCTTGGCATCCGCTGCCTTCAAGAGGCATGGGCCTTGTTGATGGTCCTGGACCTGAAGTCCTCCCAGTGCTTCCGGACGTGTTGAATGTCGTGGACTGCCACACCCTCCTCGTAGATGGCAGTCACGATGTCCATCCAGATCCTCTTCCGTCCTGCATTGTCGGCGCGCAAACTTCCAAAGAGGGCATCATACTGCCCCAGGACTTTCTCCACGAGGATACCAACTTCACTGGCACTGAAACTGGTAGCCATCTGCCTCTCTGGCTGGGGGTTGCCAGTGGTGCCAGATGGTGTTGTGTCTGACATGGTAACCCCAGAGGCAGGCGTGGGTGGGAAACTGGTTCTGGGGCTGCGCTGTGGAGCGATGGTATACCAGTTGGGAGTCTTCTGTTCCAGCAGGAGTGCTCACAGCAACGGCACCCCTGCAGATGGCTGACGTGCAGGCACCAAATAGCAGGGCACGTGGACAGCAGGCAGGCAGCAGCAGATGGCAGGTCGGAGTGTGCTCGGGGATCTGGAGGGCAGGAAAATGGCCTTCTGGGCAGGAGCGTCGTCTTCCGTGTGTTGTTGCATGGCCAGCTTGATATGGAGTGATTTGGCATGTGATAAAACTGCACGTCAGCGTGTAATTCGAGCAAAGGCCCTTAGCGTGTAAGCGCGTCTGTGAAGTGACGCGCAAGGGCATTTCCCTCAACACGGGTGCATGTTGATTGTACACGTGCAAAAACTGCACGTCCGGGTGTGACTGCGTGCAATTGGAGGAAAGGGAATTAGCGCGTATGCGCGTAAGTGACGTTGCACATGTGGGCTGGCTTAAAAGGTACGCGTGGGACACCATTTTCTTGTACATGCTTTTTGTGGAGAGGGAGCGGGTGATTCTTGTACTTCTTGTCAGTTCACACGCGATAACTTCACAACGATTCCAGTTCATACTCCCTGTTTACTCAGACAGCGTTCAATTCTTCTTTTGGCGGGGGTGTTGCCAACGCGCACATGCGCGTCTTTTTCACATTCTTTTTCCAGGCAGACGGTGAGTCGCGCACATATTTCCCAACTGTGGTTGCCCCCGTGTGTCGCGTACCCATTCAGAGGTCATTGTAGGCTGTGTGTACCATGCGTACGCCTTTTTTTGTGTTTCTGGGTGCCAGAGCGTAGTGCAGGTTCATTTTTCCACGCACGTACTCTACGAGCGGTTGCGTGCACGTTAAATATTGTTTTTGGGGTGCCTGTGCATTGCGTGACCCATCATCGTCCCCCAGGGTTAACAGACAGCCTTGCTAGAGCACTAGGGTACGAATTCCATCTAGTACCCTACCCCTTTCACCCCAATTCCCCAGGACAATTGTTTACTGCAACTCCCATATGCACAATAACATCAGTGCCATGGTTGGGAGGTGACCAAGCAGTAAAGGAGGCAAAGGTGGCCGACCTCAAAGAGGTAGGTGCGGTAGGGGACGTATGCACCTATGCCCCCCCCAACGGTGAGATGTAACTGACACCATCCAAGCTCAGCCCTTGTTAAACCGACCCATATTGTCAACAGAACCGGCACAGGATGACTCCCAGGCTGACCTCTGTGTCACCAAGTCTAAGCTACGTGTGTCAGTGAAAGTTGCTGTCACCAGGCCACGTGGATCTGGGTCAGAACTGTCATCTGCTGCTCCAAGTAGCTATGGTGAGGAGGCTGCAGGGGCAGCTGCAGCTCAATCCACCCCAGCTCCGAGTCTCCCAGCCAGTATAGTGTCGGTCCAAGTCCATCACACCAAGGTTGGTCCTGCCAACATCACCCAGCAGCCAATGCCTGCAGTGAGACCTTTGGTCATCGTGCCTTTGGCAACTTCCAGTGCCCAGTCCATCTGTGCTTCTGCCCCTACCAACCAGAGCGGCGTAAGCCACTCAGGGGCCGCACCACCTTCCAAGAGGAAGAAGGGTGCTCTTGCAGTACAGGCTGGGACCCCAGACACGGCTATCCACGCTGGCACGTCAAGGAAGCCTAGTTTCAATGATGCAGAAATAGATGCACTTGTGGGCTATGTGTCGGCCCATGGCCGCGAAAATGGTGGTGACTGCAAGGCGCAAGACTACGACTGCTCAATGTAGGGCCCACTGGCAGACCATCGCGGACCACATTAGTTCCCTTGGATTTGGGAAGCGCACAGCTGATGATTGCTCTAAGCGCTGGAATGACCTGAAACGCAGAGCAAAGAACAAGCTGGCTTCAAATCATACCTCTACTCTGGTGACTCGCGGTGGGTCTCCACCAGAGGAGGAACAACTCACTGAACACGAGTCTGTCGCTGGAACATTCATCACAGAGGATCAAATCCAAAGCATGGGAAACCTACCAGATCTTGAAGCAATGTCCGGTGAGTGACCATGCATGTGTGTACAATCCATGTGTATGTTGCTTGGGTGATGTGTTCTGATTGAGTGCCAGGGGAGGCTGTCTAGTCATGACTTTTATGGGTCACCCATGTGGTCCCTCAAAACCATTCCCCGGCCTTGTGTTTCCATTTCACAGTATCCCTTCTGACCACAGTTCACTTTTTGCACATGATTAATCCACTTGGCCTTCAGCTGTCCTCTTGCCACAACAGTGTTCATATTGTTTTCCTCTTCATTCAGCCTGATTGATGAAATGATTAGCATATTTACAAGACATTTTTGTGCCCTACTGTACCAAATGTGGCATACTTCTGTCATAGATTACTCCACACAATGGCCCACATTTATTGACTTATTAGGGGAAAGATTTGTACAATCAGGCTGATTGAGTAATGTGCACCTACACATGGCCTGCACACTATCATTTTGGGGCCCTGTGTGAATGTTGAATATGACAATTGTATCCTCTCATGTCGAAGTGACCAACCATTGATGTATCCATGTGCCTGTCATCACTGCATCAGTGAAGACTGGCTTTTTTGCAGCGTGTGGCATATGCATGTTTTCTCACTCTTTTTTACATGTTTTATTTCATGATGTCCAACTCACATGGATGGGTCACAGTACTGATTTCCTACCATCTGGGTGTCCTTGTCAAATCTGCCATTGCTATGGTACATGCCGTCTGTGTGCTGGCATGTGTGATGTATGTGGATTGTCCATGCCACTCACAGGCTAATGTTTGATGTGACTGCTGTCCAGCCTGCAGCACATGTGTTGGTTTTCCATCTTGCAGTCATCAGTGTGTGCTTTTTGCCTCCCCTTCCACAGTGCATGCATGTCAGAGTTATTGTCATGTCGGACATGTGTCATTTATGTACTGGATCTCTGCCTCATCATGCCTATTTGTGTGTGCTATGGTGCTCATGCCTGTTTCCATTTGTTATATTTTATGTTTTTACAGATAATGAGGCACTTGATGCTGTTTAGGAGGAGGAGATGGGGCAGACCCAGGAGGACTCACAGCCACCAGTGGAGGGTGTGGGGTGGTGGTGGGTGAAAACCCATAACTCATACAGGCCATACTGTCCACAGGTGTCTCTGGGTACACCTCGGGAGACCTCTATGAATGAGGTGCTGAATCAGACATTGAGACATATGTGCCGTCGCAGGTGAGTGTTTCTGGCAGGGATGCTGTTCTGTCCAACCCACCTGCACCAGGGGTAGACCCTTCTATGGGGATTTCAGTGTTCGAAAGTCCACCTGTGGTGGTTATGGATGCAGGGTCACACTCCACAATATTTGATCCTGTTCCTGGGCCAGAAGATCAAAGGAGGAGTACAGTCCTGCAGCCTCAGGCAGTGCCAGCACAGCAAGGTGCACATCACCTTGCCCCAAACAGGTATGGTGCCTGCCAACGCGGTGGCCGTGCGCCACCAGGCAATACTGTGTGGGAGAACTCCATGTACAGTATAGCAGCACAACAGGGGACATTGTGTGAAATGATGGCTCAGGCAATGGATAGGGTGGCCACTTCCATTCTCCCACCTGAAAGGCAGATGGAGCTCCAGCAGCAGGCAACAGACTCCATTTGCCACTCACACAGGTAGGAAATGTTGACGTCCAACGGGGACCGACGGGCTGGACTGGAGACTCTGCACACAGCCATATCTGTAGAGTCACAGGCCCACAGGGAAGCCCTCAGGTTACAACACAGGTCCCTCAGAGATCTCTCATACTCGTAGAGATACACGTACACTCTCAGCTGAGCTCCAGACAACCGGTCAGGAGATCTGGGCATCATGCGAGGCCATGAATTTCTGGACAACAGCCTGCCTTTCTGCAGGTGTTCGGGGCATGTATATGTGCCTGTGGACTGAGGTGCGTACAGTCATGATGGCCAACACCTGGTGTAGGCAGCTTGACTGCGTGGCCTGTGACACACCCTCCATTATGGCACTAGTCTGCTGAAATGAACCAGTAGCCAAGAAGTGCATACATTGAGCACATTTTCCAAGAGGCTCAGTGCTTGCGAGCACAGGGTGGGTGATGTGAGGTCATCCTCCCACTCCCTCACCAGGTCTAGGATTATGTGTGGTGGAAATCTGTACCTCCAATACGCCTGGTCATCAGGCAATCCAAAAAGGCTGGTCTGGGTAAAAAAATGCGGGGCCTGGCTTTCCTCCTCCTCCTGCGTTGTCCCACGACCACTGCTGCGAGGAACAGTATATTCATTGTAACGTCTGAGCTTGTTTGTTGTTTGCGCCCACTTTTATGCTGTGCGGGGCTGCTTACGCCTGCTTCCTGCTGGCGTACGTGTTTCCGGATTAGCGCGTCTTTTTTAGCGCACGCCTTTCCCCTGTTCGATTCCATGAATACGTGTTGTTAGCACGCGTGTGGGCATTGCGAGCATTTACCTCTGGTACTTCCCCTGTAACGGCCACATTTTCTCGCGTTGTTCCGCATTCCGCGTGTTACGCCCCGTGTTACACCCACTTTTCTTGTGTGCGCTATGCTATGTGAGCTTTCCCTGTGCGCATAGCGCATGCCGTTTAGTGACATGTGCCACCCACTGATTTGGCGCACGTCCCAGCTTTTACTAGCGCAGCGCATTCCAGGAATTGATCAACGGCTGCGTGCACGGCTTTGGCACGCGTGCGCTGCGATTTTCATGCTTGCACTCCCCTTTCGGCGCACATTATTCCAAGAATTACCCCGTTAATTTGGGGTGTCATTGTTTTATATTTTTTGAAAGTAGTTTGTTTAGGTATAGTGACGTCGGTGGTGAAAGACCATGGTCAGTGATCTGGTAGGTATTAGAGGGTCTTTTTGTAGCCGTGGCTATGCTAAAAGTCAATGAACTGTAGCCGCGTGTATAATAAAATAATGTTTTAGTTATTATGTATTGTATTTGTGTATTTATGTATGATGAGTAGTCCTTGAAAGGACTGTTTTGGGTTACACTGAGCGTAGAACTTTAGCACATCTGGAGTACTGTTTTAGGTGTACTCCATTATGCCTGTAGAAATTGGACATGTAGAACTGTATGTTGTTCGCAATCCATAATTGTTTGTCATCTGTCATGAATGCTGGAACTGCTTTATTAACAATTCTCTGGGATTTCTCAATTTTACCATTAAATCTGGTGGTCCATCTCCATTTTTGCCTCTGAGTGAGATTGGAAAACATAAAGATGTTGTGAAGAGATAGTTCCATTAGTTTTCACATGTCTTGTTTTATCATTTACCCCTCGTAAATTTCCCAAATCATTGCCTCCTCAATTAATTAGTATGACGTCTGGGTTTTCTGTATTATTCAGACCTAACAATTTTGGAAAAACCTGGAACCAACGCATTCCCCACAATCCAAACAATTGAATTGTAAAATCTCAAAAACCTAGGTGCTTTTTAATATTTAGCAACCAAAACAGCCAACTTTCTCTAATCAGCCACACAGTTTTCAAATCAGCCATGATATCTGCAGTGTTTCTCTGTTACCAGGAAAATGATTGCTAGTTTTAATTTGTAGTAGTTTGTATGAGCCTGGTATGAGCCTGGTATGTAGGATGTGTGTGTCTTGTACTTTCTAATTGGTGGATGTTGCTCGTGTTAGTATTCACAGCTATCGAACAGCTACCCAGCGGGTGGCATTGCTAGTCACGTGTAGACACACACCTTGCCCCTATTGCAGCCGTGGCTATATTATTGTTAGCAAGTGACACGTCATGTTTGGTGGATGTGTGGTAGCCGCTGCTACCCCAATATTGGGTGGGCTGGAATCTTATATGCATTGAGTGTTTTGGGGGATTTTAAGAGACTAGGGGAGTAGAAGAGGACTATTAGGAGCAGAGGGGGGCTGGTAGGCATGTTGAGGACAGTTTTGGGAGTTTGGTGCAGTGGAAATGCAATTTTGAATTACATTTTTTGTGAAAAGCCACGGCTATCAGTAGATGTCCAGGGGGAGCTCTTGTATAGACAAAATTAATATAAAAAGCACATGCGTAGGTGCATCAATACTATTCTGTGTTTCATTCATTGAGACTGCAGCCATGGGTATATTTGCTGCATCTATAAATATACATGTTCTGTGCAATAATCATATGTTCATGGGACACAGTACAGAATTATATTTGTGTGTGTTATTTTATGTCTTTAGTTGTTCACTTATCTGATTTGAAGGCCAATTTAGTATGATTTGTGGATTGCAGGAACATTTGCGTCAAGCCACGGGTATGAATAACCACAGCTATGAAAGATGCTAGATGGGTTTTAAGTTTCATTGTTATTGGTTGTTCTTACTTTTGCATTTGCGTAGGACTTGATAGGTTGTACTGAAAATGTGTCAGCTATCTTAGTGTTTTTATTGGTATATAGTCCTCTTTTTGGCATTTGTTTTGCAAAATATAAAAGCCAACATTTTCTGCAGTTTTATCCTTTTGATTCCTGAACTCTGACTGTGCACATGGCAGGAGTGTGGCTAATGTGAAAGTAAGTGTTAATCTTTATTTACACATCTGAAGGTTTATTTGCAGTGTTGTGTGTATTAGTTGTAGTAAACATTGCTATTCTAATGTATCGTGAGGTATGCATTACTTGTTGGTGTTTGGAGTGTTTTGTGATGTAGTTCAATTGCTGGTGTTGTGCAAGTTAATTTTTGTAATGTGCTTATGTTTGTATTTTCTTGTAGCTGCATTGTTATCATCATCCGAGTACATTTGCACTAGATGTTGTACAGTTAACTCCCATGAAATATCAAAACATAGTGGTACTGTCGGAGATGGGAGCAGCAGATCTGTACACTGTACATGGAAAGCCTCCTTTGTGGCCTTTCCAGCATTTTGGATGATTCTTCAAATGCAGTGGTTCAGCTGTTTTCAGACTCTGGCTGTTGGTGGCACCTCCTTCAATGTGTGGTGATGATTTTGCACAACCACTGCTTACAGCTCCAGTGATGAGGGAAGATGACACGTAAATCAAAGATGGTGATGTTGTTGCATTGGTGGATGAAAGTGCTGCCGACAGAATATTGGATGGCATGGTGTTGAGTTTTGTTGTAGAAGTACCAAATCTGCAAATTTCTGCAACAATGTTCTTTGACTTTAAAGAAGTGCCAACTGTCAGCAGTGGTTTGCATCCTAGTTGTCATTTTACTTGGTGCTGATGAATTCACAACCGAAATGATGTTATCACTGGTGTTACTATCATGGTTACAGGAATAGTGTTTCTTCCTGTGTGATTGTTTTCCAAGTTCACTTTACCTTCCCATCCTTTGGTCTGCATGCAACTAGCATAATGTTCTTTGTTTATTTTCACCCAGTTTATCTACCCCTTTTTTTGTACTGGTATTTTCTTATAGTCTTTTATATTGTTGTATGTATTTTTCAATCCAGGTTGGATTTTTTTCGCAATGACCCAATGATTATTATGTGCAAAGAGAACAACAGTGCACTATGCACTAATGTTGTATCGTTTGTATAGTGCATGTGATGCATTGCACATAAAATATGAGGGTCATAAAAATGTGTGTATTAAAAGGCATTTATTAAAGTGTATTTGTCAGTTTATTGAACTGATTCTGTTTTCTCTTTTTCAAATAGAAGGATATTTTTTTTTTAAACATAGATATATAGCCACAGCTACGGGCCAGCCCAATAAGCCATCAGCATTTGGAGACGTGGGTAACCAGAGCAACGGCCAGGAGAGGTGTCTTAGGCGTGATTTCAATGTAATGTGCGAAAAGTGCATTCTTCATGTACCCCCTTTTTACTGTGACTTTTGTTATACATATTATGCATTAAATTCATTAAATTCATGGAAAGAAAGACACACAATCACATAGCCATGGTTATAAGATTTGAGGCATAATCAGATTTATTTGGGAGGGGATGTGGTTGTGGGGATTTTTTCTATTTTAGTTAGAAAAGATTATATATCTTGTTCTGTAGCCCAGTTTTCTGTATTTTTTACTGTTCATGACTACTTTGAAATGTTCAAAGTCCTTTTTCATTGATTGCATGTCTTTTTGCATATTCATCAATAGGTCTTTTAATTCAGTCAAGAAATCCATAATTAGGTTGTTGGGTTCTTGTTGTGGTTCTTCCTATTTGAATATTCTAGAGACTTGAATCATTTCTTCATCTAAAAATATTTGAAATATTTTTAAACAATTAAAAATATAATACACTTTCAAAATATGTGTGTTGATTGTATACACATTTGATAGTTTGATAATAGGTTGATGAATGGTATGGGTTTGTTGACTGATATTTGTTACTATAAATATAATTGTTAGTCTCATTTTACATGAATATATAGAATGTACTTCCAAAAATCCTGATTGTGGTGTATTTTCTACAGGAGCAATGTTTTCTGCGTCTTCTTTTTTAATCTCTTCCTCAGTAGGGTAATTCCCCTCTAGCCATTCCAGGTACTGTTCTATTTTAGTACTAGTACAGAGAATCACTTCTTTTGAGTAGAGATTTAGAATTTGGAATGGAGGAAGGTTAATGGGGAGAGAATGTAGAGTGTTTGTGTTTGCTTTGTGATTGGTTGTTAATTGTTTGTGTGGTTGGTGGCTGCCAATAGGATTTCAAGTACCTCCAATGCTGGTGAATTGTATAGCGCCTTTGTGAGAATTTATTATTTCAAGTGATGTTTATATATTCCAATACAATTGTAGATAATATTGTATTATTAAGAGTTTCTGTACATAGTAAATTTGTATTGTTTGAGGGTGATGTGTACCCTTATGAAATAGTGCTGTTTTTGGGATATATGTATTGTTTCATTTGATATTTGAAACATGGATCCAATTTCAGAAGGAAAGTAATCTCTTTGTTCAGAAGATTGTGGAAATTATTTTGAGAATGTGGTTAAGAGTGATGTTGAGGACATAGGTGATGGGTTCTCAAACCATTGACTTACAAGGTTTTTTGGTTTTGTAATATTATTTTAGATGGAGTGTTTGAAATGAGGGGAAATGCTGCGATTGTGGCGTATTTTCGACAGTGAGCACAGGTTTCTTTCTCCTTGGGAAAAGAACATTTATTGATCATCTAAGAAAAAGCGCACCAACAAGATTTAAAAAATGTTTTGAATCATCATACAGGCAAAGGTTATTTCTATGATTGAAAATGATTGAAAATGTTGTTGATATGTTGGTAGAAGAACCCAAAGACTCTTTTAAGAGCCACCCAGAGAACTTTTTAAGTATATTGGAAAAGGAAAATATGTTTGTTTCCTTTTTTAAAATAATCACGGCTACGGTAGCAGACAATGTAATGTTGTGTCCTGTCAGGTGATTGCAGCTGCGGGTATCAACCACGGGACAGGCTACAGCCGCTGCTGCGCCGCGGGCACATTTTTGGACGGTGCAGCCGCAGCTACGACTGTCGCGCCTTAGCTGTGGGAATGAATGAACCAATCACATCCTACGGTCTTTTATAGCTGTGGATAACCACAGGATAGCTGTGGGTACAAAAAGACAAATGGCACATCGTGTATTTTTGGAGGGTGCAGCCACGGTCATAACTATTGAGCTTCAGCCACAGGTATAAACAGTCCAATCTCTATACATTGATCATGTTGTTCCATTGATTTTAAACCACACAATTTCACTTTTGTTTCTTCTGTCATGCTCTCATGTGTACCGTTATGTTGTATGAATTGTTACACCATGTCTTTTTGAATCTCTAAACATGGAAGGGGTAGCCGCGACTACTTAGGGTTAACACGCTTCATCGCTATGACAAGGCCAGCCACACGTCGTGTTTTTTTATAGACTTTTATAACCGTGGGTATTGATCCATCACTATACCCGCAACTATTGCTGGTTGTATTTTGGTACAGTGATCAGATTATATTATGGAAGTTTTAGCTCACATTTGTACATCTGTTTCTGTTTGGATGTCTCCTGAAGGCTAATGTACACTTTTATGATCTTGTAACTAAATCATTCCATGACATGCAATGCAGTGACTGTGGTTGTAATTTACATTCAACACTGCAAAATCTAGTTTTTAATAAGTATGTATTGATTATGTTTCAAAGATACAATTCAGATGATAGGAAAATTAACACGTCAATAATGAATTTTGTAAATAGTCAAGTTTCGGTTAGTAAGAAAACATTTAAAACGTGTGCAATTATTGTTCACGAGATGGCATTCATTGAACCTGGACATTTCCCTACATGGGCATGTACAGAAGTAGATTGGCTTGTTTGTAATGACTCTATAGTACCACACCAAGCTAGATTGCCAAACGGTTTAAAGAATGCTTTCTTAATGTTGTTAGAAGCAAAGTTTTAAAATATATCTGTAATATTCTTTGTGAATATAAACATGCAACATAAATATTTGAAATACAAAAATAGCCTAATAAGTGGTTTATGTAAAGTAGGAAATGGTTTGCTACTCGGATGTTTTTTTAAAAACAGTACTAAATAAACATAGAGGTAGTATTGTAAATATTATATAATTTAAAAGAGGAAAAAACATTCTGTAATCTTCTACTTCTGTTTTATTGTATAACACACTGCCTATATTAATATGTACAATTGCTCCCTATAAGTGCAAGGTTACATAAATGGTTTCATGCACATCATTTTGAGTGTGAGGGAGTGTAGAAGCTGATGACTGTTTACATATGAAACAAGTAAACAATAGTTTGTAGATACAGAAACATATAGTACAATTGAAATACAAAATCAAAATAACTGACTGAAACGGTAACTTTGTTAATTGTTTAAATATGATTTATGTGCAGTGTGGAGTTTTCAGATAAGTCAGACCATCTATTCAGTCCTTAAACTGTGCATATTCTTTCATTTTGTATGGTAGGTTTATGATAATTGTGATTAGCCTCTAAGCTGTGCAGGTGGCCAGAAAAGGTACACACACCAAATTTGGAAAGAAGACATTTCAATGTTGATATAATTTTTATAATTTAGAATACATTTGATATAGACAAATAAGTATTCCACACTGAGTAGCAGTATCAGTGGAACCAGAAGTTTTGGTAATAATTTGTAGTTGTATGTTTTCTTTTATTAAATATGATGTGTATGATATGAAATATCATTATGAACTTCTCATGTGTGCAGGTGGCCAAACAAAAGGATGCCCACAGATTGTATAAAGAAGTATGCAAATGACATTTGTTGTGTGATTAGTGTTGTTTTTGATACATGTTAATATATTTATTCACAACATATTTTATTGTCTACATATTATTTATAAAATAGGTATGACTATAGTCTAAAAAGATTAATATTCAAAATAATATTACAGTTTGGCATGTCTTCATTAATTTCTTTGTGAAACTGAAGACAGAGTTATGTTATATGTTTTAGTTTCCTGGTGAAGGTTGCATAAAGTAATCTGTGAATTAGTCATCATGTAGTATAAAGTCATCTTTGTATATTATTGTAACATCTGTGCATTCTAGTGACATGCATTTATTGGTGTACAAACTATGGATGTTTTAGGCAATTCTTTTTTTGAATTTGCTGATGCAAAAAGTAGTTTGTAATGACTTAAATGTTAAGTATTTTAAATAACAGAACAGAGTTTTTTTTCTCTCCATTAAGAAGTTTTTTTTTCCTCTAATGCATGATTAATGAACACAACTTTGTAATGATTGTATACTTGGAATACAATCAGTATTTTTCTAGTATCATTATGAGAAGAAAACATAAATAATTTTGTATTTATTTTGTTATGATGAACACCATAGTACCAATGCAGTGTGATAGTGCATGGTATAATTGCTCTTTACCATTAATATTGAGTACATTTAATTATGTATCTGGTATGTTATGTATATATGCACATACAAAGAATTGTGTATTTTTTAAATAATATTATTTTTAGCCACAGTTAAGGTACCAGCCAATGAATAGCAGGATTCTTTTTGCGTGCCTAAGGTGAGGAATGAGTGGAGAGCTTTTAATCGTGGCTTCGATAACAGCGTACTGAGTACTGAAACTGCATAAAATAAATTACAATAGATATTGTAATATATTTTTGCAGTCTGTGTTTAATTTGTAACATAAAAGGTGGTCCTTAAAAGGGCCTTTTTGGGGGATGGAAATAGGTGGGTGGAATAGGGTAGGAAAATGCAAAAGGATGAAACATTTAACAAAGGGAATTAAAATAAAATACGACATATATTTACTTATCTATTTGTTTTTAGAAAAAAGGGGAAAACAAATTGCCACTTAATAAAATATTAAGCATGACAGGTAATCTGCTGTTCAGCGATTAACTTTAGCCATTGCTCAATTCTGGCATCTCCCTTGACTACCCATTCGCAGCATCCTTTACACATGACTTTCATCCTGGAAAGGTTGGGTGTCAGCAACAGAGGAGTGAGTGTAGTGGATACCACTGCTGATGTAGACACTTCATTTCCACTTGGAGATGTTGCTGTACTGGTGGATGTAGGTTCTGCAGGTGGTGCTGATCTTTGCCTATGCAAATAATGGGTCCCATGTATTTTTCTTCTGGGATGTTCATGGGCTTTACAATATTCAACATCAACATAATCCCAGTGGACTCTCACCAGAAGAATATTCATTATCTATGTTCCCAGACTTTGAGACAGAATATTGGAAGGACCACGGCGTAGAGTTTTGCTGCAGAAGGTGCACAGTAGCTCTTCCACCTCTTTCCTGGAGTAGTATTCCTTCACTTTAAAGAAGCGCAAACTGTCTGCAGTTTTCTTCATGCTTTTGTGCTTCTTCCGTGGTGGTGAAGGATTGCACACCCAAATGATGACATCAACGTCACTGCTCCTACTGTCATGGTCAAACATGTTGCAATGTCCAACCGGGGAGGAAAATATAAAAGAATAAAAATGACAACACAAATAATACAATGCTGCAAAAAATGAAAACATTTTTAAAAAGGAAAAAAAAAGTAAAACTAAAAATAGACAAACTAAACAAATCAGAAGACAAAGGAAAATTGGATTTTGGAAAAACTGAATAAAAAGGATGAGGCGATTAAGGGGTAAAGTGCCAAAAGTGCTTGCAGTTACTCAAAACCTTTCACTAGCAAGTACAGAAAGCACAGATTAATGTAATGTTATGTTTTTGTGGGTGTGGTGATTTTTTGTGTCTGATTGGGCAGTCTTGTATGTGCGGATGTCATCAAACGGTGTGGGCGTAGCAGCTTCGATACAGCTCAACATGTGATTGGATGGTTCGTTGACACATGTACGCATGGAGCCACAGTGTGTGTTATGATTTGCTAATGCATTTTGCGAGAAGTGGCATAGCTGCGTCACAGGAATGCTATGTCCCATTGTTTTATTGGTACGCGCAGGTTACGTCAAACAGCATGGGCATACTCATATCCATACTTCACAACATGTGATTGGTTGGTACATTGATGTGTATACAAGTCACGTGTAGGCGCAGAACCACAGCTTTTGAAATCATTGCCTGGAGTTTTAGGCATGAAAATGTGTAGCTGCGACAACGGTAGCAGACATATTTGCTCATTACGCGCATGCGGGTTACCTCTGCCCCCCAGTCGTTGCTGTGCATAGCATGCATGTATCCTCATTAGACGCGGCTATACATTTTTTTTTCAAAAACATATATAAATATATTTACATATATATGGGCAGTAGTATGGTACATTTTTATTTTAAACCATATTGCCAGTTACTGTCAGATTTTAATAACTATTTATGAACAGTACATATACATGTAAATATTTTAACAAGTTACGTACATATGCAAACTCATTTTCTGTAACAAGAGGTTTATTTGGGGGGCATGTGCTTGTCCAGTTGCTTTTTATTTTCCTTCTAGACTTTGGGGTCGATTCATGGAACAAATGTGCGCTGAAATTCGTGGCGCAAGCTGGCGCAAGCGTGAAAAAGCAAGCACACGCACACACATGCGATTCAAGGAAGGCCCTGCATGTGTTTTCCCCGGGATCTGTGCCAAATCTGCGGGTGTCACTGCAACATCCCAAACGCTGTGCGCGATGTGAACATGAAAGCACACAACGTGTAGTGCACACACCAAAAAGGGGGTGGAACACACGGAATGGGGAACAACGCGTGAAAATGACGGTGTAACTGGGGAAGTACCGCTGGGAAATACACGGAACGCCCACACGTGTGAGAACAACACGTATTCATGGAATTGAACAAGGGAAACCCGCGCATGCCAAAAGACACAAACAGGCATAAACAAATCCACCACACGAAGGCAGGCGGAAGCGTCCCTGAGCAGTATAAAGGTGCGTGCAAACAACAAACACTTATATACAGCTACGATGAATATCCAATTTCTCACAGCACTGAACGTGGGACACCGCAGGAGGGGGAGGATAGCCAGCCTGCGCATTTTTTGCCCAGGACCAGCCTTTTTGGGATGCCTGATGACGAGGTCTATGGCAGGTATAGGTTTCCACCTCGCATCATCCTAGACCTGGTCACTGAGTGGGAGGATGACCTCACATCACCCACCTTGTGCTCCAAAGCACTGAGCCCCTTGGAAAAGGTCCTCAATGTCTTGCATTTTTTGGCCACTGGGTCATTTCAGCGGATAACTGCCATAGTTGGGGGTGTCTCACAGGCCATGCAGTCACTCTGCCTACACCAGGAGTTGGCAATCATGACTGCACAACCCTCAGTCCGCAGGCACATATACATTCCCAGAACACCCGCAGAAAGGCAGGCCGTGGTCAAGGACTTTTACAGGGTGGCGCACTTCCCCAAAGTGCTTTGTGCCATAGATTTCACCCATGTGGCTCTAAGTCCACCTAGGGCCACTAAGCACATCTATTGAAACCGCAAGCACTGGCATTCCATCAACGTACAGGTTGTATGCGGTGCCCTTGGAATCATCACCTCTGTCTATGCAAATTATCCTGGGTCTACCCGTGACAGTTTCATATACAAAATGTCCGCCCTGAGCCGGGAC
The DNA here is from genome assembly GCF_040938575.1 of Ambystoma mexicanum. Classification (NCBI taxonomy): domain Eukaryota; kingdom Metazoa; phylum Chordata; class Amphibia; order Caudata; family Ambystomatidae; genus Ambystoma; species Ambystoma mexicanum. The sequence goes on from NC_090930.1 coordinate 375,947,142, forward strand.
CTGGAAGCTGGGAAGCATGGCGTCACATGGCTCATTGGTGAGTACAAATGTCTGTGCAGATGCATGCATGTCACACACAGTCAAATACACAAACCCAACTAATGACAACAATCCTCACCTCCACAGGGGACAGTGCCTACCCTCTGAGCAACCACATGATGATGCCAATACGGAACCCCACCACGCCATCCCAGGTAAGATACAACGCTGCCCATATTGCAACCAGGGGCATAGTGCAGGATACATTCGGAGTGCTCAAGTCATGCTTCCGCTCCCTTGACTACTCTGGCGGGCAGCTACTATATGCACCCCCAGTAGTGTGCAGGATCATTGTGGCAGCATGTGTCTTGCACAATGTTGCAACACGGCAGGGCGTACGGGTGGCCATGCCTCCACATCCCCAACCACAGGCACAGGTGCTGCTCATGGGAGGGGAAAGGGCATATGACGAGGCAGCGCGGACCCAGCTTGTGGCCACATTTTTCTCCTAAACTCCCACCCCAGCGGAGTGCGCAAAGGCCTGGAACATACCAGGTGACAATCGATGATGACAAAGAGACAGTCAACTGTCACAACCTTACTACCCTTAGATTGTTGCCATGGAAGTGCTACATTTTGTGCATCCCTAGCTACTTAAACATAACCAATCCTGTGTGACCAAAAGGAACACATGCAAGGTGTATATCACACCACCCCCTACAAAACAGGCCATGACAATCAGTGGTATGTCACCCAAACCTTCCCAACCCACATCACCCTTGTCGGCCACATCATGACATGGCATGCAACAGCAAAAGAGCAAACCAAAAGCACAACACATGACCAATTAGATATGAAGTGACACGTGATAAATGGAAAGAGGCCTGAGAAAATTACACCTGACATGGAATCAGATGGAATGACTACCAACAACCTCCCACACATACAAAATCATACACAAATGCATGCCAACAGCGGTACCATCAACAAAAGTCAGAATACCTGTTGGCATGCACATTGGCCAATCCAAATCAGCAAATCCCAAACCTGTGTGCTGTGTGTGTCTCCTGCAACACACCGCTCAGCACACAGCACAGTGAGCAGCCATTGTGTTGGGGATGCACCTTGAGCATCATATAAAAAGGACAAGCAACAAATATAACCTACTGATGCATGTATACGATACCCAAATGATAAGTGATCATGCGCTGCAGGGACACAGCATGCCAGAGAAGGCAATCTGTGTGCAAGTGTGGGCATGGAAGGGTGGTTGTATGTGCGGTGGAGCATTGTAGAAGTGTGTGTGTCAGTAGGGACATGCACTCAATACATGCATGTGAAATAAAGTGACCCTCAGTGTCCTGTACACATCACATGTGAACATTGGCCATGTGTACACCCCAGTATGTCAAACCACACAAATCCCCTGACACCTGAAAAGTAAACCCAACACAGGAACAGCCATTGACCAGCAGAACACATCATGTACATAGTACCCCACAATGAGAATGTCAGAGACTACCCGAACACTGTAGCCCAAGCGTACTGTCCGACAACAAAAGGCCCTCCCTCATTTACCCATCACCATGACCTTCAGAAGAACTGTGTCTGGGGTCCGTTGGCTTCTTCCTTCTAGTCTACCTGGCTTCAGGATCCCCCTACTCCTTGGTTTCCTTGTTCTACCCTTCATGTAAATAGGGTCCAGCCCCCTCAGAGGCCACCTTGACTGGTAAAAATACCAAATCGCAGAGAACTCCAAAGAGCCAAACCCCCAAACCAGGGAAAAAACCTGTAGCCACCAAAAAACCCTGGAAGAGTCTCCAGTAGATGACATGAAGTCGCTGAATATGGCCAAGCACATGTCCAAGCAGAATCATAGAATAACTACCAAGGTAGCACAGTTGAACAATGGTTCAACAGGATGGGTAGCAATTTCAGTACACAATAGTCAATGAGGATGCACCAACTGATGGGTAGTGTCACAGCTCCGGTCTCCACGGGCAGGAGTGGCACGAACCAACCACCCACTCCGCAGTCTGGGCGCCTGCAAGGTAAAACTTACATAGGCCTCCGAGACCCCGTCAGGGAAAGAGGATTAGGGATCCGTTGGTTGGATAGGCATCAGTATTAAGGATAACCAGAAAGAGGGTCAGGAGAGGGGAGGTGGATGGGCAAGGGAAAGTAGTGTAAATACAAAATACAACTATTGACAATTACACATACTCAATCAGAGAAACCATGTACTTCATGCACATTGTACAAAATGGCTCAAAGGCGAGCAAAAGAGAGACTATCTCTGGTGTGAGTGCTGGCCTCCTGCCTGAGCACTCTCAGGTCTGGTAACAGGAGCAGTTCAATGCTGAAAAGAGAGCATGAGTAACTATTCTGTGTGTGTTTTTCCCACACACACATAACACCATTCATGCCTCGAAGTTAGTGACTCCTCCCCAAACAAGCACTCTTGTCTGCTGCTTCGTTTGTATAGTTTTGCTTGCCCCCGCAATGGTTTATACACTGTTAATGTGGTTAGGTAGCTGCACGTGGCCCCACGTTAAACGGAAGACCATGTATTAAGAATCACACATGATAGACTGTGCCTTCGATGTGCTGCTAGACACGTGTGGCGAGGTTTGACTTCAGTACAAGTTGTTTTCTGCCAGCCGCGGCTTTCTATAGGCAGCGCATGTGGTTAATTGCATATGCTAATGATATGCACTGCACTCGAGTATGTGCGTCGCTGGGTGCCCCCCTTGCGCTGTATTAGTTTGTGGCTAGGAACGCTACTGCGCTAATAACTTAGCTTCTCTGGTGCAGGGGGAACTCGAGGATATGGGCGACGCCTCCTGCGTGTGTCCCTGACAACTTGGAAAGCTTCTCGGCATTTGCTCCTCAGCACGGCTTAGCAGTACTGTGCGCTTCTTCCCCAACGCCTGGCTAAGCTCCCCAGCGCTGGCGCTACTTACCTCACATGTGCGAGGGGCCTGGAGGAAGGTTGGCTGGGGCGTGGCCCCTCGTGCTGCACACCATGCTCGGAGCTCCTGGAAACATGTCTGCTTCTGTCGGACATCTGAGCACAAGCCCCGTGCTTCTGCTCATGTACACATGCGCACACGTGCCCCACCCAACGTGGCCAGGATTCTGTTGTTCTTGGCCCGGTGTCTGCTGGGAAAGGAAGTCTGGAAGCTCCTTTTACTCCAGACAGGGCATAAAAGCCTTTAATAAGGCTGGAAAGTTTTCTTTGTGTGTGTCTTTACGCTGCTTGTTACAAGGCCATGTCTGAGACCTACATCTGACCTCCTCCCACACAACCCCAGGTTCTGTACCTTGACAGGTAGAGCTGGAACTTGAGTAGAAAATAACCAAGGAGGCTGGCACAACTGGATGGTTGAGCTGAAACCCAATCAATCCTTGATAGCGTGAACAAAAAAAGGCAGAGACAGCACAAGTCTGGAAAGGCACAGAAAATGTGAGATAGCCGGAAAAAGCTGACAGCAAGTTAAGAGCCACAACAGTTGAATAGCATTGGTAAAAGCCAACAGTCAACATAAAGGCATGAATGTAAAAGATGAAAGACAGGAGGAGCGATAGAGAGATGCTGTTTAACAGAAGTGTACTGAGACAAACTGAGGCAGTGTAAAAGTATGTGGAAATAACTGCCCGAGAGACAAGCAGACAAATCTGCAACAAGGAAAGTAGCAGGAAGAAGAACAGGGACTAAATGCACCAGAGTGTGAAAAACAAGTAAAAGAGCTGTAGTCCAGTAGGAAAATTGCACTGTCAGGCAGCATCAAAGTCCAAGAGGGAAGACAGACACAACGTGCCGTCGAAATGGAACGGAGCGTAGTAGTAGTATAGGCGGACATCTCAGGTGAGGACTGAGCCGTGAGTTGTGCCTCATGGGTCACATTCCTAATGCATCCTCCTTTGCCACAATCCCCAGGGGCTGAACTCAACACGTACCAACTTGACATTGTCACCACCTGGCCCCCTCCCACCATCAGTGTGACTTTGACAGCTAAAGGGTGCAGGATACCGTCTACAGCATTAAGTGCAGCAAGCACGTATACAGGCAAGAAATGAACATACATCACAATCAATATCAATAAATGGACAGTTCAATAATGTACTCGCCAAAATTGATTGCAGACATGCCGTGGAGAAAACATCCATAATCCCCACTAGGGGTGTTAACACAAGTAGTACATCAGCAGACAGGCCACAGATATGACGAAAGTCCAATGCCCTTGTGCAAATGGTTGTCAAACCGAACCATCCTTTCGAACCCATGGATAAGGGAAGCAGGAGTGGCATATGTGTCAGGACCCCAAGCCGCAAACACATACACGAGACAAGCTTGAATGGGCCCAGCTGGAACAGACAGTGGATGCTTTCAAAAGTCACAAAGCACCACACCGTCACATGAATGCACAATAGACAACCAATTTTAAACCATATGAACTAATTAAACTAACTAATTACATTTTTTAAAAAGCCACATACGACTGGGGGGAAGCACCCAGGACGGGGGAGGTACAGGTTGCACCTCAACACCCACATGCAATGATGTTGAGATCAAAACAAAAACCTCCATGGGCTCAACACCTGCACAGCCCGACCTGTGTGGGAGATAAGTCGTCATCCGAGTCACCCTCTGAATGGAAAGCAGAAGGTGGATGTGGCACAGTACCCTGACCATGCCTATGCGCAGCTTGCCCCTCGTCAGCAGCAAGTCTGAGGGACTGGTAAGCCTGGTCCTGTGCAGTGATGACATGTAGGTCAGCATGCAGCACCTCACGTGATACACGTGCTTCCTCTTGTAAGGTAGCACGTGTAACACAGAGTTCTTCCTGCATGGCCTTGTATGACATCCGGAGCACCTCCCGGCATGCATGTAGCTCAGCCGAGATGGTATTCTCAAGCTGCTACAACCTCTCCTCTGTCCACTGCCTCTGGGACATGTTGAGCACACCATGAGTAGATCTGAGGGGTTGATGGTTGTTAGGGAGAATTCTCTCCTTAGGCTAATTTCCCTTACCTATAGAGTTCCCCAGCAGCTCTGCTGGATTTGAGGGGTTTATTTTTTCCTCCTGCTAAGAGTGAGACTCTTTTTCCCACTCTTAGATATATTGCTGATATTTGTTTTAGGCTATTTTTGTGCTTATGGTCTATGGGGTTTTTCTCACCCTGACAGGTATCATCTTTTTACATGTGTGTTACACAGCACCCTCAGTGCAGTAACACAGGGGTGTTATAGTGACCCCCAAACATAGACTACATACCCTGGGACTGACTACTGTCTCCCAGGGCATGTAAAGTCCCCATTGTCTTTACTAGTCAATAATTCTGAACCAAACCAGTACAACCCATCTTACTATGGAAGTACGGGAAAGGGTTAATAGTTTTTCCCTAGTGTTCATTTTTGAGAGGGTACCGTCCAGTCCCTCTCTCCAAAGTTTCTGGCTGGTGTCAGTGGTTACTACCATAAATATTCGACCGCAAATATTTCCCTATGTGATTTTTCCCATTGTTCGAGGCTACCACTTTTACTGGCAGCCTCTAACATACCGCCTTTTTATTTTATTATTAACTTTACTCTGGTAGGTTTTTATTGTCAGATCTTTCTTAATATTTCTTTCTCGTGTCTTTCCATGAAATCCTAACGCGGGTCAGGGATCCTTTGTTCATCCTTTTGGCGGGCTTCTGCACAGAAGCCCTCCTCTCGGCGCCACTGAGTCTGGGGTAGACAGGATGTGTGGTCGGGGGACTCGGCACCCTGGACAGGGTTACCTAGGCAGCCCAAGTTTCACTCTGCCCTGATAGGCTGGGGGGTTATCCCACCAGGATAGCCACCCCACTGTGTGAGTGACAGCTAGGCTGTATAAATGGGTTTTTTTCTGCATAAAAGCAGGGCTCTGAGGACTGGAGGACAAGACATCACCACTGAAACTAAGAAACCCAAAGAGGAGAGAAGCTGAAGGCATCTGCAACGACTGAACCACCGGTGAAGCCCTGCTGCAGATCCTCACCACTTTTCTCCAACGACTCGAGAAGATCTTCACCAGCAATAGTCTTCTTCCCTTGAGCTTCCCTTGATCTTCCCTTGAGCTGGTGGGGCCAACCAGTTCGCCAATCGCCTTCCAGGACCTGCCTTGGACGACTCGCCAGTGCCCTGCACTAGGATACCAGATAGCTATGCACCCGTCCACCATGACCGCGATTTAAAGGAGTGTACCTTTTATTTCGTTTGGGCAGTACCGTGGCTGGCTTCATCCCTGGGCAGTGCAGTAACTCAAACCTTCCTCCATGACGAGAGCATCTCTTCCTCTGCTGGATCTCCCGAACTGAAGGAACTGCCAGGAACTACCGCCACCACCGGAGCCTCTTCCACTTTCAAGGTACATTGATCCGCCAGGCCTCCCGTTTCGTTGGGTATTGCTAAAGGTGTCTTAAATCCTTTACTTAAGGGTTGGCCGCCCCTATCATCTAACATTGTCTTTTACCTTCTGCCACTGCCTTTTCAAATCATTAAACAAAGACTTGACTGCAGCTACTAGAACGGTTTGATCCTGGGCACTTTGCCTTGTACCACTGACTCCGGCACAGGCCTATTGACTCCGGTATACAACACGTTTCAAATATGACTACGTGACTACGTGATAAAGAAACAGTGTCCTGAACACAGAATCTATGAAGAAATACAAAGGAAATTGATTTAACTGTATTCTTGTTTAAAGAAAGCATAGATTCTAGAAACACATGTTTAATGTTGGCACATTTGTCTCTTCCAAAAAAGAGGAGAACAGTGTAATAAGAACGCACATGAAGGTATGTCTACAGATAATGCCCTATTGTACAAACTGTATGGGTTTTCAGATGTATACTCAATGAAATGGTGAAGAAATAATTTGTTTTGTTTATATGAACCATTAGGGTCTTTTTTATATGTATTACTTGAGCTGTGTAGCTTTTTTATGATTGTGATAGACATTAAAATATGTGTTATTTTTGTCTTGTGTGTCTACCTGTATTTTGAATGGGTAACATGCATGTATAATTGGCAGATGCAACAGACAAACCCATAGCCTGAAAGAGAGGAAGCCGTTTTTGTGGGATTTTCTTGTTGTTACAGGTGGTGGAGATGTACAGATGCATGTCTGTCTGGTGGTGTGTGTGCATGTGTTTGGCACTCCCCATGTTGCTTGTGACATCAGGCTAACCTTCGGATGTTCATGCTGTTGTGTGTGTATGGATGTTGCTGCCTGCTGCACCATTCCTGTTAATTTGTGCATGTGTGTGGGTTCAAATGATATGTTGTTGGGGAGTGTGATGCCATCTGTGTAGTTTGACACTGCCACCTCTGTGCAACTGTCATTTGTGTATATGACCATTTTAAAGTGCCCTCATGTCTGTGCTCTGTCTCTCCCTGTCTGCAGCGTCGACTGATGAAGAGGTCGGAGACGGTTCTGTGGAGCACAGCGGCAGGGATCCCACCACCAGCCAGAGACGCAAGGCCCAACTCCCCTCCCTCGTAGTCATCTCTTCGGGGAGTGAGGAGTCTGGTGCCACGTCCATGGCTGCAGCTGCCGAGGGAAGGTCTAAGAGGCGGCGTTTGGAGGTGGACTCCTCGGCAGCAGTAGGGGCAGCTGAGCACCCACAGGGGCCTATGGAGGAAGATGGCACTGAGTCATCCAGGTTGGTGGGGCTTTGATTGAGGAGGAGGCTGTGGAAGGCCCACGCACAGGGCCTGGATGGGGGATTCCACTGGTGCTCGTGGTGCAGTCCGGGTCAGGGACAGGAGGCAGCACAGGCCGCCGCGGTGGTGCTTGTGTGTAATCCTGTCCTGATCCTGTGACTGCATCATCCGGCACCAGCAGGGATGCCTCCGTCCAGACCCGTTTTCAGGGATGTACATACAACTTGCCTTCCTCTCCCTGCAGACGTTGCAAACCGTGACCGTATTGAGCCTGTCCTAGCTGGGATGGCGTTGCGCCAACGTGGTATTCGGGATGACGTGCAGGGTTCTCATCTGGACAATGCACGTCATTTCAAATACCTCTTTTGCCGCGTCAACCTACCAGGACAGCATCACCTGGGCCCCATGTGGAGCTGCCCCTGAGCCAGCAGCCAGGCTGGTGGAGGACACATCCCTGCCACAGTCAGGATTCGGAGGTCTAGCAGGGGTGGCCACCCCACCAACTAGATCCCAGCAAGAGGAGGATGTGGGCCATGGGGAGTGTGGATGGGCTGCTTGCATGTATCCTGGGGGTGCACCTTGCGCGAGCAGGGAACACGTATACTGGGGGTGCACGGGGAGTTTAACAAGCGATTTCGTTGGCATGAGCAAGGTACGTGTATTCTGGGGGTGCGTGGGGAGTTGTACATGTGGTCAGCCTTGCGCGAGCGTGGAATGCGTATACTGGTGGTGCGCGGGGAGTTAAACATGCGATTTCGCTTGCACAAGCAGGGTACGCGTATTCAGAGGTGTGCGTGGGGAGTTTTCCACACGATTTTGCTAGCGCGAGCGGGGTACGCATATTCTGGAGGTGCGCAGGGAGTTTTCCACACGATTTCGCTTGGCACGAGCGGGGTATGCGTATTCTGAGGGGTACGCAGAAGTTTTACATGCGATTTGGCAGTGTGGGCCCTCCCGGTGTGCCCCCCCTCCCCATGGCCTGCAGGCAGCCCATCACCCCTGGGCATGCCCCCCCGCAGGCAGCCCATCACTCCTGGGCATGGCCCGCAGGCAGCCCATCACCCCTAGGCTTGCCCCGCAGGCAGCCCATCACCCCTGGGCATGCCCCGCAGGCAGCATGTCCACCCTCCCCATCACCCGCAGGCAGCCCATCACCCCTGGGTATGCCCCACAGGCCGGCAGGCAGCCCACATGACAGGGGGGACTTTTTCCATGCGATTTCACTGGCACGAGCAGGGTACGCGTAATCTGAGGGGTGCGCAAGGAGTTTTCCACGCGATTTCACTGGCGCGAGCGGGGTACATGTATTACGAGGAGTACGAGGGGTACGCGGGGACTTTTCCACGTGATGTCGCTGGCACGACCATTCCGAGGTGTACGATTTTGCGGGAGCATGAGGCCTGTGTGGTGTTTTTAGCACATTGTTTGGGGGCTGTATGCTGGTCCACTGGCCTTTGCGCCATGTACGGGATTTGTGCGATGTTTTTGGTGCACAGGGTTGGGGGCGTAACTGCCTGTGCTGCAGGGTCACTGCGCCACTCTGCGCACGGCTGGTTATGGATGTTAGTATCCATGAATATGCTGTGCTTCAAAATGGGTTTTGGGGCTAGCGGCTGGCGCAGACTGGTGCACGCTCCCTCTGTGCGCCAGCCACGTGCGCCACTTCTGCCTTAAATTCTATGAATTACCCTCATAATACAGTGTTTTGATTAGCTGAATTATCTGTATTATTAATGTGAAATATGTGTGCGAGAACAAAAGCCTTTAAATTCAAGGAAAACACTTTAGTTGCAGGAATGTTAAGGTGAGCAATACATTGTAACAAAACCCTTTAAATTCAAGGAAAAAAAAACTTTGGTTGCAGGGATGTTAAATTGAGAACTTAATGCAACAAATACCCTGAAACTCACCTAAAGACACCTTAACATTGTACCCCATGTTGTGCAGCCTATGACCACAATGATGACATCACAGATCACATCACTGATGACATCACTAATTACATGTTGTATGAGAACACTGATGACATTACAAATCACATCACTGATGACATTTGTGATGTCAAATTTGATGTCCTGGGTGGTAGTCTTAGCAGTGCATGGTGGTGGCACGAGTTATGGTTGCTTAGGATACCATAACTGGCGAATTTCAGGGGGGTTTCGGTTTCACTTGTAACCATAACTTCCTTTTAACAATGTTTTTTTACTGAATATAGATATAGATAATATAAATTTGATAAATGTTTACTAGGATTCCCTTAAATATATACATATAACATAGAACATACTGAACCCCCTACCTGCGCTAGTGGTTCTGATGTCCGCGGACCATGTGCATGTCCGCGGATGGATGTGGTCAACATCAACACTATCCAAAAACTCAGGGGATATCTTACATTGTTGTATCATGCAATAAAAACAGTGAACATGTTCAAAAAGCTGCACATAAATACATTACATTCAATAATAAATAATAAGTGGGAACTGTATATGTAAGACATCATCCGTCCAATTACATAGTATATGCAACATAATGGAATATACCAAAACAAAATAAATATACCTCCAACAGAATTACCTCACATAAACTGCACAGCAAAAATCAACAGCACACCTACGCAGCAGCAACAGGAAAACTTAGCAAGAAACTAGTGAGTACCCTACATTTATTGTATATATTTATACATTTTCTGTATTAGGTACACTAAAAGTAATATATATTTTTTTTTAATGTCTAGTACTTTGGAATGGCTGGAAGAAAATGTCCTTGGGATGAAATGAGTGAAAACAGTGATAGTAATGGCAGACACTACACTTCTCTATATAAAACCATGAATAACCAATATTTTATGTGTACTTAACATTTTTTTTAACAGATATTACAAATAATACAGAAACAGAGACCTTGGATAATCATCTGCAGCGAATGGAGAAAAAAATTGATCTATTAATGTAAAATTTCATTCTTTTAAAAAATGTTGTGGAGGACCATATAAAAGAAAAAAATAAATATCACTGTCCCACATGTACGTGTACCCCTTCTCCATGTCCCAGCCAACCATCCCCAAAAACTCCCCAGCAAGTAAAACGTTATGATGAGACTTCAGTCCCTTCCTCCCCTACCGTCCATCATGTAAAAACCTCTAATTCCTCTGTATTTGTATCAGTTTCTGCTTCCCCCTCTCTTTCATAATTTTTATACTTTTATACAATATTAAATATTAAGTGTGTTGTTACTATATTCCTCTGTGTCTTATTTTTTTTTAAAAAGGCAGTTAGGGTGTCCGCGGACAGCGCAGGTGTCTGGGATGTCCACAATTAACCAAAATGAGGGTGTCCTAAGGACACTATACCTGATTGTACTGTCCTCAATCAAGATGGAGGTGTCTTTAGGACACAGAAAATGTCCACCTGTCCACAATTAACCAAAATGAAGGTTTCCTAAGGACACTATACCTGTTCAAACTGTCCTTAGTCAAAATGGGGGTGTCCGCAGAACACTAAAGACGTCCGCATGTTCGTAACTATGCAAATTAAAGTGTCCTAAGAACATCCCCCATGTTTGCATTGTCCACAAACAGAATGAATATGTACGTAGAACACATAGCCCATCCACCTGTCTGCAAAGTGGTGACGCACATTTATTTTGTTTGGGGACCTGAACACTGTCCGTAGAACACCTGCGCGCATGCATATCACAACCTTGGCCCCTATGAACATCGTGCCTGTCTGCTGCACGTGTGTGGCACTTTTAATTAGTTTGTGGACTGGAACACTGCCCGTAGAACAACCGCACGCATGCATAGAGCCAACCCCGCACATTTGGTTTCCTATGGACAGCCATCCCATTCGCAAACGTGCCTGCGACATCATCATGTGACCACACCCACGCTAAGCATAATGAACACTGCCTGGGCCCCCAGACACCTAAAACGTGTTTCTTTGAGCAATCCATATTTTCCTGGGAAGGTTCACCCTTGCACATGTCCCAGACCATGTCCCTGGCAATCTGCATACTTTTTTGAACTTTTTGAGCCCTTTCTTGGTGTTAAAAGTATCCTGGGACAGTGCGGGTGTTCGCGAAGCGTGCCCCAGCACCCCTATAAAAGGCCACACACCAAAGCTTCTCCTTATTCTCTTTTTGGGCTTCCAGGACAGAGACTGCTCCTTGTTGCATTGGATTGCTCTTGCTCTTTGAAACAGCTGTCCTGATGTCATCCATGGCTGCTGCTGGAGCTACTGCTGTCTCAGTACCACCCCACCCCTCCAACACCAACCTCTCCGCAAGGGCCTGCAGAGGGGAACATGCATCAGTATACAGAGGAGAGTGTTGAAGAGGATGAAGAGGATGAGGTAGTGGAAGTCCCTACTACTGGTTCTCACCATGAATCTTGGAGGTTATTTACCACTCTTGAGTACCAAAACCATGTGCAAACAAGGTGACCTTCAAGCAGAGCAAGATGGTGCTGAGTCATGGGAAACCGGGTTTGTACAGCTATGGTACGACCTCAATGAAGCGACACCTAAGGTTGTTCCACGGCGGGGCTATTCGTAAGGTTGAGTTCACCTGCTGCATCCTTCATTTCCGTTCCTGCCACCACACGAGACACTCCTGTGGGGCAGCGCATCCCTCCAGCTGCCTTGCATCATACGTGATGCTGTTGATCCTTGCCTTTCGAGGGTCACAATATTGTGCATGTACTGTGACACAGTACTCTGCAGGGGGGAGAACCTTCGAAGTGCTTTCGAGACTGTGGTCAAGGAGCATGAGAAGAACTGCTACCTACCTGAATAAGGCCCACCCTACATCTTCCTCTCTCCACCTGCCCTTTCTTATCCCCGCGGCTGGTGTCCCTTCCTTACCCTTCTTTCCCTTCCTTTCCTTGTGTATCATGTTTAAAAAACCAAAAAAAAAATAAAACAACAAAAAACAAAAAGCAACATAAGGCTCTTTTCAGAGCCGCCTTTCACAGTTCAAAAATAGAAGTGTAAATGAAATGCTGCAGGGCCCTGTGCATTTTTACAGTCTGCGGACAGTCTGCGGACTCCTAAAGTTTTTGGGGTACTGCCCTATCAGAACCATTGCACTTTTCTCTGGGAGGAAGTAGTGGCTCTGAAAAGACCATTTCTGTGGTGTTGTTTGTGTTTCGAAAACTTCAAATGGTCAACACCTACTGCAAAATGGATTGCTATAATTCCAAAAAGGGTCGCAATGCATTTTGTATATTTCGCTGAAAAATCTGATTGCCAGCATAAGTGAGATGTACTTCATCTCTGCGAAAAATGTGTGTACTACGAACCATAATGTTTTCATTGTGAAAAGACGACATACTAACATCTCTCAAAAAGGCACAGACAGCCTTGTTAACATTGCGCCTTGCTTTCTCCATTTGTGGACCAAATGAAGAAGGAAGGAGCCACATGTGTCTCTGTGCAATACAGGAACAAATTACTCTGGAGTTTGGATACATGTCCATGACTTTCCCAAGTCCTACTTTCATTGCAAATTGCAAAGAGATTCCAGACACATGTCCTAAACTGTTCCCTCCACAATGAATAATAATGTCTGGATGACACTGTGTCACCAAAGTAGCACAAAGAGGTACCAAATCCAGCCACTTCATTCCACGCACTCCATGCCAGTGCACTTCCACATGAGGGAATGAGCGATCTGCATGCACCTCCAACCAATTTATCCACAAATCTCCCAAAATCCAGACAATCTGCTTTCTCATACACACAGCCATAAATATCTGCTGTCCTCTCAGGAGACAAAGTCTCTGCTCACACTTCCCACCCAGTAAACCTTATTGACCAATCCCTTGCTCTGCTGAGTCTCATTTGAATGCCTCTCAACCTCAAAATTTCCGTATGTAATATGCTCTGTCCGCGGACAGCAACGGTGTCTGCGGACAAATCGTAAAATCTGAGCGTGGGGAAAATAAAATAGTGTGCCCCATTTCCCCTTTGAGGTTGGCTCTGAAAAGAGCCTTTTTTGGGGTTTTTTTGCAGATGCTTCAGAAACCCTTTTTATTTTGATTTTTTGTGTTTTTTTTTCTTATTATTTCCCTCCAAAAATCTTCACATTAGCTTCTCCAAAGCAACCCTTATGTACCAAAACAGCAAGGCATTTACCATAAAAGATAATGACATGCCATCTTCTTTAAAGTAATCAACATTACCAGAGTCAATGTTCTCATTGTTGAAAAAGAACATTCCAGCTCTAGTCATAAAAGCAAACATGCCTCAGTTGATTAACCACCAAGCAACATTTTGCTGAGGACAAAAAACAGAAATATTATCCCATATTGCTCTAGGTATCAAACCAGAAAAAAAATATCTTGGCATTTGTAAGTAGTTTCATTACTGCCTGAACCAAGTTTTGCAGATCTTCCAACAAAGTAGGGGCGCTGACATAACCCAAATGCAAAGCACCACAGTGCAGGACAACCACATGTGGACTGTTAACCATAGCCATATCTTGACAAACTTCTACCATTACCTGCATTTGAAACCAAGCACAGTGCTCCACACCACCTCCACTCCTTTTACATCAAAATTGTTTTCCACATTCCTACATTTTGCATACTGCTCCAAACCATTCACAAACATATCTCCAAGCACCAACACCCTGACTTTCTCCACCTCTGCCATCTTCACTACACACAGCCTCGCTCAATACAAAGCAGGACCTCAACACCCCATTAGCTAATCCCTACAGTCCCCTTTCTATGCTGGATTTGTTGAGAAACCCCAGATGTGGCACGCCCTGTCCATGAACAGCCGCGCTGGCCACAGAGCATGTACGTAACACTGGGGCAGCCCTTCCACCCTTTCCACTTCACTCTCTGCACCATTCCCTCATTGGCAACTGTTAAGCAGTCACACAACCATCCACCAATCACATCCAAGATCTCCACATCTAACTCCATCATCACAGTTCAGCATTTTAGATATACTGTTGATCACTCTGAGTACAATTGGGCTGTGATTGCAAAGCGTGTACCTCAACAACTACTGTAAAACTCACCAAGATTTCTGCTTAACGATTCATCCACATGAATGAACACAGACTAGAGGTACAAATACATGTACGGCTCTTCTATAAATGCATATAAATGGGGTAACTGACACTTACCGTGTAGAACCTGTAAAAAAACATACTGTCATTCCTCCCATCTGCTAGGATTAAGTGTCGCGTGCAAATCTGTCTGCTCTCCAAATTTTTATTTACCCATATTACTAACTGTAATGTGCAAATGGTTATTCTCTTTCACTGCGCCAAGTATAGCAAAATAAAAATCGGGAGTCCAAGTGATTTGTATGAAAGAACAGCCTTCAGCTTAAATTTCAGGCTCTATCCCTATGAAGCCTCAGATGAAGAGCCGTGGAAGGCTCGAAACACATGTTAGGCTGTTGCTTGTACTAAACCTTGGACATTAAAGGCTGTTCTTTCATACAAATCACTTGGACTCCCGATTTTTATTTTGATATACTTGGTGCAGTGAAAATGGGACTTGTTTGTGTAGCAAAAGGTTTAAATGTATATTATATTTGTTTACAAAAGGACTTGGGTTCTGGGGAAGAAAGATAGAAAAAGAAAAAGAAAATTGAAGACTTTGGCAAGGCAGGCACTTCAAAGGTATACAGCCCCCATGGCAAATGAAGCCCCTTTACAAAACTGAAAGGGACAAGGTGTGGAAATGTGTGACCTCGTCAGACTGGCCGGCATTTCCCCAGCAAGGGACAGTGGACTAAAAGGGGAATTAGAACTTCACAAAGAAGTGTGAGTTCCCTTCCATTCAAACTGGAGGGCTTCAAACGGGGAGTCATAGCCACCCCTGTGCAAGCTGTCCAAGGGAAGACATTTGTCTGGGAGTTGGAAAGATCACCCACATTTGGGGATAAATCCAGCCCATTTGATTTAAAAGACTGTTTACATTAAGTCATTTATTTCAGTAACCTAAAGAAGCAGTAATGTGAAATTATGACAGTCTTAATGTAATGGTTGTACAAGTAAAATAAGACCATGTGAGTCTTCTTGACATTTAGTGAATGTGAACGGCAGTAAAAAGGCATTTCTGGGGAAAGCATAAACGGCACAGATATGAAACTTGATGAAAATATGCCCGACACTGTTAGGCTTATGTGTAGCTATTTGAAGAATTTTAGATAAAATGTATTCCATGATAAATTGCGAAAGAGTGCCAAAAGGGCTAAGCAGCATCGCACATACTGGGCGTTTGAACCAGCATATTCCTTATGAAATATGGGATTTGTCTATCTGATTTTTATAATGATGACATTTGTAAATATAAGGGTTTTGTTCCATAAATTATTTTGGTAAAAGTAACTGTGGTGAAACAAAGCCAGTCATAAAACACCCACACTTAAACTGATGTCACTTCCTTGGAACCAACCTACCAGCAGGAAGGAGTTGACACCCATAGCCTGACCTATCCCATCCAAAGGGTATGTTTAGATTACTTCTGCCCACATTGGAAAAATCCTCTGATATCATCCTGTCTATATAAGAAGGAGGCATAGGGAGATTCAGGACATTCAAGAATCCAGACATTCAAAAATCCTGACATTCAAAAATCGTGACATTCAAAATTTACCCTGCAAGACTCCAAGATTTAAGAGCAGTTCCAGACGTAGCTGGTCCAGTCAGAACCACTGATCCAGAACCACCTATCCTGATCTAGATCCAGCCAGAAACACCCATCTAGGTCCGGGCAGAACCACTAATCCTGTCAGAAAAGAGGAGAGGCCAGACCCCATTTGCCCAGCTGTTCCAATAAAGGAAAGCCCAGCCACTGCCACGTGACCAGTCCCTGGCCTCACTTTCTGTAGAACCGGCAAAGCTGTCCCACTAACCCAACTCAAGTGCATTGTGTAAGTATCACCCTCCCCAGTGCCAAAAAGCTGCATACACCGCTGTGTGATCTGTCATGACCACTGTGAGGGGGCACAAGTTGTGCCACAAGCAGGCTCCCACCAGAACCCTGAGGGCCTTAAAAGCACTGCAAAAGCACTCTGGAGCCAGTCCTGGCACCTTTGGCACCAGGCTCATATGTAGGAAGGAGGGGCTGTTCAAACTAGGTCCCATTTATGTACATGGGCCTTTAAATCCAACATGGAAGCACCCACACAGCCTAGTTCTAAGAACCAAGCCATGCGGTCTAGTGTTTTGGGTGTGTCAAGCCTGGAACTACTTTCCCTGGTATTACTTTACCTGGGCTATATAAACCACACCCTGACTGCAGAACACGCTTTGTGTTATTCTGCAACCAGCAGCGTGACGCTCACCGTGTCCAGCTCCTGGTCTTCAGCATCTTCCTGTAATTCTGCAAGAACAAGAATAAGATTATACTGTTTTACCTGAGAAAACACCATCCAGCACTCAGCATCTCAACTGGGCTGGAATCTGTGGAAACCCAGAGAAGTGAGTACTAGGTTAAGGACTTCTGCCAAACCGCTAACACAGCTGCTGTTCGAACATTGCGACCTGCAATAACAAGAAAGAGAAAAACAATATTAGAACGCACGCTTCCAAAACATCGAATTCCAAAAGTGTTACCTGAATTCATCGTGCTACGCCATGCTTCCATCCGGAGCACCACAGCAACATCTGCAAAGGAAAAGAGACATATTCAGGTTTGCTTTCAATATTAAACAACTGCACAGCGCTGTACTACCTTAACGGATTCGGGGGGCATGTTTTTCATTGCGCTCTCATCCACTTCCAGCACCACAGTAGCCTGTGAGGAGAAGAAGAAGGAAACACAGATTAGTTTCAAACGACAATAAAAGTGCTGCGCTTCATGATTTCTCTTACCTAGAAACGTGCCTCTCCATCCGGCATGCCAGCATTAAGACCTGCGCACCCGAAAAGAAGGAGATAAAGACTTTAGCGACTTTAGGAGATAAAGACATAAACAGAACACAGACTTACAATTAACAAACCTACCTGCCTACCAGCAGATGTGGGTTACAGCAGGCCTGGGCCCAAGGAAGGCATACTGCACCAGTGAAGAAACTCGGGCAGCTCGCCAACAAACATCAAGCGTCCCTGCACAAGAAACGCAGGACAGATAGCTCACCCTACAAATAACTAAGATTCATTATACAGCACAGGGAAACTATGCATCTAGAGTTCGCGATCACAAAGCCTTCCAGACACCCCCAGGGATATCAGGTGAGCGTAACAGAACACAAAGCCTTTAAACCTTATCACCTGGACCTCATGGAGGCATCTGAAACTGATCAGTTAGCTCAGCTTTTGGGACAATTACGCGCTGAGGTACACGCAGCCCGGCAGGAAACCAATGCCTTAAGATGTGAGTTAAAAGTAACAAAAGACTACTGATGAACTAAGCAAACAGCTTCTACAAACACAGGCAGGGCAGGCTCCTTTGCCCGGATTCGCCCCATCCATCGCTACACCATAATCAGTCAATCCAGTACAGATAACGTTGCTGGGAGCAGTACCCCTGGCACCAACAGAATGGTTTAATGGAGACCCCAGAAGGTAGGCAACATTCATGAACCAGTGCCGCCTTCATTTTCTTTGTAGACCGGGGGCTTTCCCAAATGACCAGGCGAGGGTGGCCTTCATGTTATCGTATTTGAGTGGAAGTGCCGCAGACTGGTTTGTACTTTTAGTGAGCCGAGATGACCCATTACTGCAGAACTTCAGGGGTTTTCAAATGGAGATCGAAAAGTTATTTGCTCGACACTTGCATGGACAAGCTCTTGATAACGAACTCCTGTCCCTCCGCCAAGGGAATCAAGATTTTCTGACTTATATTGCCACCTTTAATAGACTGGTTGTAGAAGTGGGGTGGCCAGAAGAAAAAGGAACCACGTTGTTTCATCGGGGCCTATGAGGAGACCTGAAGGATGTCCTTGCTCAAGTGGTAGACCCACCTAAAGACTGTGCAGAGTTTATCAACCTGGTAGTTCAGTTGGACCACAGATTACAGGATTGAAGAACAGACCGAAGTAGACTCGAAAATTGTGCCATGTACGTACATTCAAAAGATAATGCTCAATGTCCATCATAAAATACCACAGACCCCTGCAGATTGGAGGAGTATGACCCCCTTTAACCAAGGTTGAAAGAGACAAGAGGGGACAGCTACAGTTATGCCTATACTCCGGTAAATCGGGTCACTACCTCAAAGAGTGCCCAGTGAAACCTCCAAGGAAGGTGGGAGGAACTACAGAGAAAGAAGATGATGGAAAGGAATCGGAAAACTACCAGGCCAGGCAAGCACAGAGGTCTGCTTGTCCAGCGAGAAGGGTGAGTCACAGACCTCACATTTCGCCCTACCAGTAACCTTGATCAATCACCAACGACCGTCATGGATCCATGCCATAGAGGTATATATAGACAGTGGAGCAGTTGGTAATTACATAGATTGAGATCTGGCAACAGAAATGGGACTTCCCTTATGCACAAAACCAACAACTGAAAAGGTAACTACTGTTGACGGTACAGAAATTGCTTCGGGACCAGTAACCCAATGCTCAACAGAATGAACCCTTCTGTGTCAGGATGGAAATCAAGAAGCAATCACGTTTGTCCTCATCAAAGCTCCTCAGTTCTGATTGATCTCAGGGATGCCATGATTAGTAACTCACAATCCTCACATAGACTGGCGTGCAAAGAGAATGACCTTTTCCGACGAATGCACCACGCTTGCTACCCGAAATCCATACCACAATCAAACCTGAAAATTGTTCAAGGAATAGCATCAGGGATCACAGAACCAATGAACACCTTACCAAAAGAATATCAGGATTAGCAACATGTTTTTCAGAAGGAACAGGCTAACACATTACCGCCACATAGGCCCTATGACTGTCAGATCGACCTGATACCTGGCGCACAGGTTCCTTGTGGTCGAATTTATGCACTTACGGAAACCGAAAATCCCCACTTGAAGTCCTATCTGGATCAATACCTGGCTAATGGGTTTATCCACCCGTCAGAGTCACCAGCAGCCTCTCCCTTATTCTTCGTACCCAAGAAGGAAGGAGATTTGAGGACTTGCATCGATTACCACGCACTTAATCAAATCACAGTAAAAAACTGCTACTCTTTGCCCCTTATCCCGGAACTGTTGGACCAAGTCAAGGATGCCGGAATCTACACCAAACTAGACCTCAAGGAGCATACCACCGTGTACGTGTTAAAAAAGGGGATGAATGGAAAATCGCTTTTCGCACCAAGTATGGTCTGTACGAATATCAGGTAATGCCTTTCGGGCTGTGCAACTCTTCCGCAGCGTTCCAATACTTCATGAATGATGTATTACGGGAATTAATCGATGTCTGTGCCCTGGTCTATATTGAAAACAGCCTGTTGTATTCCCCATCTGAGAGAGAGCATGTGGAACATGTTTGCTCAGTCCTTGCAAAACTTTGGCAGCTCAAACTGTACGCTAAACTTGAGAAATGCTCCTTCCATGTCACCGAAGTTGAGTTCCTGAGTTTTGTTCTCTCACCAAAGGGAGTCAAGATAAATTTACACAAAGTAGATGCCATCCTTAATTGGCCGTCACCTTCTTTGCCGATTTATTCCAGATTTCTCACGGATAGTCCACCCAATCACACTGTTACTGAGAGAAAACAACAAAAAATTACAATGGACTGAAGAGGGGGAACAGGCTTATCAAGAACTCAGGAAAAGATTCACCTCTGCGCCAATTTTACGACATCCTCACCCTGATCTCCCCTATGTAGTGGAAACTGATGCTTCCAGCGTAGCTATGGAGCAGTTCTCTCTCAAAGAGATCCAGAGACAGGCGAATTACACCCCATGGCCTTTTGGTCATGTACATTCTCACCAGCAGTACTTAACTATGCAATTACAGACAAAGAACTGTTGGCAATAAAAACAGCCTTCAAAGCCTGACGGCAGTATCTATTAGGTGCCAGACATGCCATCACAGTAATCACAGATCACCGAAACCTTCAATACCTAAAGTCAGCAAAAGCCCAATCGTCACTGTTAAGGAGAATTCTCATTCTATGGCTAATTTCCCTTACCTATAGAGTTCCCAGCAGCTTTGCTTGATTTGAAGGGTTTGTTTCTTTTTCCTGCTAAGAGTGAGGCTCTTTTTCCCACTCTTAGGCACTTTTTGCTTTGTGTGTTCTAGGCTATTTTTGTGTTTAATGTCTATGGGATTTTCTCACCCCCATAGAAACCATCTTTATCCTCATGTGTTACACAGCACCTTCCGTGCAGTAACACAGGGGTTTCGTAGCAACCCCCAAACATAGACTCCATACCCTGGGACTGACTACTGTCTCCCAGGGCATGTACAGTCCCAATTGACTTTACTAGTCAATTTGCATGGACTAAACCAGTACAAACCATCTTACTATGGAAGTACTGAAGAGGGTTAATAGTTTTTCTCTTATGTTCATTTTCGAGAGGGTACCGTACAGTCCGTCTCTCAAAAGTTTCTGGCTCGTGGCAGTGGTTACTACTGTAAATATTCAACCGCAAATATTTTCCTATGGTATTTTCCCATTGTTCGAGGCTACCCCTTTTTCGTACAGCCTCTGACATACTGCCGGTGTATTTTAATATTAAATTTACTCCGGTAGGTTTTTATTGTCAGAATTTTAATATAACTTCTTTCTCGTGTCTTTCTCTAAACTCCTAACCCAGGTCGGGGATCCTTTGTTCGTCCTTTTGGCGGGCTTCTGCTGAAAAGCCCTGCTTTCGGCGCCACCAAGATGCCCTCTCCACTGTGTGAGTGACAGCTAGGCTGTATGAATGGGGATCTTTTTGCATAAGAACAGGGTCCTGAGGACTGGAAAAGCAAGACGTTGCCACTGGAACTAAGAAGCCGAAGAGGAGAGAAGCCAAAGACATCTGCAATGACTGAACCACCGGTGAAGCCCTGCTGCAGCGTCTCACAACTTTTCTCCACACGACGAGAGAAGATCTTCACCTGCAAGAGCCTTCTTCCCTTGAGCTGGTGGGACCAACCAGTTAGCCAATTGCCTTCCCGGACCTACCTTGGTTGAATCTCCCGTACCCTGTTCTCGGAGGCCGGATAGCCAGGCACCAGTCCACCCGGACCGCAATTTAAAGGAGCGTACCTTTTATTCGTCACGCAGCACCGCGGCTGGTTTCATCCCTGGGCAGTGCAATAACTCGAACCTTCCTCCACAATGAGAGCCTCTCTTCGCCTGCTGGATCACCCGAACTGCAGGAACTACCAGGAACAACCGTCACCGCAGGAGCCACTTCTCCATTTAACGGTACATTGTTCCGCCTGGCCGCCCTTTCTTCGCGGTAGCACTAAAGGTGTTTTAAATCCTTTACCTACCTGTTGAGTTGGCCGCCCCTCTCTCTTAACATTGTCTTTTCAACTTCTGCATCCACCTTTTCAATATCGTTAACCAAAGACTTGACTGCAGCTACGAGAACATTTTTGCTCCTGGGCCCTTGCCCTGTACCAACTGACTTTGGCACAGGCCTACTGACTCAGGTCACATTTGTTAGACATGCCTTCTTTAGATTGATTTTCATCTAGAACTGTGTGGTGCACCTAATTCTTACAACTATCCTTTCCTTCCCATTTTTAAACCTTGTGAAATGCCATTTTGCTCAGTTTTCATTTAAGTATTGCCTATACTGATGCATTGTCTTGCTTAAACTGGCCCACAAACTTATGGGAAGTGTTGCTAGGGTGTGTAGGAAACTATTTCTAGATCATTTGTGTTTTCCCTCCCTTGTAAGGACTTGTTAGAGTATCCCTTGTGTGTAGTTTTCACTGTGCTGTTTTGCTCAGTTTTCATTCTGGTTCATTTGGTCTACAATTTAACTAGGGAGTGTGTATATTGTTCCTCTGACTTAATTTAACTTGCTTGATGACTGTGATATATGTGTTTTTACCTAGAAGTGTATAAAATAAATATATAACTACTTTTTAATACAAAGCTTTGGTCAGTGTTTCCTTGTGCCATAGTACTGTAGGCCTATTGTGTAAACCCTGAATACCGTTCATCTCCCTATTGAGATAAGTCTGACTGCTCAGCCACAACTACCAACTAAATCTTTGTGGTACAGACCGATACCAAAGGGGATTTATTGCTCTCACCTGTAGTCTTAATCTTGTGTCTTGCTCCCTAAGGGAACTGCCCAGGATTCTGCCTAACAGTCACAACATTTGTGGTGGGCTCTATTCTTCACAGAATACGATTACGTAATGACATACCGACAGGGAGTTCGGAATGGGAAGGCCGATGCCTTGTCTCGTATGGGTGTTGAAGAGAAAACAAACAGTACCCTGGACCCTGTTGCCATCATACCAAGTGATAAACTACTGGGACTCACCACCACATTGACTCTGAGTGAACTTCAAGATACGATTCAAACCTTAATGAACCCCGAGATCTTGCAGAAATGGAATTCCCAAAATGAACATCACACAGTTCTGGATAGACTACCCTACTTCAGGTAACAACTACATCTACCACGTAAAGATCTGCAAGAATTGGTCATGTCTGGTTATCACGATTCCCTGATCGAATGCCATCCTGGAATTGCTAAGACTCTAGCCAAGGTTAAACTGAATTATTGGTGGCCAACCTGGCGTAAGGACATTGTTCGATTTGTTCTAGCCTGTGGGATATGTGCACAGAATAAATCACAAAAACAGAAACCAGCTGGCCTCCTACAACCACTGGATATTCCACCGGCTCCCTGGCATACTCTTTCTCTTGATTTTATTACGGACTTACCTCCCTATCAAGGTTTTAATACCATTCTGGTAGTTGTAGACCTGTTCTCTAAAATGGCACATTACATTCCATTAAAAGGACTGCCTAACGCTACCGGTCTGGCAAATGCATTTCTTGAACAGATTATAAAACTGCATGGTTTCCCCTCAGTCCTAATCTCAGGTTGTGGAAGCCAATTTGTATCCAACTTCTGGAGGAAATGTTGTACCATGGCACAAATTGATGTTCGATTATCCACTAGTCATCACCCCCAAACGGATTGACAAACAGAAAGAACAAACCAGACATTAGAACAGTTTCTACGTTGCATGCTGCATCAAGTGGAAGAGAATTGGAAAGACTTGTTATGGATAGCGGAATACGCATACAATAACTTCATACACACCAGCACGGGACAAAGCCCATTGTACACAATATATGGAAGACATCCACGTACCTCTGAACTAGACTCCCCCACGACCTTGGAAATGCCAGCGGTAAAGACTCTACACACAACCATAACCCAAGCCTTCAAATGGGCAAATGAACATTTACTGCAAGCCAAAGGCAGACAAAAAAAATTCTCGGACTGGCATCCAAAGAAAGCTCCCGATTACCAAGTTGGAGACGAAGACTGGTTGGCATCAAAACATGTGCCCATAAAAGGTGCCAGGACCTTTCGTCCAAGATATCTAGGACCCTATACCATCGAATCATTGATAAATCCAGTGGCAGTCAAGTTTGCCTTATCACCAAGCATGCAAATTCATCCGGTGTTCCATGTGTCACTTGGAAAACCTGTACAACCAGGAACCTGAGTCTTAACAACACCAAAACCTGTGCTAGTTGATGCAGAGCTTAAATTTGAAGTTAAAAACATCCTGTATTCGAAATGTACCAGATCTAAGCTATACTATATAGTGGACTGGAAAGGGTACGGGGCGCAAGACAGAACTTGGGAACCAAGTAAACATATTCACGCACCACGTCTGATTAAGAGGTTTCACCTGGATAACCCCACCAAACCTGAACCAGAAAGATACCATGAGAAGGGCCTTGGGGGGGGAGTGTTGTCATGACCACTGTGAGGGGGCACAAGAAACGCAGGACGGATAGCTTACCCTACAAATAACTAAGATTCATTATTCAGCACTGGGCAACTATGCATCCAGGGTTCCAGATCTCAGAGCCTTCCAGACATCCCCGGGGATATCAGGTGAGCATAACAGATCTTGCATTCTGTCCAAATCCTACAAAAATCCTATACGAAACCCTGGTGATTTCCCAGATTGTCAGCATCCTCTGTTTTATCCTGTCATTAGAAGAATCTGTGTTAGTCTCCATATGTTAGTGTAACTCTTATCAAATCATTTCGACAATCTGTGTAATTCCTTAGCACCATTTTTAGATAAAGTAATTCATTCCCATATAAAGAGGAACGCGGCGCAAATTGGTTAAAATTGCAAATCAACCTCCTTGCATGGAGTGTCTTTCTTTAATGATCTAATCACTAAAATACAGCCTCAGTAGAATGAATCATTTCTGTTAACAAAACTGAGTTTGCCCGTGAAATTGTTTTAATTATAAAATCTGATTTTCCTTTCCTATCAAGAATCCCATACTGTCATCCCACAAAAAGTCATCCTTTCACTTTCATATCTTAACTGTTATGTGACTTGGTACCCCATCAGAAAAAAACATTTTTGATTCGACTGTTTAGCTCATTTCCTGAGCTGTTTGCTTGTTTAAATCCATGAAAAAAGAAGAAATGTGCAAATCTGCCACGTGTAATATTTGCTGCATTGCTTTCCTTCCAAAACACATTTTTTTCCCTGTATTCATGTTGCTGTAGTTCCCTGCCTAGTAGTTTGTAAGCTTTCTTTCCTTTAGTACAGCTACACAAATTCTTGTCCTATCCTTTCTACCGCACATGTAAACTCACCTCTAATTATCCAGTGATTTCCAAGTGCTATTTTGTTCATTTTTCAAGGGTTTTTCATGTCGTTTTGGCCTCCCCTTCTGGGGTGGTAGGTCGAATTTCCAATCTGATTTCTCCCTATTATTTGTGACTCCTTGCCACTCCTTTCCACCCACACAAAATTTAGCTAGCAAGTGTTTGGGGGAGTGTTGCAGGGGGAGTGATTAACCATTGTGCCATTTATAAGTATTTCCAAAAAGTGACTTTGCTTCCAAATCCATTTAAACTTATGTGTCAAATGCCAGAAAGTTATATTAAGTGTATCATAACATTTCGCTGTATATTATTATCACCCCCTGGTGATTGCTGCCCTAAATGTGATGTGTTTGATTTTGAATTTGGATTTAAAAAGAAACAAATATTGTGTGTTATGATGTGCTTGTCTGAGTTTGCTGAAGTTGGTCATGTGCATAGTGATGTCATGCAAGTGTCAAGTGGAATGTTGATGTATGAGTGTAAGAATGCTGTGTTGAGTGTTCTGTAACAGTTCAGTTGGTCCCTCCCTCCCTGGGTGATGGGTGCCGGTGATCTCTGTCTTATACCTGATGTCTCAGTGTCATGTAACTGTAACTTAAAAACTGGAAGTAAACATATTAAGAAGCTATATAAAGCAAGTGTGGACATCAGCATATTATTACATTGGCGACAAGGTTCTCTGGAACCCAGAGCCCTGCTGCAGAGGAAGCTGAAAAAGAGAAGATAAGGAAGAAGACTGCTGCGGGGTGTGCAGTAAATATCAGGACCAGGAGAGAAGAAAAGACAACACCGCCCCCAAGTAAGCATACCCATCACCCAGGGTGGACAAGGGAGGAGGGTTTATATGGACCATAACGGTTTAAATCAGCAGCCCATACATCTTGGGAGTGCTGTGATCTGGAAATAAGGTGCTGGAAGAGGTCCATGTGTGAAGAATGCCCCTGGTTTTATCAGACAGGATCAGTAGCACTGAAGAATTTGGGAGTGCTGTATCAGGGGTTTCCAATCGATAAACGGTGTCAGTTTAAAAGAGTTTAACACTGGACTAGGCGTTTTTCAGTAGCCCTTAAGAATTTGGGAGTGCTGCACCATCGGTTTCCAATCAAGAGACAGTGTCATGTTAAAGGAGTTTAACACTGGAGCTGCGCATGTGATTATGTGCAGTAAAATATGCTTGAGACTATGGAAATACTGCACGTATGGGATACTTAAGCAGTAGCAGTGCCAGTAAAGTGTTAGAAGTAATTGAAGGTGCCGTGTACACAATGGGAATGTTTGCAGAACACAGGAAAGGGGCCAAGAAATGCAGAGTTTAAAAATGTGTTTGAAGAAGATGTGTGTAAAACCGAGGTGCTGGCTGAATGACCGTTAGCCCAGCAGTCAACACAGCAGAACCTTTGTTTGCTGTGCGTATTCAAGTGTGATGATGTCACACTCCAGCAGAGGGATTTGGCGAAGCTTGCGAACACGGAGCTTTCCTCAGTATTCTCGAGTGACTTGGACTGTGCTTGAAGTTAGGTGTGATGAAGAGACGCTCGAGTAATGGACATTATGGAAGGCACGTATTGTGACGCTGTCACGTATCTTTATCAGGAAGAGGAACCCTCATCTCAGAATGTGCGCTCTGCTTTTCATGTCAGGGAAAGCAGTAACGGCCGCACCAAGGAGAAGCCTCTCCACCCGTAGAAGGCGTCCAGTAGCGGGCAACGATGGTGGAGTATTAGGTGCAGTCATGGCCATGTCGGTAGGAGGCTGTGAGTACTGAATGCTGAGCATGCATGGCATTGTTGGGAAGCAGCCCACCAGAGCTTTTACTTTAGTAATATGATGCTTTGCGATGCTGCGAGGTGAAGACTTTTTTTTTTAATGACGTCATATAGATAATTCTGATGTTTCAAGAGCTGTGTTAAATGCATTGGATTTTAAAGTGGTTAAATATTTTAAATGCATTATGTATTGGCAGTTGGGATACATTTAACTAGGTCACACAGATGCAGTATAAATGGATTGTCTTTTTAAGATGTGGTGAAGCTCTATGCATGTGGTTTGGAAGTAAAACGAATGAGACCCAGAGTGTGATAGATTTTACTTTTGCAATACGAACCTAACATGTTTGAGGATTTGTAGGCTCATGGACTGTTGCACTTAGATAGAAAAGTGCATATTTAAATGCAATTAGTTATGCTTATTTAAAGCCATGCATGAGTGAGCATGCGTGTGTTTGAGTCATGCATTAGAGTTATTTAACAAGCATGCATAGATTATGATAATCTTTTGAGGATTTTTGGGTGTTAGGTTGTTAATTAACAACATGGACCTTTAGGCATTTATTTTCCGTATGGGTCATGGGCAGGATAATGAACTGTACAGTATATGAAGTTTCAGTTTATAATGTTAAATGTTGACGAAGTGTCACATTTATATTCACTTGGTTAAGAAGTATGGGAGTGATAATGAGGCCTAATGGATGTGACGGGTACGGGAGATATGTGCGCAAGTCGTTCGGTATGAATTTAGGTATGCCTGTGACGGGAGTAGGTATTCCGGTTCAGTGCGTCTAGTGAGATGACTTGTGTGCGTTACTTAGGTGGGTGTTTGGGACAGCTACGGATGGGAGGTAGCGTCTCTGTGTAGCGCCTCTGGTTTATAAAGGTTGCGGTGGTAGTGTTTCCAATAGCAATGTTGGGTTGGTGTGAGGTAATCACTACAGAGATTAGGGAGGTAGTGTCTCTGTTGAAGTTAACAGGCAGGAGGTAGCGCCTCCGTGTTGGTGTATGAGTATTGCTACATGGTAGCACCTCCTATAGTAGCTTTAGGTTTAAGTGTGTTGGCACTACTGGGTCATGGAGTTAAAGGCTCCGTGTAAGTAACTATTTTGAGGTAGCACCTCTTTGGGTTATATTTGTTGAGTAAAGTACATCCTGGGGGTAGC
This sequence comes from Ambystoma mexicanum, assembly GCF_040938575.1. NCBI lineage: Eukaryota > Metazoa > Chordata > Amphibia > Caudata > Ambystomatidae > Ambystoma > Ambystoma mexicanum. The sequence continues at coordinate 375,975,449 of NC_090930.1, forward strand.
GCCCTGTCAGGAGTATTAGTGAGTGGTATGTGAGAAGAGCACTAAGGATAGTGGAGTTGTAAGTCTGGTGATTGTAGGATTGGCAGTAGTGCACTGTTAGGAGAAGGCGACTCTTATCTTAATGGACAGTTGGTTGAGGTATATAAAGTGTGATACTGGTGGGGGACGCCCTCCGGTAAGCATAATGGCGAAAGGTAAAGATGCTGTTCAAGATGAAGAGTCGCATGGTGTTTTCTTTATCTTGTGTTTTATTTGTCAACCCTGGCCACAAACCTTTTGGGTCACGGTTTGATCATGGGACTTGTTTAGCTCTGCCATTGAGATGAGTGGTTAGGTCAACCCTTTGTTTTGTCGGTGGTCTTGGAGATGGCTGGCCAGCATTTTCAAGTTGTTGCAGGATCTGAATATCTTGGTGCGGTTGGGTGGGCTCGATTGGCTTAGTCCATTTATGTATCTGTTTGTATGTTTGTGATGCAGGCATAGTTGGTGATATCTCGTAGTGGTGGTTTTAGCGATTTTATGAGTTCTCTTACTAGGTATGGTGATTGTGTTGTCATCCTGGTCATCTAGTATTGCGTTAGGATGGCAAGCTGTGCTTCAGGTTGGCAGCCTGGAGGCTCGCCTGTGGCGGGGGCGGGCGGAAGGAAAAATGTTATTTTCGTGGGTGTTTGGTTTGTAGGGTAGTCTTAGTTTTGTTTATGGGCTGGCATGTGTCTAGAGTGTGAGTCTAGTGTCTGTTAGTGGCAGAGACAGACAGAAGGTGATTTGTGTTATTATTGAGGATGACCTGGATATGTGTAGGTGAAGTTTGGAATTGCACAGCTGTGAGAGTATCTTGTGAAGTTTGGATGGTGGATGGTGGTGTGACTTGTCTGTATGTGAAGTGCTTGTTGATTGTGTAGGTGTTTCGGAAAGGAGGGAGATGTGTTATGATGTGCTTGTCTGAGTTTGCTGAAGTTGGTCATGTGCTTAGTGATGTCATGCAAGTGTCAAGTGAATGTTGATGTATGAGTGTAAGAATGCTGTGTTGATTGTTCTGCAACAGTTCAGTTGGTCCCTCCCTCCCTGGGTGATGGGTGCCAGTGATCTCTGTCTTATACCTGATGTCTCAGTGTCATGTAACTGTAACTTTAGAACTGGAAGTAAACATATTAAGAAGCTATATAAAGCAAGTGTGGACATCAGCATATTATTACATATAAGTATTTCCAAAAAGTGACTTTGCTTCCACATCCATTTAAACATATGTGTCAAATGTCAGAAAGTTATACTAAGTGTATCATAACATTTCGCTGTATACTATTATCACCCCCCTGGGGGTGATTTGGCTGATTTTGAATTTGAATTTAAAAATAAATAAATATTGTATTATTACACACCGGCCTGGTTCATGATCCATTGCGACACAGGGTGTTTGTCAAGGGGGGTGTGAGACGGGTTGGGCACCTTCTCAAAGCAGAATCTGAAATCAATAAATTAAAAGCGTTTTTTTTTTGGAAGCCACATCCCTCACCAGTGGAAAGAGTCCTGATCTCGAGTGTACCGTGTCTTTAAATCTGTAACACTCCATAAGTCAGATCCCTGATAACATGTATTCTTGTGTACTGTCTTGCACCCCGGAAATGCAATAATCACAACATGTCACCATAGACCTACTGTAGAACCACCCCTAACAGAAAATCACATTAAGCAAACTAAAATCAGATTGAAATGTAGACGTCATTAATCCAAACTCAGCTTGCAATACATTGTACATGCCTCATATTTATAGCTACTTGCTGTACATGTTGTTTTAATGTCCATCAATGAACATACCATGGAAGAATAGCGTTTAAAAGAAACATATTAAGATAATCTGATCATTGGCTGAATACTAAATAAAACGACTCACATGATCATGAAATGTGTTTATAGAATGTGAGAGTAACAACTGAACCTATCGCTCATTGTTCTCACTCACAATGGCAGTACCACCCCCAAGAAGCAGCGCCTATATCAATGTGAGGCACTGTCACCAGTAGGTTTCTTGTCATTGACCAGAATGGAAAATGCATGCTCTGTCCACAGCTCGTGCATTCATTCTGCTTTAAAAGCATGCTCATATGCCCTCAGGAATGTCTTTTCTCCAGAGCAATGTTAGAATATATTTCTGTGGAGTGTGGAGCCCGAGGAACCAGTGTTAAGCGGAAACCTGTGCAATTCCCTCTGGGACCACTGCAAAAGATTTAGGCCTACAGGTGTTTGGCAGTAAACCCACTTGGTAGCCGTCTGTACCACACAGATTCACTTGGTAGCTGTGGCTGAGCAGTCAGACTTCTCTCAAGAAAAGTTAGGCAGTATGTGGAGTATTCAAAATAGGGCAATTTACACAGTGGAGCAAGCAAACACGGAACAGAGCTTGGGTGTAAAGATATATAATTATTTATTTTAAGAACACATCTATGAAGAACACACTGGCACTAATACGGCAAACAACTTCAATTACAATTACTATAAGTATATCAATCCCCTAACAATATTTCGACAAGTCTAGGTTCAACGGCACCACTTATTTGCAGACAGAGGTGAATGCTTTAACCTAGATGGCACTCTAATATTCGTTAGAACGGGAGAGAAAAGGCAGGGTATGCAACCAACTCGGTATCAACACTTATACAAGGCAAATGCAAGGCAAGTAAGGCAGGGTCTACTGTAGATCACAAAGTTCAGAAGCCAGGCCCACTCGGAGAGAGGCAAGGCGATATGTCCCAAAAAGTATCACAGTGGAAATGCACTTTGAGTCTTTGTAGCGAATTGTCACATAAAGGTTGGACCAGTTTAGAACAAAATGTTAAGAAGGTCTGGAGACCCAAGGAAAAGGTAGGGATTTAAGACACCCCACGCTAACCGTCACAAGGGAAGCCAGGCGGACACAGTACCTTGTAAGTGCAGAGACAGCTCCGGCGGGGGCAGTTGTTCCTGGTGGTGGATGCAAGTCGGGGCTTTGCCAAGAGATGAGATGATCTCGTTGTTGAAGGAAAGTTGAAGATCGTTGCACCACCAGGGAAGAGACCAGCCGCGGAGTGCTCCATCACAAGGCACCACCTTTTGGTCGCGGTATGGGCTAGTGGCTATCCGGTTGCCGGGGTGCTCAGCACGGGCAATTCGACCACTACGCCCTGGAAGCGAAGAAAAAGCAAAGGGATTGGTTGTTCCCACCAGTCAGGGGAAGAAGACTCTCCAGCCGGGAGATCTCCTCGGTCGTCGGGAAGTGGTGAGACAGTTCAGCAGGGCTCCACCGGAGGTGTCGTCGTTGCAGGTCGGCTCAGCTTTACCCTCGTCAGATTCTTAGGTCCTGTGGCGACTTCTGAAGATCCAGTCCCAAAAGCCCTGCTTTTATGCAGAAAACCCCCGTTCATTCAGCCTAGCTGTCAATCAAACCACGCTAAGTGGTGAGCGGGGTGGGTCATCACTTGGGCCAATCACACCAGAGTGCGACTTGAGTTGGCAAGGCAACTCAGTCCAGGGTGCCTAAACCCCCTCTCACACTCCCTGTGGTACCCAGACAGAATGGCACCACTTTGGAGGGCTTCTGTGCACAAGCCCGCCAAAAGTGGAACAAAGGGCTCAACCTTCGGTTCGGAGTTACAGATGCGAACACAGACGCCATTTTAAAAACCGACTTCTGGCAGAAAATACCAACCGGTAGATTTATTTAAGACAAATAAACCGGCGGTATGTTAGAGACTAACAGGAAAAAGTATTAGCCTCCAACAATGGGAAGAATCCCATAGAATTATATTCGGGGTCGAATATAACAAGTAGTTTCCACTGCCACCAGCCAAAACTCGATGAGGGGGGACGGGACAGTGCCCCCTCGATCAACAGACCCAGGGGTAATCGAATTACCCCTACCAGTACGTCCACAATAGGATGGTTTGTACTAGTTCTGTTAGTAAATTTAGGTCTAGTAAAGCCAATGGTGACTTTACATGCCCTGGGAGACAGTAGTCAGTCCCAGGGTATGGAGTCTATGGTGGGATCCTTTAGGACACCCCAGTGTTACGGCACGGAGGGTGCGGTGTAACACACATAGCAAAACACATGAGACCCTATGGAGTAAAAGACCCCATGGCCCATAGAACACATTGACATTCAAAGGAATTAACCACATTCATGTCCAAGAGTGGGAGAAAAGAGTCTCACTCTTGGCAGGATGGAAAAAAAACAAACTCCAGAAATCCAGCAAAGCTGCTGGGGGACTCACTAGGTTAGGAAATTCAGCTTAAACAGAGAATTCTCCCTAACACTCGCCCCCCCCCCGCCAGACTAAGGGACAGGAGGATTTAATCCACTCCTGGATACATCTCATACCTCTAGTCGATGATATACATCCTAGAGAGACCATCAGCATTTTGGGGGTGACACCCTGACCTGTGCTCAATGGTGAAATCAAACCCCTGCAGGCAGATCGACCATCTCAGTAGTTTTGGGTTTTCCCCTTTCAATTGCATTAACCATCTCAAGGGTTGGTGGTCAGTCTGAATGACAAAAGTAGAATCATACAAGTATGGCCTAAACTTCTTCAGAGCAAACACAATAGCAAAGCACTCTCTTTCGATGGTTGCCCATCTTGTTTCAGGATCCTTCAGCTTGCGGCTGATGAAGCAAACGGGGTGCTCCCTACCTTTCCCATCCAGTTGACTGAGTACTGCACCTATTCCTACATTTGAAGCATCTTTCTGCACAATGAAAGTTTGGTGGTAATCAGGAGCTCTGAGTACTGGGGCTTGGCAAAGAGCCTTTTTCAGGTTTTCAAACGCCTGATTGCACTCCTCGTTCCATCTAACCTTTTTAGGAAATTTGGGAGAGGAGATGAAATTCAGTGGAGAAGCTATGCTCCCATAGTTCTCAATGAAATTCCTGTAATACCCAGTGAGACCTAAGAAGTCTCTCACCTGGGTCTGAGTAGTAGGTTTCCAATTTTGCACAGCTTCAATCTTACTGAGCAAAGGCCTTATTTCTCCACCTCCTACCTCATGTCCAAGATAGACTACCTTACTCTGTCCAATTTGGCATTTAATCACCTTTATGGTCAGATTGGCTCGTCCAAGAGCCTGCAAAACATCTCTTAGGTGGGTTACATGTTCTTCCCAGAAATTGCTGAACACTGCTATGTCATCCAAGTATGCCATGCAGAAGTCCTCCATCCCATTCAAAACCTGGTTTACCATCCGTTGAAATGTAGCAGGTGCATTTTTCAATCCGAAAGGCATTACCTTAAACTAGCATAAGCCAACAGGGGTAGAAAATGCAGTTTTCTGCTTGGCATGGTCCGTCAGGGCTATTTGCCAATAGCCTGATGTCAAGTCAAATGTGCTGAGGAACTTGGCGGAACCAAGTTTATCCACCAACTCATCTGTTCTTGGCAAAGGGTGGGCATCAGTCTTGGTGACTGCATTAAGAGCTCTATAATCCACGCAGAATCTAAGTTCTTTATATCCTGCCTTTGGTACTAACACAACTGGGCTAGACCATGGACTAGTAGAGGGCTCTATTACCCCGAGATCAAGCATCTTGCTGACCTCACCTTTGATGTGGGTTCGTACATTTTCTGACATTCTGTATCCTCTGCTTTTGACTGGCAGACAGTCACCAGTGAGTATGTCATGCCGGCCCCAAGGGGTCAAGCCTGGTGAAAGTGAGAACAGAGAGGCAAACTGATTCAACATAGATTTGCACTCTTCTTGTTGCTCAGGTGTCAGATTTGAAGAGAGATTTACTCCTTCAATTTTTTCGTCTAAAGGTAAGCCTCTGAGGAGATCAGGAAGAGATTCACTCTCTTCTTGTTCCTCTGATGATGCTAGAAGCAACGCTCCTACATCGGGTCTGGAGACATACGCTTTGAGTCGGTTGGTGTGCAAGACTGTTGGAGCCTCCTTGGGATTGCCCAAGTCCACCAGATAGTTCACCTCTCCGAGTTTACCCACAACTCTGAAGGGTCCCATCCATTTGTCTTGCAAGGCCCTCTGCCTTGTTGGGATCATAACGAGAACTAGCTGGTCTTGAGTGAACTCAACCATGTTAGCCGTTTGATCATGCCAGTGCTTGACCAATGCTTGTCCAGCTTTCAAGTTATCACTTGCTTCTGTCATCATGTGCGACATTCTCCTCTGGAGACCTATCACGTAGTCAGTCACTCTGACTGGCTTGGGGGAAGGAGCACTCTCCAACCCCTCCTTAATCAGGGCCAATGGACCTCTGACAGGATGACCATAAAGAAGCTCAAAGGGAGAATAACCTACTCCCTCCTGAGGGACTTCTCTATAAGCAAAGAGAAGGCATAGCAGTAGAAGGCCCCACTTTCGTTTAAGGGGTTCTTCTAAAGCTCCTATCATGCTCTTCATGGTTCAGTTGAACCTTTCTACCAACCCATTGGTTTGTGGGTGGTAAGCTGTCGAGAACTTGTAAGTAACTCCACAGGTTTTCCACATGGCTTTCATGTAGTGGGACATAAAGTTTGACCCCCTGTCAGAGATTACTTCCTTAGGAAACCCGACCCTGGTAAAAAATAGCAAGGAGGGCCTTAGCCACAGCCGGAGCTGCAACAGTCCTCATAGGAATTGCCTCGGGATACCTAGTAGCATGGTCTACTACAACAAGTATAAACCTGTTGCCTGAGGAAGTTGGAGGATCAAGGGGACCAACAATGTCAATCCCTACTCTCTCAAATGGGACTCCCACAACTGGGAGAGGCACTAAAGGTGCCTCATTCTTGGAGCCAACCTTACCAGAGGTCTGGCAGGTGTGGCAGCTTCTGCAGTGTTTTTCTACTTCGGCCCTCATCTTCGGCCAATAAAAGTAGAGAGAGAGCCTTTCCTTAGTCTTCTTGAAACTCAAGTGACCAGCCAAAGGAATCTCGTGGGCTAACTGCAAGAACTGTGGTCTGTTCTCTTGGAGTACTACAAGTTGTTTGTAGTCTTCAGGTGCAGACTCGGTCGGTTCACTGTAGAAGAGGCCATCTTCCCAGTGCAACCTGTATTTCCCAGGCTCTTGCCCTTCAGCCTGAGCTTCTGCCTGGTGGCGAAGACCTTCCAGAGTTGGACATTCTCTCTGTCCCTTACTGAAGTCTACCCTGTTGGGTCCACCTTATGCCAGTGAAGACTACAGCTCAGGATGGTCAACAGGATCCAGATCTCCAATGAGTTCCTGGCCTTCCATTAGCTCTTCTTCAGATCTAATTCTACCACACAGGGTTGTACCACCCTCTCAGCCTCAGCTGGAGGGGGAGTTACGGGTGTAACTTTGGACAACCGAGGGGAAGTCCTTATGGGCTGTACTGAAATGCGGGCTGCTGGTTTCGGTATAGAAGTTTAAGGTTTCCCTTTCGCTTCTGATTTCTTTGAGACAGCAGCTGACAATTCCAGTGGAGCAGGAGTGATATCCTTCTTCATCATCTCCTCGAAAGTACCTCTCATGGTTCTCTCCCTTGCAAGTCTGGTTAGCTCCTGTAACCGTTTACTAGGAGGTCTGGGGGTATGAGACACAACTCTAAGAATTTTTAAATCGTTACCCAACAGAACGCGTCCTGGTACCTCACTCTGTATGCTGACAGATATCTTCACAGTCATGTTGTTACACTGGATGAGAACTGGTAATTGGGGAAGCATCTGCACAGGCCCTCCAGCTAACTTGGTGAGGCGTTTGGGTGCCTTAGCAACATCCTCAGCCTGAAAAAAAGATTTATCCACCACAGTTATGCTGGCCCCAGTGTCCCTAATGGCAGGGGTCTCCTGACCATTCACCTGGACACTGTCCTTATAATACCCTTTAGTATTATCTGGGATAGAATTATAGACATCTAAATTCTGTTGTTCCCACAAACCCAGAGACACTAACGAAACACTGGCTGAGACTCCAGTGGGTTCATCAGCCAGTAGTAGAAAGTTTCCACTTGCCATTTGGACTTCCTCCTCTGGAGCGAAGGCTAAGGAGACAAGCTGGACCCCTGAAGGTTTACCCTTGCATCTGGGATCTCCTTTCACAGGGTCAGTCGAGCCACAAACAAAGCATTTACCGAATGCTTTCTGGAATGGTGGCTTGTTCTGGCCTCCCTCCAGTTTGGCACCAGAAGGTACACTATTCTGCTGCGGTTTTCCTTGTGGCTTACCCTTATGGTTTTGTTTTGGGCCCTCTTTGGAATTTGAGTTATTAGAATTCTCTTTTGAGTCTTTTTTAGGCTGTTTTCCCTCATCCTTTTTCTGAGTTGCCCCAGAATCCTTATGAGTAGCCCTGTTGGCAACCCACAAGTCAGCAGCCTTAGCTAGCTTCCTGGAATCCAATTCCTTTGAATCAGCCAAGTGCTGTCTTAGCTCAGGAGAACAGGCATCATAAATAGACTCCAACATAAAAAGATTCTTCATACCCTCATAAGTGTTTACTTTGTAACCCTTAATCCACCCCTCTAAGTGTTTCAACGCTTCACTCACCCAGGTAGCCCAAGGGGTACCATCATGCTTTTTGAGGGTTCTAGACCTCTTAAGATACTCCGAAGGGGTCTTCCCTAATCTAGCTATCAAAGCTAGTTTTACACGTTCGTACTCTTTCCTATCCTCCTCCCCCAACTCCATTACCACATCAGTTGCAACAGGGGGGAGTCTAGAGAACAACCAGGTAAGTAGTTCATTACCTGTGATGTTCTGGAGCCCATGATTGTACTCAAACAAACTCAGCCAATCCAACACATCCAACGTTGGTTCATACATACCAATTAATTCCTTAGGCATCCGGGGTCTTTTGGGACTGGAACTTCTAGAGGAGCCAGAGACAGAAGCAGTTTCGACAGACAATTTTTTTCATTTCCAACTCATGCTTGAGCTCCATTTCTCGGAGCCTAAGAATTTGTTGCATTTCTTGGTGTTTCTCTTCAGTTTAGTTTGAGCAGTAATCCTTCTGAATTCCAAGTCTATTTTCATTTTTTCTAGTTCAAGGACTTGAGGACTTAGTGTGGGACCTGTTATAGGCCCAGTAGGTACAGCTGGTAAGGCAGACAGAGGAGCAGGGGAGACAGTTTCATTAGCCTCCTCTTCCTCTTCAGCCTCTTCATCACTATCATCACAACTTTGATTTAGATCAACACCATTACTGTTATCTATATTTGCTGGAGAAGTTGGTTCCTCTGAACCAGTACCCAGACTTTGGTTTTCCAGCAATCTCGCTATCAGTTCTACTTTCATACCTCTTACAGAAATATTCTCTTGTCTACAGAGAGCTCTCAAACTCTCAGTATTTTCACCTGACAAGGACTCTTGGCTGTAAACTTCCATAGTAGACATGTTTTTGAAAGTTGCTTTTTAGTGCTAAGCTCTGTGGTTAGTGTTGAAAAGCACTCTAAACTGTATACTCGATACAAATCCCACCGCTGTACACCAGTGTTAAGCGGACACCTGTGCAGTTCCCTCTGGGACCACTGCAAAAGATTTAGGCCTACAGGTGTTTGGCAGTAAACCCACTTGGTAGCCGTCTGTACCACACATATTCACTTGGTAGCTGTGGCTGAGCAGTCAGACTTCTCTCAAGAAAAGTTAGGCAGTATGTGGAGTATACAAAATAGGGAAATTTACACAGTAGAGCAAGCAAACACGGAACAGAGCTTGGGTGTAAAGATATATAATTAATTATTTTAAGAACACATCTATGAAGAACACACTGGCACTAATACGGCAAACAACTTCAATTACAATTACTATAAGTATATCAATCCCCTAACAATATTTCGACAAGTCTAGGTTCAATGGCACCACTTATTTGCAGACAGAGGTGAATGCTTTAACCTAGATGGCACTCTAATATTCGTTAGAACGGGAGAGAAAAGGCAGGGTATGCAACCAACTCGGTACCAACACTTTTACAAGGCAAATGCAAGGCAAGTAAGGCAGGGTCTACTGTAGATCACAAAGTTCAGAAGCCAGGCCCACTCGGAGAAAGGCAAGGCGATATGTCCCAAAAAGTATCACAGTGGAAATGCACTTCGAGTCTTTGTAGCGAATTGTCACAGAAAGGTTGGACCAGTATAGAACAAGAAGTTAAGAAGGTCTGGAGGCGACCCAAGGAAAAGGTAGGGATTTAAGACACCCCACGCTAACCGTCACAAGGGAAGCCAGGCGGACACAGTACCTTGTAAGTGCAGAGACAGCTCCGGCGGGGGCAGTTGTTCCTGGTGGTGGATGCAAGTCGGGTCTTTGCCAAGAGATGAGATGATCTCGTCGTCGAAGGAAAGTTGAAGATCGTTGCACCACCAGGGAAGAGACCAGCCGCGGAGTGCTCCGTCACAAGGCACCTTTTGGTTGCTGTACGGGCTAGTGGCTATCCGGTTGCTGGGGTGCTCAGCACAGGCAATTCGACCACTACGCCCCGGAAGCGAAGAAAAAGCAAAGGGACTGGTTGTTCCCACCAGTCAGGGGAAGAAGACTCTCCAGCCGGGAGATCTCCTCTGTCGTCGGGAAGTGGTGAGACGGTTCAGCAGGGCTCCACCGGAGGTGTCGTCATTTCAGGTCAGCTCAGCTTTACTCTCGTCGGATTCTTAGGTCCTGTGGCGACTTCTGAAGATCCAGTCCCAAAAGCCCTGCTTTTATGCAGAAAACCCCCATTCATTCAGCCTAGCTGTCAATCAAACCACGCTAAGTGGTGAGCGGGGTGGCTCACCACTTGGCCCAATCACACCAGAGTGCGACTTGAGTTGGCAAGGCAACTCAGTCCAGGGTGCCTAAACCCCCTCCCACACTCCCTGTGGTACCCAGACAGAATGGCATCACTTTGGAGGGCTTCTGTGCAGAAGCCCGCCAAAAGAGGAACAAAGGGCTCAACCTTTGGTTTGGAGTTACAGATGCGAACACAGACGCCATTTTAAAAACCGAGTTCTGGCGGAAAATACCAACCGGTACATTTATTTAAGACAAATAAACCGGCGCTATGTTAGAGACTAACGGGAAAAAGTATTAGCCTCCAACAATGGGAAGAATCCTATAGAATTATATTCGGGGTCGAATATAAAAAGTAGTTTCCACTGCCACCAGCCAAAACTCGACGAGGGGGGACGGGACAGTGCCCCCTTGATCAACAGACCCAGGGGTAATCGAATTACCCCTACCACTACGTCCACAATAGGATCATTTGTACTAGTTCTGTTAGTAAATTTAGGTCTAGTAAAGCCAATGGTGACTTTATATGCCCTGGGAGACAGTAGTCAGTCCCAGGGTATGGAGTCTTTGATGGGGATCCTCTAGGACACCTGAGTGTCACGGCATGGAGGGTGCGGTGTAACACACATAGCAAAACACATGAGACCCTATGGAGTAAAAGACCCCATGGCCCATAGAACACATTGACATCCAAAGGAATTAACCACATTCATGTCCAAGAGTGGGAGAAAAGAGTCTCACTCTTGGCAGGATGGAAAAAAAACAAACTCCAGAAATCCAGCAAAGCTGCTGGGGGACTCACTAGGTTAGGAAAATTATCCTAAACAGAGAATTCTCCCTAACAACCGGGAGTGAATCTGCTATTTTTCTAAAGGTTATAGTAACACCATTGATGATGTCCATTACCAACCCTAATACCAGCTGCATGTTGGTGCTTTGCTGTACCTGCATGCCATAGGTCCCTTCTTTGCAATCTTCAGTGGGAAGGCACAGATTCTGGCCACCCAACTGTCCAGATGCATAGATTGGCCCTGAAAAGGACGGATTACGAAATGCATTGGGGGTGATTCTACACTTCTGGGCCGCGTTGCTTCTGATCACTAAAGATTGAAATGACCTAAGACTTTGAATTGCTTTTCTTTATATATTTGCAATGTTTTTTTTCCTATGTTAAAGGATGTTCGTACCCTGAGAGTGAGCACACAGCCCTAAAGGCGTTCCCTTTATTCTTGCATTAGTTATCTTGCACCCAACGGTGCACATGTGTCTATATGTAGTGCTCCTTTATATTACACGTTGCCATTGTTTGTGGTGGCCACTCACCTCTCAAACACCATTGATATTACCACTCATTTCATGCAGTGTTCATTATTGACGGCTGTTTAGCAATTGTTTTTTTTTTTTTAAAACCAGTCCCTGATTGTGAAGCAATATTTCTTTCTCCTTTTAATGATGCAGGTAACTTATTTTCACACAGACTGCTTACACAGTCTGCAGGAAGATTTCGTAACCTCATCAGGCTGGTGGCGGATTTGGATTGCAATGCAACTGTTGTGGGCCACACCATGGGATCTAAGGAAATGAAAAACACAATAATACATATTGGTAGCATTAGGGTTTAAATGTTTTTCCACAAAATGTTTGCAATCAAGCAAAGTAAGGTAGCTTCAAAATATATCTGTATTATATTAAATATTGCATTGCATTGCATTAAATGCAAGATTACTCACAGTACGTAGGAGCATGTAACGGCAGCAAATCAAGGATCTTTATATCTAAAAATATTCACCCCATAGAAAGAATGAATACACAGTAGACCCATCTATATTTGTAACATATAGTTACTTATACAGCACGTGATGCTGTCGCAACTACCACACTGGTAAAAATGTCAGTAAAATGTATCCCATCCTAAAATATTGACGGATTTGGAAGAGCTGTATCTGAAAGTGAAGTTTTAATTTAATTTTGTAATGTACATTTGCAATATAAGTAAGGGTGGACACTGACGCTCTGCCAGCAACAGAATAATCTTTATCTCTTTGGATAATGTTGAGGTTTCGGCTGCGGCTTCCTTGTTATGGGTATGTCCGAGGCATTATTGATTTTTTATAGGGCCCGTGTCTTGATGAGCGCTGTTGCTAAATGGTGGCAAATTATTGTGGGGTTGCTGGAGAAAGTAAACGTGCTTGGAGTTTGCTGAATCGATGTTTATTGTGCTGCCTCCCATGCTTTAATATCGCATCCATTTAGGATGTTTTGCTTTTAGTGCAATGGTTCTCCCCGACAATCAGCAGAGAAATAGCTACTGTTGAGTTTTTGGCACATTATGGAAACTATTGTCCCTGCAATAAAGGACCCTTACCTTTGCTCTCCCCTGTCTCTGCTGAGGGATGGAAGAAGAGTCTTTAGGGGCCTGATGCAGCCAGCAGGCCTTCAGTATGATATGCTTTCTTTTTGACTCACTCATCTGATATTATTTTCTAATTAACAATGTTCTGTGGACAAGTTGTTTTGCTTTTTTTAAATCTGGGAACCATTCCACTCTTTGTTCAGTGATTCCTTACTTGTCCCAGGATATTCATACCCATAGCTGCCTTGAGTAATGACTCAGACCTGGCCAACTGTTGTTCATGTGTCCTTTTCCTCACACAACCAAGATACTGCACCAGCCATGCTCTGAACCCATCCAGGAACGTGCAGGTATTCAACCCTTGCATGGGCCTTCATGCCTATATTCCAGTAAACTCTCTGTCCTCTGTGCACATGGGCACACCCTTCTCAGGCACATGCATTCCATACCTTGTGTTGTCGCTAAAGCATTTGTAAACCTGTGATTTCCACACTGGGACATGATCATCCACAGGAGCTCTAGTTTTAATCCTCCCCACCAATGATCTCCTGAGTTTTCATAATATCGTTGTAATATTTGTAGAAAAGTATTTTCCTTGGACACATCTGCAGGTTCCATAAGTCAGCTTTATTCCAGTTACATTATGATGGCAAGTAATGAACCACTGGGTCCCATCACCCAGGCTGGGGCTCTCCGGCTGACATAAGGTGGAACCTTCACTACGGGCATTCCTGCACTCACAGCCAAACATGGTACCTTCTCTCAGACACACCAACATTCTCTCATGCATTCCCAAGCACCTGCATTCACACCAAGCACAGTACAACAATATTCATATTCTGTTCACAAATAGAAAGCAATATCAATTGTTTGACTAATGTTTTCCCACTGTATGGGAAACGACTACGCCTCCCGTGTAAAATATTCGTTTTCTAATTTACAATTGTGAAAACATAATTTCAACAGGGCTGTAACTATTGTGTTTTCCTGCTGTATTCAACCATCACACTTTTCCATGGTCGCCTGGTCTTGTGAGTCAGATGTGGCTGGCCAAATTGCACACCTACACTGTGATCAATATGAAAGAGGTTTGAGGACTTGGATAATCACGGGTGTATGCCTTGTCTTCTGTTTTCATGTTGCCATCACCCTGCATTCTGGGAGTTGTAGTCTTGGGTCACATCACTTGAATCCACTGGACCTAAGTAAAATAAAAGCCCAGCACTGGAATATGGTGCAATTACCGGGGATTACCCAAAGGGACCTTGATCAATTGTATAAGGACTATCATCAATAACCCCTTTAAATACCAAATCTTGAGGGGTTTGGAAGTTCCACCTAATGAATTGGAGTATCTACTTTTGCCTGCATTTTAGGTACACTGGTAAGTGAGATTAGCAATACATAAAAGGATGTACAAGGAGGTTTGGGAGGTGAACCACAAGGAATAATTTTGAAAAAGGAACCGCGTTGAACCGTAAAGAACTTTGGGACAGTAACACGGACTATAAACCTGAAGGGATTTTTCACAGTGGTAAGACAACTTCAATAGGATATTTTTAGAACATCTTTTCTCAAGCTGAAAATCGAGAGTCTGGAGTCGATTGACAACTTGACCCTGAATCGAGGAAACTTAATTAAGCTAATCTATTTTGTACCAAGCTTACGGGCAATAACCTCAAACAACTTAAAAATCGTGGAGTTTCCGGAAGAAGGAAAGAACAACAAGGTGGTGCTCCACCTAACCTCAGCCTTAATAGCTGCAACAATATTGGAGGCTAATGTAGCGTTGTTTTCATTGGGCTTCGATGTCTACAAATTTACTGAGCCCGAGGCGTTACTGCCTCTAATGGAAATTTGTCAGTTCTAAGGTCAGTGTCCACAAATCCACCTACGGCACCAGAACCAAGTAGGGGTCCTGCGGTGAAGGATCCACAAGGGCATTCAAGATTGTCACAAGGGGTGGATCATAAATGCGATAAATCACTGCTTCCGTTGAGGCTATCTTAAACATCAATGAGTGATGGAGTAGAGGTATCCGAGGGACAAAACGCGCAAATATGAATCACAATTAAAAGAAAAGGACCTTCCGACAGCAACATCAAGGAGGGATCTCAAACCACAACCTCCCCCCGTCAAACTACGAATGGCAATGGTTGGCAGGGGCCTTAAACACAAAAACCAAGCAATAATGCCAGGAATTTGAAACCTCACAAGAGTACCGTTTAGCCTCTTGGAACACATGAGGATTCACACATCTGTCCAACACAACCTGGCTGGATAATCTCCACATTGCGTGTCTACAAGAGACATGTCTAAGTGAGTTGCCGGTAACATCGGAGTTCGAGGTCGCAATAAATCCAGCAATAAAATCAAAACAAGGGCATCCAATGGCAGGGATGTTAACTATGGTGAGAAGAGCCTCTGGTTGGCAGATCACAAACTCTGTCAATCATTCTCCCTACATCCAAGAGACCTCCATTGAAAGGTCCGGTGCACATGAGCACATACAAGACCGGATTTTAATACTGAATCTGTATTGGAACCATTTACGAGTGGGAAAGTTGGACTACATCGATCAGATATCAGCGTTAATAGATCTTCAGTTGGAAGCCCTATGGTGGGCGAAGATAATCCTTTTTGGAGACCTAAACATCGACCTCTTCAAGCAGTCAAAACCAGAGCTAATCATACTGGCACAAGCTTGGTTAAACGAAATTAGTCTACGAAATTTCCAGATGTTGAATGGAAGCACTCGAGGTGACATACCACTAACATCAACGTGGCATCGTGCAGATTCATCATCAATCATAGACTACATTTTCGTGTCTGAAGCTCTGCACCCAAGGATAAATTTGCTGAATATCTGTAAAACAACAAACAGCGATCATGACATGCTACTTATGAAATTTGGAACAACCGCATCCACTCAAATTCCAACGTGGACACACAGAATTCTGGTTGAATCAAACAAAGTTTGCTTAAGACTGGAGAAGAGTGAAGTCAACTCCGTGATGAACCAGTATTGTCGGCTGAGTGTAGATCTCGAATACGATCAACTATTGACACAATTTAAAACAAAAAAGGTCAGACTAAAAAACTCAAATATGGTTCGGGCTCATCACTTTGATCTCGAGATCCTTAAACAAAAACATAGGATGCGTGCTGCACTTAGGAGAGCTCAGTCCCTAGATGTTGCTGCTCATAAATTGGAAAAAAAGGATGTGAAGCAAAGATATAAGAACTGGTTAAAGCTGCACAAACATGCCTTACTACAAAACGACGCGGAACAAATGTTAGCTACATTGAAGAATAAAAACACAAGGGACTTTTGGAGCCTTATTAACAACTCACAAGCTCCTCAATCAGCATTGCAGTCTTGCATGGTCTCGGAATCTTCTTGGATAGCCCACTTTGAAGCCCTTTATAAAGCAAAGGAACAAGTAATTGTCCCATTGGAAACATCTTCAAAACCGTGGGCCTTGACTTTTTTGAGAGAAGATATTTCGTTCTTATAATCAAGAATGCAAAAAACTTGCGAGCCCCAGGCCCGGATGGCCTCACTAATATTACCATTAAACAGCAACAAGAGTCATGGGCAGCCATATGTGTAGCTTTTTTCGATAGAATAATTAAGTGCCGTAGGACCCCAAAATCTTGGAACTCTGCAGTTATCATCCCGATTTTCAAGAAGGGAGATAGAACATGGCCAAAAAATTATCACCCAGTCGCATTGTTGGACGTACTAGGGAAAATCTACTCCGTAATGTTGCAGCAAAAACTGGTGGCATGGGCAGTTAAGTCAAATCATGTAGACAAAAGGCAATCTGGGTTCGTAAAACAAGTGGGCTGCTCGCTAAATCTGCTACTATTGAATCTGATCAAAATGGAGGCGATAAAGTCAAATATGAAGGTCTATTTGGCCTTCATTGACTTTTCATACGCATTTGATACCATCGATAGGTCACTCCTATAGTCTAAACTACAAAGTTGGGGATGCCCAGATGATTTAGTAGCAGCGATCCAAGATCTCCACTCTGAAAAATCAATAAAAATCCATCTTGATCGCTCTGGAACTCTATCTGCACCAATTAAATCCTATAAAGGGGTAAAACAAGGCTACCCCTTAGCTGCCACAATATTCAGCTTATTCATATCGGATAAGGGTTTATCGATCGACTCAGTATGTTCCTTTCCACCGAAAGTAGCTAAATCACATCTGAGGTGGCTCTTGTATGCCGACGACTTGGTTCTGATGGACGTAACACCCGTTGGCCTCCAAAGAAAATTGAACGCTGTCTGCCAATACATTGCAGCTAACCAACTCTCGATAAACACAAAAAAATGTGAAATTCTAGTGCTTTAGAATCTGAATAGTCCAAACCCGAAAAAAACGGAAAAACTGAGATGGTTCCTAGGTCAGGATCTAATTCATACATCCTAGAGCGTAAAATACCTTTGAATGCTAATAAACTTATCCGTCAACGATGGGCCATGGATCGCAGAAACTAAAAGGAAATGCAGGCAACTGGCAAGTCAATCTGTCATCATGCAAAAGAAATTTGGGAAATGTTCAATAAAACCATTGTTAGCTTTTTACCAGCAAAAAGTAATCCCAGTCTTGCTATATAGCGCTGAAAATGCTTTGGGCTGTGCCCATGAAACATGGTCATCGCTGGAGAACTGTTTCTGGTCCAAGGCATTGGCTCTCCCAAGGGGAATTTTGACAGCTTCTGTGAGATATGAATTGTCGCTCATATCGCTCCACGCTAGGATATGCTGGAGCATGGTGAGCCTGTTTCGTAAAACTCGCTATTTCAAGCAAATACCACAATTTGACATTTTTCATTGCCCGACACCAACGAACAACAACATGGTGTCACTGTGGACCAAGAGATGCGATGGGATCCTGAAAGAATACGGAATCAGTCTAGACATGCTTCATGACAACCCGAATGCCGCAAAATAAAAAATCTGCCGTGCAGACTGGGACCAAACGTGCCCTCAACGAGCTGCGGCACAAATGATGAGCGAGGTACCACTCGAAATTCGGGCATTCAACTCCCCACAACGCTATATTGAGCTGTTTCCAGAACCTCAGGCACGAAGAGTGTTCATGATGTTAAGTCTAAATACACTTAAAACCAAAGAACGGCTGGGCGCATGGAAATGTAACAAAATCATAAATCCAATGTGCAGGCTGTATTTGAGACAAGGAAACCCTTAAGCATTGAGTCCTATTTTGCACGAAACTTCGATCTGAAAGGACAATCCACCTGGGGCCCTGGAGCCTAAATCACCCCTCCCTCTGTGCAGACGACTGGTGGGCCTACATGTTTCAAGGCTCTGACATGAAACTGTTACTGCCATTGACCCGTTTTTTAATGATTATTGAAAGTTGCTTGAATCTGCCGTTAGTTGACGAACACTGAGGTCAGTGATTAGACTGTAAGAAAAAGCACGTAGGAGGGGTCTTTATAGGAGTGTGTATATGACAAAAATTCTTTTGATGTGTCTTGTCTTGTGTTTTGGTTGTAAACATTTTAAAGGTTTGTGATAAACCGATAAAAAAAAGAACATCTTTGTAGAGCCATGCATCTTAAGGTAGATTAGGCCAGTGCCATGTATATGAGGAATGAAATCCCATTTGGTGCAATTAGTGTGCCATTACTGTGGCATGTCTGGCTCCACATTGTATCTATGTGAGATGTTCTGGTCGATAGTTCCGAAGTAAAGTGTTCAAGAGCCACATTGGGCCAGCCTGTGACTTGCAAGTTCTCATCCTGTCACAGAGCAATTTAGCCTTCCTCCCTTTCAGGATTGATACATGGAATACCATACAATGAGCTAATAACAATACTTGTTATGGACTTTCATCATTTCGAGGTTCATGCATTGTTATATCAGTGGTGTCCAACTCCAGCACTCGAGGCCGCAAACCTGACCAGTTTTCAGGATATCCCTATTTATTAGTCATGAGATACATTTGAATACAGTTGGAATCATTGTATGCACATGTATCTCATACACAAGGTGGACTGAAGTGTGACAACCCAGGTTATTCTGTGCTTAGAAGGAAGGAGGAGGATTCTGGCCATGATCGTGAAATTAGAGGACACATCGTCATGCAGATGGAGAATTAACTGAAATTTTAAGGTATCGATGAGACACTTGCAGCTGCACTTGAAGCATGATGGCAGTAACTAAACATGCGAGAGCTGCTTTTTACCTGTTTTACAATGCTTAAGACATTAATTGGTATGAATGTGGCACTATGATGGCAGAAACTGGCCCTTAGCATTGGATGGAATGTATGGGGCCTTTGAATCAGCGCTTGCATGTGGGCTTAGTAACTGCACATGTAATGCTACACTTTTAAAATGAAAAAGTGCTATCCAGGTGTAAACACAAAAAACAAACAAAAAAAATTAAAAACCCAAAGGATATGACTTGTCAGTGCTTAACTTTTCAGTATTTAGCTTCCTCTATCGTGGGATATGTATTTATTAATGTAATTATTCTTAGCTGCTCCTATTTGCCACCTGTGACTCTGGCACGTTGACCTCCTGTCTAGAACGTGAACTCGAAGTTGATGGAAAAATAAATTACACCCCAAAGGTTCAGCACAGAAGCTCTGAACTCATCAAGAAGGCATCACAGCTGTACCTCACTTTGCAGCAGAATCAGAGCAAAAGGGAGGTCGGGAGAGAGAAGCACACTAAATTGTCTGAAGGGTCTCAAGTGGTCCATGGGCCGAGTAATGAGTAGCCATGCTTTAATAGATTAGTCTTCTGTGTCCCTATGGCAAAGATATGTTAGTGTGGGGCAACCGGAAATAATGTATCCTGAGACGCAGGCACCAGCAAGTATGATGATTATAGTTCGGAATATAGTGACTATGAAACCTGCACAATTAGACTAATAAAAAGAGTGCATCATTTGTGCTCTTTTTAGATGCCAGTTTTTTGTGTGACTAGGAGCAAGCGTCTAGACAAATGCAAAAATAGCTTAATTTTTAAGGAATTTCAAAAGCAGATTTTGGACACACATTCTTGCAGACCAGAGTGCCCCTCTGGTCTGTGAGTTAGTTAGCATGATAGAAAGACTACTTAAAACTAAGGTTGGCCAGGCCAGGCTTCTGGTGCACCAGAGTACCCCTCTGGGCCGTGAGTTAGTCGGCATTATAGAAAGACTACTGAAAAATAAACTTGACAAGCAGTGATTAAATTGAGTGTCTTGAGTTTCTCATTGAAACTGAAAAACCGTGTCTATCTTAAATATCCAGCAAAAATGAAAACGCAGTGCCTAACACAAATATACAACTAGAACAAGAAGGCAGCGACTAACTCAAATAATCAACTAAGATGGATATAGTGGTTGACTGAAATAGCCAGCTAAAAGTTAGAGCAGTGATTAATTCAAAATTCCAACTACAATTAGAAGCAGTGGCTGACTCGAACATCCAACTAGAATTAGAAGGCAGTGGCTCACTCAAATAAGCGGCTAAAATTGAGACAGTGAAAAACTAAAATATCCAGCTAAGATTAGAAGCAATGGTTAACTCAAATATCCAGCTACAAGTTAGAGGTAGTGGCTAACTCAAACATTCAAATAGGAATTAGAAGGCAGTGGAGACATCAAAAGAAGCCACTAAGACTGAGACAGTGGTTAACTCAGATATCCAGCTAGAATTAGAAGCAGAGGTTAACTCAAATATGCAGCTAAAATTAAAACAGCGGTTAGTTCAAAATGTCTAGCCAAATGTAGATGCAATGGATAACTCAGGAATCCTGCTGAATTCAGAATATAGGCTATGGTCTAGCGTAAAGTTAGTCATTTTAAATTGAATGTGCAGATTTATACAGGGGCCGTGTTCAAATGATCATCTAGATGCAGTACAGTGATTATATTCAAACATACAGCTAAGTGCAGTAAAGGACTATAGTCAACTATTCAGCTAAATGCAGTACAGGGCTATAGTAAACTATTCAGCTAAATGCAATACATGTTTATATTCAAATGTTCAGCTAAATACAGTACAGGGTTATAGTCAACTATTCAGCTAATTGCAATACAGGGCTAAACTCAAAGTTTCAGCTAAGTGCAATACCAAGCTACACTCAAATATTCAAGCTAATTGCAGTACATGGCTTTACAGAAATGTTCAGCTAAATGCTGTACAGGGCTATATTGAAATATTTAGCTAAATGCAATACCAAGCTATATTCAAATTGTCAAACTAAATGCAGTGTATGGCTATTCTCAACCATTCAGATAAGTGCAATACAGTGCTATAGTCAAATATTCAGCTAACTGCGTATAGGGTTATACTCATATATTCAGCTATGTGCAATAGACGGCTATACTAAAATATTTAGCTAAATACAAAACAAGGCTATATTGAAATATTCATCTAAATGCAGTACATGGCTGTACTCAACTAATCAGTTCAATGCAATGCAGGGCTTTTCTCAAATATTCAGCTAAATGCAGTACAGGGCTATACTCCACTAATCTGCTAAATGTAGTGCATGGCTATACTCAGCTAATCAGCTAAATGCAGTACAGGGCTATACTCGACAAAATAGAAACTTTTTAATAAAGAAGCTGAAGATTGGGAGGGACAAGATTGAGGGGTTCGGAAATTGATGAGCTGCTTGAACAATGCAGGGTTATTCAAATATAATTGAGTCCAACTCAGAGGTAGAGAGGTAGAGCTTACACTGAAGTGGGGTTCAGCATGGGGTTATACTACAGAGATACAGAGGTCAGAGAGCAGCTCAAGTCCAACCTAATGGCTATGCTCAGGGATGCAGATGAATACAGTACACAGTTTATGCTCACAATGCATCTGAGAGCAACGTTTTAGTGGAGATAGCCAATGCAGGAATCACAAACTACACAAGTGGCTATGAAAGGCAATACCATAATGGTGTTGCAGACAGCTCTTTTAGAGGCCCAACTTTGGCTCCCCAGGCGAACCGGGGCACACAGGTAAGGGAGCTGCCCTATGGAACTGCCCTTTGACATCAGCCCTTTTCGACTGGAGAGCCTCGTGCAGATTTCTGAATCGTGACCATTCCAGTTATATGCAATGAGCACTAGTCAATCCGGAGAGACTGTGGGCAGTCAGAAAGGAGAGAAGAAAGGAGCGTCAGGTAGGGGGCTGAAAGGAGGAGAGGAGTGCAGAAAATTAAATCCAAAATCAAAATAAGCACGGATTGCAAAGGATGCAGAATAAAGAGAAGCTTACTGTGCAGATGCCCACCCTGCAATGTGTGGTGAGCAAATGGAGCTTGCATATATTATAGGTCCTTAGGGAAGACACGCTCAAGAGCCTTCAGGAACACAAGATCATGTGCTCATCCCATTCTTTCTTAAGATTTACCACACCACTAGCATAGACATCAGCTCTGTACAGTGTTTACTTTCGTAGCTACTCTGGCTTCTTCTACTAGCGCATTTCTAGTTCTGACCACATCAGACTAGCCAGTATGAATACATTTCCCAAAGTCCTTGTGGACAAACTGCTTTGCAAGCCATTTGAGATAAAATGTGGCAGCAAACGCTTCATTGTTGTCCCTCTGCTGTTCGATATTTCTATTGGCTCGCTCCTAATTGGCTTGTGTTACAGTCCAGTGAAAAGACGATGTACCGTGTTGCGTGAAGAGAATTTAAAATGCTCACATATGCCAATGACATGTTACTGTTTCTTACAGATCCAGACCAATCTGTTCCTGCATTATGTCAATACATAATAGATTTTAACACCTGCTAGAGTACAGACATACAATGGAATCCACACTTAAAAGTGACAGGACATGTCATATGCTATCGTGGAGTTGATTTCTATTGTTCTGGAAAAGATAGACTTCAAAGGAATATTTTAAGAAAAGTTGACTGTCCCTCAGTCTACATCTGCAAAGACGATTGAAGTCAAATCATTTGTGTTTGTAGTAATATGATACATCTGGTTGAATATTCCACAGATTACCTATTCCAGGTGGACTCACTGCTGAAGAGAGATGTGTGTGGTGGGAATGTGCTTCTATTGTGATTTGGCTGACTGTGTACAATGGTGCAAGAAGGGGTATAACCTTCCGCGATCACGACATGCCAGATTTCTCCCTCCATCAACTGAGACTGTTCCTGAATCCTGCACAATTGTGTATAGAGATTGAGACAGATTCCATTTGTTTGGGTTGGGGGAGGACACTGGTATATGTTTTATGAGGCAGAGTGGAAGAGATTCATCCCACATGATCCACTCTGTCAATGAGGCGCACCACCCCCACTGACATTTGTATTTCTGTATTGATACATTTGTTGCAGTGCTGAAGACCTGAAGGTATCACGGTAGTGGTACAGTTGCAGAAGACATACATAACAGAGATGTAGATAGCCAGAAAGTCAGTAAGTCAAAGATGCTAGGTGCTTGGCCAGTCTGTGACGAGTCAGTGGTTGCTCAGTCGTACTTGTTGAAAAGCCATGTCTTTAGGAGTTTTCTTTTTTTTAACATTGAGAGGGGCATCTAATTTCTGTTAGTTGCAGGGAGTGAGTTGTACAAGGTTGGTGTGGTAACCATAAAACTGGTTCCGCCAGCCCGTTGTTGAATCTGGTGGTTTGTTAAAACCAGGGCAGATGAGAATCTTAGGAGGTGCGTGGACGTTTTTATATGTTAGGCAGGGGTTGAGATATGTTGGTGCCATTTTAGAGATGCAGCGGTGGGCAATGGTTTCTATCTTGCAGTCTATGAGTGCTCTGCTGGGGAACCAATATACATAGTTTCTGGCTTGAGAAATATGGTCAGTGCATTTGATTCCTCAACTAACTGTAATTGTTTATTTGTGAAGCACGTATACACATGTAAAGTGCTTCAAAGAACTTCAAGGCACTTCAAGTATCTCTGATGGCATTGTTTTGGAGCAATTTGAGTTTTGTAAGACTTGTTCCTGAGGTGCAAGAAAGAAGGGTGTTGCAGCAGTCTACTTTGCTTTCTATTAGGGCTCTGGTGAGTGTGAGGCTGCTGCTTGGTGAGAGGAATGTTCAGTTGAGGTTAATCAGTTTGTTGGTGGAGGGAGTAGAAGAGGCGAGGGTCTTGATGTGTTTTTGCATATTTAGCTCTGAGTCAAGGTAGACCCTGAGGATTTTTACTTGTTCTGCTTCTGGGATGCGGTTGCTGTCAATAGTGATAGTGGCATAGTCTAGGTCTAGATTTTTGAGACTGTGTGGAGAGCTGACAGTGAGCAGCTCTGTCTTCTCATCATTTAGGCAAAGGTAGTGGTAAGCTGTTAGGTAAGATATTAACTTTAGTGCTAAACCTACCTCACCTGTGAGAACCTCAGAACTTTTTGCTGGGCTGGTAGATTATTTTCCCTATATCTCAGTGAGTGGGAACCTTTTACCACACTCACAGATCCTTTTACCCTTTTTATTGGTGTCATTTCTAAGACTCTCTATAGTGTCCCTTTAATTGGATCCTCTTTGACATGTTTTGGTATACACATTTGTTATTGTTACATGGTTGACCTTTGGGCTCCCCTTTTACCTTCTCTGACTAACCTTGTGAGAACTACAGTATCCATAGGTGACCATTTTACCAAAATGGTGTCTGTCTTCTTTTTTTGCTATTTTCGTGCTTCTTGTCCCTTCTTTGTCATTCACCTTCCCTCCAGAGTAGGAACGTCCTTTGTGTGATTTTTATCTTCGGCTGAATAACTCAGTTATGCCCGCCCAGAGTCTAAAACTCTGCAGCCCTTTGTCTTCCAGCCTGCCTATGAACATCCAGTTCAAACTGGGAGGCTGGTGGTCCTGAAACAACTGCCATCCCCCAAAGTTTAAATGTTGGCCGTCTATTTGATTGACTGGGGTCCTGCACAAAAGTCTGATCCTGGAAGCTGAATAAGTAGTCAACGACTGTACCTGAATCCGAAGATGAAGATGAAGAAATCATGGCTGAGATGATTTCCAGCGACCAGAGAGCCTGCTCTGTTACCAGAGCCTGCTGTAAGCAGGGGTCTTTGTACACTCCTACAGCCCTCTCTCCCTCCTAAAATAAGCCTGGCTGCCCTGTCTATGCTAAGCATATTTCAGTGGTAAAGCCTTCTACTAAAAGTGGAGTTTTGTACTGTCTCAATTGTAGGGTTTTACAAAGCCCTTAGTTGGATTTCTGGAAAACAGTCCTAACCCATGCTGGCAGGCAGTGGAATATAGTGTAGACTGGATTGCATTGACTCTTGAGATGCTGTGAGTTCAAAGAAACTGTTCCATTAGGTTTTGTTTATCCAAGGGAGTGCACCTAGACTTAACATAAAACCAACACTATGGCCTGCATACTGCTTACATGTATCATTGAATGAAATGAGTCTATTATGTACGATATGTAGCCTCAATGATAAAGGGACTAGGCTTGATTTAATACAAATGATGTCGGACAATAAGATTTTATGCCCCTCTCCTAAGCTCACTCCTGACAATACTGATGAAAGTGGGGATGATGAGGGTTCAGATAGCTGTCCAATCTCATCTGGAGATGAGTATGAAGGATCTGATGAGAGGTTGTTTTTTTTAGTTTTTTTAACGTGCTTAAAATCGAAGAGGTTTCTAAGCTCGGACCCAGGAATCAAACCTGTATTGCTCTGCATTGTCTTGCTTCCAAGTCGAGTATGTTGCCACTGAGCTATACTACCCATTAGTTCACCCCCTCTCCTTCTCCTGTCTCTACATCACCTTATACCATGACTTGTGCTGTCTTTAAGGAGCCTAACCAAAGAAGAATTTTGATGGACTATAACTTAAATATCAGAAAAAATGAAAAATGATGTCATACCTCATTGGAAGAGGATTTTGTGGACTGTTCTTATTTTTCAGTGTCTGATGAGTCTAAAGCGTCCAGGATCACAGAACTGATGAGTCAGTATGACATGGAATGTGACATTGTTGTATAGCTGATAACTTTTGACCTCACTTGTAAAAGGTTTGGTCATGTGAGACTGATAGAGTATCCGGGATACTTTTTAGGCTTCCCAAGAGTGACTACCAAGTGACTGCCAAGGGACTCCGAAATGGATGAATCCAACCCGGAGCATGGTGAGATCCAGGAGACTCAAGAAGATTTGAGCCATCCCACGTCATGGTGTGACCTTGCGTGCTGCAATACCTCAATACCCAAGGACATCAAGCCATTTTGCAGTGCAGAGTCTTATAAATTCTAAAAAGAGCTGCAACTTTGGTGGCATCCTGCTGAATCGCCATAGACTCGATTTGAGTCCTTGAAGTCTCCTCACCAGAGTGCTGGAACAGATTAGAGATGAGAATCTGACTGTCGATATTCAGTCTTCTCCAGGCTCCTGAAAAGGTCACCAAAACCACAAAGATGCATCCAGCCATGAAGACATTCTTGCATGGAGCCTTCCCCATAGATCCCTGCTGCAAAATCCCTTCCAAAGTCCTGTCTGCCATCTTCACGACAAATGAATCCATCGACCGGGTATTTGGCTGCAGATCCTAAAGGAGCCATTGCGAACATCAAATGGTGCAGGAATGGGGTTGGCAGTTTCGTGGGCAATGGAGACTGTGGCCAAGCAGCCATTTAAAAAGGATTTGACCCAGTTTGTGGCTTCTAGTGTAAAATGAAAAGTGGTTGTTCGATGTTTGCAGGGGATGTTGTGGTCCACCAGATCAAATGCAGCTGATTGGTCTAGGAGGAGGAATGTGGCAGTGTTGTCAGCATTGCAAATATGTTGAAGTTGGATTAGTAGGTCTAGTAGGGCTGATTCTGTACAATGGTGGGGTCTAAATCCTGATGGTCAAGAGCCATTCTGTTCGAGATAGAGTTGAATTTGAGGTATGTCATACTGTCTAGCACTTTGAGTAGGAAAGGGACATTGGTTGATAGTGGGTGGGGATAGTGGGATCCAACATGTCTTTGTCTTCTTGTAGGAGAGTGTGATCCAAGCTTCCTTAATGTTGAATGGAACTGTGCCATTGTTCAAGGAGGAATTAATGATGTTGGCAATAGTTGGAGCAAGTGTTTTGGAATATGACTTGATGAACGGTGCAGGGCAGGCACAACCCTTGCAGCATGAAGCCTTGAGGGCTTTGACTATGGTATCAGCATCATCTATAGTGACTGATGAGAATCTGAATGGGGAGGTGAGAGAGGGAGGTATAAGTGTGTTAAAGGAGGGATTGGAGAAAGGAAGTGTGATTTTATTGACTATTGTTTAGAGTCTGAGATTGTTAATCTTGTCAGCCAGTGTTGAATAGATGGCTGTTGTTGGGTATTTTGTGTAGATTTGGGACCTAGCGGTATTTTCTTACCGCCAAAAATAAAAGTACTTTAGCAATAATCACTCCTTACATTTAGATTGGGTTGGTATTATGGTAGTATAGTGGTGAGCTTTATTTCAGTACACAGATATGTTTAGTTGGTGTGCATTTTTACTTGTGGGCATGATTTCTTTGTTTTATTTGTAGCCCCAACATCCAGATCCCCTTATTTTTGTTTAGATTGTTTGTGTGATCACTAGAGAGACCTCAGGCCTACATTTCAGAAACACCACATTTTCATATGGAGTGCCACCTTGGGCTGTTCTCACTGACTTATCTACACCAGCGAGCTAAATCATGTGGTATATCACCAAATTATTACATTAGTGAACTATATCCAGAAGTCTCTCTTTCTGCTGACTCATTTACCTCCAGCAGACTATTCCATTATGTCCCACTCAAATGTCACACACACATATACTGAGTGGAACCAGGCACACAGCTATTTCACTGCCAAGTCTGATTTTTAGCTACCTTGTTCTTTCTGTTTTATCTACATGAAAATTGACAAATGCACTGTCTACAATCTTCCCCATATTACCAGTGCTATAATGACATATGCACCAAGAAAAAAAAATAATAATAAAAACACACTACCCGTCTGTTTTCAGATATTTTAGTGTATTATAAACAATTGCCTTTCAACACCATCTTACCCTTTTTACAGAAATAACTGGAAGTTTCACAGCAGTAGAAATATTCACTTTACTTTATCTGTAACAAAATGAAAAGGAATACAGCAAGAGAACACTCAATTTGCAACATTAGACATGTTGATTAAATCCAGGAATTTCCTCTTCTACTCTGCCTGAATAGGTTTCGCACACACACACCGCCCCCGCACTCTGCCATATATTTACCGAGCTTGTGCTGCAGGCGAATTCCTCAGGCTGGTCGCCTTCTGGAAATGGCTCAGTGCCCCCTCTTAAAGCACCCCAGCGAGAACGTTCATCTGCCGTCACTCAAGCCAGGGCTTATTGACTGGAATTTCCCAACCTGTGTAGCAGTGCACTGGGACCTTCTTCTCAATGAGGAAACTCCCCAGCCACACCAGCCGAGTCTTTCTCCCAGCTGTGCCAAATGCCTTCTCCCCTTCTTTCTCTCCGAGATTCATTAGAAAAGCTCTGTTGCAGCCTACAAAACGAGTTCAACCAATGAAATTCTATCATGTCCTACCCTCCTTCTCTTGAACAATGGCTTACGTTTACAGCAAGCAACTGTAACAAAACTGATTCCCTGCTTATTCAAGTTTTTGCTTCCTGCAAATACTGTGGACAGAGGACAGAGAGAGAAAAAAAATAAATCTGCACACAGTCTAGTGTGAGTTTCAGCCTGCCTCATTTTGCACTGGAGAACACATTACAATATTAAAAGTTAGAATTATGTTAGTACGGTTAATGGTGTTAATTCATTAATCCTCTAATGTGTCTCTAGCAATGGAGGCATTTCAGATGAGAAAAGAAAAAAATGTGCATTTTACATATAAAAAAATTGTTTGCATTTTAGATGTAGAACTCGTTTTTTGACTGAATAGCCTGTCTTCATTTACATGTCCATGTCAGACTGGCAACACATGTCTTGCTGTACCACATTATAGCAATGCATTAAACCCATGCAGTGGTGCTGCATAAAAATGCTAAATAAAATAATCTTACACTGTGCACCAGGCTTTGTCTGTGGGTATGTGGGATAAGGGCTGGAGAGGGGAGTCAAGTTTCTTGAGAATTAAGAAGAGTTATTTGGCATTAGATCTTGCTTCTAAGATCCTTGAGTTGTATGATTTGGATTTGGTTGTGATGATAGCATATTTGTAGGTTTTTGCTGAAAGTTGTGAATGCTCGCTGTTTTCTATGGTGGTTTTTTTTCTCCAAATGTGTTTTTGGGCACGTTTGTTACTGCGTAGGGCATGGAGTTTGTCCCTGAACCAAGTGTTTTGGCATCTAGTCTTGTCAGTTCTTGACCGGAGAGGTACTTTTAAAACAAGGGCTTCAGTTAGGGTGGTGCTGTAGGCTTCTACCAGAACTTCAGGGTCGGTGGGGTTGGTGGGTGAGGCTAGCAGTTTGCAAATAGTAGGTGATAGCATTCTGTGAGTTTGCAAATGTGACTGAATTTTCTGCTGGTGGTAATGGGAGGGTGATTGGCAGCGGTGTATGTGAGGGGAATACAAAAGGTGATCAGTACACGATAATGGGTTGATGGAGGTTAGTGATTGGCTTTATGGTATAATAGTAGAAACATGATTTTTGTCTGTGGTTCAACACTGGTTTTTGAATGCAGGATCCCATATCCTTGTTTGGAGTATGTATTTTTTCTCTTATGTTAATGCTGTATTTGAAGATGAAAGCAACTCCTCTTTGGGGTTTGTCCAATCTGTCTTTCCTAATGATGGAATAACTATGTGGGATGGCAAGAGGTAGGGTGGGGCCTGCTGCACTGTGTGGCCAAGTTTCGGATATGGCTATTAGTTAGAGGTGTGTGTCTATTACTGATTCATAATTTTTGTAACATGCTAAATCGTGCGTGGGCTTCAAAGAGCACATTATTACGTACAAGACGTAAGATATAAAAAGCAGGTTTGGCATTGGAGGAAAGGACAACCTAACATTTAATCAGGAGCTAAATTAAAGGGAAAGGTCTTAACACCCTTTTTAAAGGTGGTGAGTGAATTTTCCTGCCTGAGATGAAGGAGTAACTGAAATGTTGTACCACCAAATCTCATAAGCTTGAATCTTGGCTGTGTACGTTTTGTAGTATCAAATGAGCATAGGGGATGGCTTTACATAAGAGGAGACAGCTGATCGCATAGATATTGCACAGAGTCCTTGTTACAACATGTATAGGTCAATGATAGAATCATGAGTGTGACCTGATGTTAAGCGGGCGCCAATGGAGTTCCTGTCTGGCTTCAGTTACATGATCGTTTTTGAAGAGACCAACAATGGGTCTTACGGTGTGACTCTGAACAACTTGAATCATATTGAGGTTGTCTTTGGATGTTCCTGCCAGAAGACTATTACCATAATCAAGATGAGAGTTAATCAGAGCTGAATCCAGAAGGGCACCTGTTTTTTAGAGAAATGTATGGATGAATATAGTTGAGGAGTTTAATGGTGTATCCACAAGCTGCTCAAACTTGGGCCCCATGTGTCTTCATGGACAATTCAGCATCAAATGTGACACCTACAGTCTTGGCTGAATTAGATGTGTTATTAATGTAACCAGTGACAGTGAAACTTTCATAGTCAGAACCAAGTTTTTCAATCTTATTTCCGGATGCTATCATTAGAAGTTCCGTCTGATCAGCATTGAATGCTAAGGAATTGGTCACCATCCACACTTGTATGGGATGATATATGAAGTTAACAAGTAGGGTATCTCTAGTGTAGCAGCCTGACAGCTCGATTGTAAACTGGGTGTCATCAGCATAGTTAGTATACAGGACACCCAGGTCATAAAATAGTGCAAGGCGGGGGCAAAATATAAATGTTGAATACAGTTGGCAAGATACAAGACCCCTGGGACACTCCACATGACTAGTGTGGGATTTAAATTGGCATCTTTCACAGCCACTCATGCGTTTCTAGGCCCTAAGAAGGAAGAGATCCAGGCCGAAACGGCCTGTGAGCAGTGAACCTGTTCCACCAATCTATTGACAATCCGTGCATGATCCACCATGTCAAACTCGGCTGATAGATCAATCAACATCAGTAATGCTGGACTGCCACGATCTACTGTGCTGGTGATATTCCATTTCAGGTCCAGGAGTGCAGTCTCCGTCCCATGTTTAGACCAGAAACCGGATTGTTTGTGGTTCGGGAGAATGTTGCTTTCGAGAAAAGAAAGCCCTACAGTTGGCCATGTGCAACCCAGTCCAAAATCTTCAGCAAGAATGGTACATTGGTAATTGGGTGCTAGTGTTCAGCTATATTGGGATGCAAGGAGTTCTTCTTAAGGAAGGAGGTAATCCATGCCTCCTACTGGACTGAAGGTACATTTACCTCTGCAAACGATAAATTAACAAGACGTGTTACCCATGGTACTAGCATATTCATATATTCTTTAATTACACTGGATGCACAACTATCCCCTAAACATGACATTGGGTTCATACTGGCAACTGTTTTGAGGATAAGTTCCTCAGAACATGGTTTAAATTGAACATAGATATGCTCACGTTCCTTGTTAGGGACATGGTCTATGCTGTTCATGGTATCAGCCATAATCCGACCTGGGGGCTGATCATGGTCTTGTTGTGCTGCTATGGATTCTAGATGTTCCTGAGATGTTCTGCTTAAATCCATCATGTATTGTTTGGCACCATGATGAATCCTTTTTCAATGTAATTGCATCTGGAATATTTTCTTCAAATTCCTTGAGGATTGCAAATAATTCTTGTACATTTGATTTTTCAGCAGAAATCCTGTTATTAAAGCTTTGGGACTTAGCATCAATGATAGCATTCTTCAAGTTACAAATGGATTGTTTGTATAAGGAATGAGAACGAGGAGAAGAGTTAATTTGCCTCTCTGTTTCTGCTTTTCTCTTCAGGCGGCATAGGGTAACAATAGAATCATTGAAACAGGTACTGTTACTGGTTTTGGATTTCAACAGTAGACGTTTTTTGGGAGTCATGTTGTCATTGACTACGTTAATTGTGTCAGTAAAATGGCAGGCCATTGTGTTGGATTGGTTAAAGGTATCAGCTGGTCTGGTTTAATTAACAACTGACTTGATAGAGACGGTGGCATTATTTTCTTCAAATTTCTAACCATTGCATATTGTTTGGGAGTAGATTTGGGATAAGCAGGGCTGATTGGAAATAAGATGGAGAAGTTCACCAAAATCTGATCGGACCATGGACAATGATCGATGCTAGTTTTGGTCATAGAGACACAATATGTCAACACCCAGTCTAGAGTGTGTCCTGCCTTATGGGTGGGAGCATAGAGTACCCGATTGAATCCACTAGAGCTCAGTGCTAACAAAATGGGAGTAGCTTTTTTTTTATCCATGGGATCTTTAGCCCAAAGATTAAAGTCACCCAGGACAATAACAGGTGTGCTGGCTTTAATGAAAGACGTGAGCACATTGATAAGTTGCTCCTCAAAGTATAACATATCTAAAGGAGGGTGGTATATAATAAAGATGGTTAAGGAATTATTCTCTGTTATCTTAATTTTAAATAGGAGGCTATCACAACTATCCAAGGGGGTGTGAGAAAAGTGTTTATAATAGTTGCCACTCCAACGCCTTTGCAATTAGTGTGTAAAATCGGGATGGGGTGGCTAGTGAGGCGGAGGAAGAGGTATCAGGACTAAGCCATGATTCTGTAATGGCCATACGGTTGCATTGTGTCGCGGTAATGTGGTCACACACCTCAGTACCATGTTTCAGAAGAGACTGTGTATTTAAAAGGGAGACACGTAGAGTAGTATGCATATTATTGTAGTTAAGTATGGAAATGTCTTGTTGAGAGGTCGCCGGGAAAAGTATTGCACAGGATGGCGTATATGAAGCTTGGAGGTAGTGGATATCCATTGCATGGGTGCAAAGACTGTGCATAAATAAATGCATAGTGTAGCACAGTATTGTTTGTGGCTTGGGGTGGGTGTCAGGTGGAAAAGGGGGTTGTTAGTGGCACTTGAATGGCAGTTGAATGGTATGGGAGCCAAGTCTGGCATTTCTGATGTGGTTAGGGTGGGTCGGTATTCGGGTGTTGAGGGTATGCCAGTTTTGGAGAAAAAAAACTGATCCATCTAAGTAGTCTGCAGGCCATAGTGTTGGTTTTATGTTAAGTCTAGGTACACTCCCTTGGATAAACCAAACCTATTAGATGGTTTCCTTGAACTCACAGTATATCAAGAGTCAATGTAATCCAGTCTACAATATAGTCCACTGCATGTCAGCATGTGTTAGGACAGTTTTTCTGAAATCCAACTAAGGGCTTAGAAAAAACCATACAACTGAGACAGTACAAAACTCCACTTTTAGTATAAGACTTTACCACCTAAGTGTGGGTAGCACAGATAGAGCATCCAGGTTTATTTTAGGAGGGAGAAAGGGCTGTAGCTTGGTACAAAGAAATTGTAGCTCACTTATCATCCAACGAAACACTGAAACACTATGAATTGTACAAATAAAGGGTTTATTTAAATACAAGTAGACCAAGGTAAATCTTGGGTAAATAAGTTCTATCACATTGTATGCAAACACAATTGTAAAAAACAACTCAATTCTTATGGGTTACAACCCAAAGTATAACAATATTAAGAATAGCAATCAGCACTTTAAGGTGAGTGAAACATATTACACATTCAGAATGCAATCAGCTATTCTTGGGGAGTAATACCAGGTTAGATACGTTTTTTGAATAGTCAGTAATTCAAGGGTAGTAGACCTTGTTAGTCATGCAATGACACTCAGTTAAGAAATGACTTAATAAACCAACCATGTTATAAGCATACTCCTTGCAACATTAATTTGTAGAACTCAGTTCAGAGTTAGTACAACAACTCATATACTTTCTGGAGTGGCCTTAAGCTACTCACTGACAAGTATTAACACAATAATTATTTCTGAATGCACTGAGCAATTCAAGGAGTAAAACCCAATTACATGTTAAGAAAGACCCAAGGTATTTCAATGCAAGTAATGGACCTTACGACTATTTTGAATATTCTCTAAGCAGATTCAGGGGAGGCACATCACAGTGTTACAAGTTTAGAAGATCAGCAGTTGTTCAAGGTGAGTAAAGAACCCTAAACATTTAAGAGGGCTACAAGCAACTCAAAGGCATGTATTAACTGTTTTAGTTCTATATGAAGCAGATCAAGGAAATTAACACACTCAGGTACACTTTAAGAAAATCACAATGTTATTCAAGGGTGGTAAACCCATTTGGCACACTTTTACACTCATTCAGTTAAGCAATGATAAAACATTACCAATACATATGTCTTTTCAGAAGGGGGAAATCCATTCAAAGCATGTAAGGCAATCATTCTTAGAGGGCCCACTGCAATTCAAAGGTAAGTATAACTTAAGGACACTTTGTTACTTCTTCTTTCACAGAGATAGTTACCACACTAAGGGCCTGGGATTGTGCCATTATAAAATGCTTCTGTGAATCAGGCCCTTATTCATTCAGCAAGTAAGAACATTTACACTTGTTATACTTTTCAAGACAGAAGCTTTATCTTATCAAATCCTTCTCTAGTCTATTGCATGAATTCTATCAGAGGATGAAAATGGATGATAGTGCTCTAGGTGGCAGCTGTAGGCAGGTTGAGATAAGTTTCAGTTGCATGAAAGTCAAAGTTTCAAAAGATATCTTCTTAAACGTTTTCAAAGTTAGTTAAAGCATTCAGGGACTTCACAGAAGGCTCCCTATATGTGTTCCAGCAATAGGCATGGGCATGTTTTATGGGCAAACCCCAAACCACACAAAGCACCCACTCAGCCTCACAGGATGCAAACCAGACTTAAGGTAATTATTACCCAAGCCCACACAGTACCTTAGGTGAAAAGAAGAGCTTCTGAGGGGATGCCTTCAGGATGCAGCAGCACAGGACCCGGTCCCTGGATTATTGGTCTTGTGATGAAAGAACTGGACACTGGATGGAACTTGCAGCAGCAATCATCAGACGAGGTTTACAGCAATAGATACTTCATGGATTCCCATGGCTCTGTGGATTTGGCGTCGTTTTACAGCAGCCAGATGAAGAACAAATATCGCTGTTCGGATTATCTTCAATCTTCTTGTCCTACACTTGGCTGTGGGGAATTCAGAGTTTTGAATCATGTTTCTTGAGAGCCTGGAGGCGGTCATCAAACTTTCAGACAGATTTGGACTTTGGAAGACCATGCACTGCAC
Source organism: Ambystoma mexicanum (assembly GCF_040938575.1). Taxonomy (NCBI): domain Eukaryota; kingdom Metazoa; phylum Chordata; class Amphibia; order Caudata; family Ambystomatidae; genus Ambystoma; species Ambystoma mexicanum. The sequence continues at coordinate 376,010,685 of NC_090930.1, forward strand.
AATGACTTGAGGTCCCAGGGTTTTGGGGTATTGTAGCCCAGCTAGGTCACACAGCATGTCATGATATGGCCAAAAATGCAGTTTGTGTTGAGTTTAGTGGATCCCACTAATCTCTGGGTAGGAATCATGGCGTTTGGGACATCCAGAATGATTGTAAGGAAGGGTTACTGCAGGCTTTGGATACACAGAAGGCTCTCTGGTCACCAAACATTGCTACAGCCATCTTTTCTTCAACTTCCAATTCGGTTTCAGCTCCAGTGTTCGAATTGTCCACAGCTTCCAGGTTTGGGTATTTATCAGGAACTACAGCACAACTTCTTCAATCTCTCCCTGCATTTTCCAGAAAGGGGCGGTCTGGTTATCCAATTGGGACAGCTAGCTCCCCCCCAATGGAGATATGTTTCCTATCAGGCAAGGTGCAATATAAAGGGATGCTGAGTTTTGGACTCCTCCCCCACTTCCTGCCTCCTCAGACACTCTGGAGCCTGGGTCGGGAATATAAAGAATTCCCGCTGAAGACAAAACTTCCACTGAGGTTGTTCCCACCTAGAATGGCAGGGGAGACTTCAGAAACAATAAGCACACTTAAAAATGGCAATACATAAGGAACCCACCATTCTAGGGCAATGGTGGCAATTCTGTGCATTAATGAGGCTGAATTAACATCCTGCGAGTAATAATGACTAAATGTCTTGAAGGTAAAACAAATGCCAACAGCAATTCAAGTAAACTCACAATTGTGACAAAAATGCTACAGGTAAGAAAGCAAGGGGATTCATTGTAACTTCCAGCACTCCGCATAAGGTGGAGCATGCTGGCTCACTATATAATATGTAAAGGAGGATGACAATCCTGCTTTACTTCTTGGGAACAGTAGTTTGCTCAAGTATATGAAAGAGAAATTAACAGGATAGCCCATAGGGGCAACCCAGTCGTAGCCCAAAGGTTGTAGGAAACTATACCTCCAACCATACACTATGGAGATACATAAAACAGTCACTCATAAAAAGAGTAAAGGACTAGGTGAGAGGGGGAAAGGTATCCCCTGCACCTAGTAATAAAGGAAAATAATCACCTAATCACCCAAATCCAAGCAAAGTGTTCTGGAGTTGACACAGGTCAGGAAGATTCATCACAAATATGAAAATCGTACCTAACAGACGGGGATGGTTCAATATCGTAGGTGCTGATGTCTGATTTGGTTGGGACATAGTTTGGTTGTCAGTTGGTACCAAGTAGCGTGAGGCTAGGAGGGGTTATGTTGAGCGGGAGTAGGAAGGGGGTGGGCTGGGTAAGATGGGATGCTGTAGATGGTTGTCAGCTGCAACAGTAATGAACAAATGGGGGCAGGAATTTGGTAGGGGTTGGAGCAGGACAGTTTTACAGTTGAGCACAGATAAAATAGCAAGCGCAGAATCAGCTGTCTGTTTACCTTGGATTTTGAGAGAGTAGGTGGTCAGGCAGGTTTGCAGTGCATTGAGGGTTTCAGGAGATAGGTAGGACTCTGTGGTCGCTGGTTGGGGTTACAGGGGTTGGGCACCTTCCATGCCCTGACAGAAGCAGATAGGCAAGGCCCTTAAAGGTGGCCCTTTCTGGTGAGCTGGGTTTGCCTGCCAGTGAATAGCTGGATTGTATTTGTAAATCCTCTGATTCAATCCAAGGTATTGTGGGGGAAGGCTACAGTGCAGCATGGCGCTGCCCAAGGGTTGGCGGTGGGAATGGGAAGCCCGGTGGCCATCTTTAAAGAGAGTCAAGGATCCAGGTCATCAATGTTGGATTCAATCTGGATCCTTGAGCAGAGCCGCAATGAGGTTCTGGTGCCTGACGGGGTGACCAGGGGATCTTTAGAACTGGTGTAACCTTCCTCATGGTACCAGAGAGGAAGTTGGATAGTAGTAGTTTTAGCCCAAACAGGCAAGGGCCTTAAATGTATTTATTTATGTATTTATTTTAATGTATAAAGCTCACAAACAGCCCAGCGGCAACATGTCCCTATTACAGAGACTAGTTACATATGTTCAGCTGTATAAAGACAGTCAGCAGTGCAGAGTGCAGGTGGATACCATATACATTCATTGATCCTAGCAGATGAATCATTTCAGCTTAGCTTATTCGAACAGCCAGGTTTTAAGGGTTTTGCAGAATGCACAGTAGGATGGTTCTGCTCTCAGGGTGGGAGGCAGGGAATTCCACTGTTTGGCTGCAATGAAGGGGAAAATTGCGCCTCCCACTTTGGCATGCCTGACTTTGGGTAGTAAAGGTCAATGGGCATATAGTGTTCTGGTAGGTCTGGAGGAGCAGGCCATAGCAGCCTTCTGGGAGAGGCAAGGAGGGGCCGTGTTGGAGAGGCACTTGTGAGTGATGGCTATTGTTTTGATTAGAACACGCCCCCTGATGGGCAGCCAGTGGGCTGCTCTCCTGGCTGCAGTGATGTATTCTCTATTGGGGATGTTAAGGGCTGCACAGAGTGCTTTATATTCAATGATTTGCAATTTCTGGTTATGTTTAGATGAGGTGACGGCAGAGAAGACATTGCAATAGTCCAACCTTGAGCCTATGACAGCCCTGGCAATGGTTAGGCAGCTATTGGTGGACAGGAAGGTTTTGGCTGTGTTTAGTAGTTTGGTTGTGTAGGTTGCGGAGAAACTATGGAATTGACCCTGCATGACAGTGAGGTACACCCCTAGGGTTTTGACTGAGGATGAGACAGGTATCTGTATGTTGTCAATATCAAATGCAGGATCTGGTTGTTGATTTTTTTTTGTACAGCCGGGAGCCCAACCAGAAGGGTTTCTATCGTACAGCTGGGAGCCCAACCAGAAGGGTTCCTATCTTATACAGTTGTAGGCAGAGACGGTTTTCCACAATCCAGGCCTGAATGGTGGAGTAAGCCACATGGAGAGTCTTGGAGTCTTCTGCATAGTTGCCAGTCAGATGGAGGTGCACTTGGTTGTCATCAGCATAGTTGATGTAAGATATGCTGATGGAGTTCAAGATGTCAAACAGTGGTCTGTGAATGTCCGATGTAGTGTTGGGTAGATGCAAGCGCCTTGCTGAACCCCACAGAGGATGGGGGTTGGAGCAGCAGTGGCATGCTTTGCAAACCCTCTCATGACTCTGCCCTCAAGGAATGAGGTGATCCAAGTTGTTGGTTCGCACGAGAAGGGATCAGATGTGGTTAAGTGGTGACAGAGGATGTTGTTATCAACTAGGTTGAATGCAGATGACAGGTCCAGAAGGGACAGCAGGGCTGGCTTAACTTGTCCCTGATCTCGTCCATCTGTTTTTTTAATCCAGCAGCGGTGATTCAGTGCCTTGGCTGGGGCGGAATCTGGATAGGCATAGGCCTAGTATATGGTTGGTTTCTAAGAAGTGGCAGACCTGCAGATATGCAGCTCTGTCTAGATATTTCAGTAAGTATGGGACTGTCAAAATGAGCATGTAATTACTGGGGCCTGTGGGGTCTAGCAAAGCTTGTTTAGGGAGGTAAGTACCCAGGCTTCCTTAAGGTTGGACGGTACCAATCCTGAGGTGAAGGAGGCACTGATAAATGACGTGATGAACAGTTCAAGGATTTCGGAGCAGCCCTTGATGATCATGGCCGTACAGACATTTCCTCTGTATTCAGAGGGTTTTTAGATTTTGCAAGATGGAAAGTACTTCTGCTTCGAGACCTCCTTGAAATGAAACCGAGGGATATCACGGGTTAATGGGTCAATGGTGGTGGCTATGGGTGTGTTATATTATGGTGTGTTCAGGATATTCTCATTAGTGTGGAATATTTTATTTAGCATGTTGATATTGCTGAGCATTGCAGTTTGGATGTTTGTACACCACATCTTTGGTGAGGAATTGAGGTGGGAGGCCAGGGTCTCAAATTCCCTGAAGATAGTGGAGATCTCCCTGATATCTGACTTTGTGTTGGCAATTCTCACGTTAAAGGATGTGGATTTTGCCAAACAAATCACCTGTTTATACTCTTTGAATATTTTAGCAAACTCCAGTCTCATGGAATCAGAGTTATTTTTTGCCAGGTTGATTGAGCAAGTCTTTTTTTGTTTCGGAGTTCTAGCAAATCTGGGGTGAACCATGAATTGCAGTGTCTGACGGGTTTTGCTCTTGCAGCTGTCAGGGCAGCAATGGAATCTACTGCCTTCACAAAAGTGGAGGCAAATAGTTCTACAAGGATGTTGTGATGTTTGGAGATTGGAGGCTTGAGAGTTGGGATGTCCAGGAAGGGCAGAAAATGCTCTTTAGTCAGCTGGTGAGCGCTGTGCGCTAATGCAGGTGGTATTGGTAGGGTTGAGGGCTTGTGTTTTGGGGTGGGGCTTGGAGAAGTGGATGATGTGATGGTCTGACCAGGGGCATGGGGTGTTGGAGATGATTGATGGCAGTCAATTGAGGTCAGAAATCCAGTCCAAACTGCAGCCTTTGGAATGGGTGGGGTTGTTGATGCAGAGCCTGAAACCAAAGGTTTCAAGGGCCTTAGCCAGTGACTTGGCCTGAGAGTCCTCGCGATCATAAAGGCCCAAGTTCAAGTCACCCATTAGCATGATCTTGGATGAATTCTTGATGTTGTCTCCCAGGATGTGGTGTGGAGGAGATTCTCGTGGAAGCTGGACAGGAAGGGCATGATGGTGCAGGTGGGGGAGGTGGTCAGCTTAAGGTACAGCTGTTGATATGCCTGATGTGTGGGAATCTTTGGCCATGAGCACTGGCGTAACAGGCCCCCCCGCAGCCCCTGCGATGTGGGGTGCCCCGCCACCACGTGTCCTGGGAGAGGGCCTACTTGTAGTAAAAACATTTTTAAAAAATGCAAAAATAAAAGTTTTCAAATTTTCTTTTTTTTAAGTTTCTTTTTGAATTTACTGGATTAATAAACAATTTCTTTAACAGAAATAATTTATTTGGGAAGGCAGAGTGAATACAAAAAGGAACTTTATTTTTTTATGTCCGGGGCTACCCCCATGCAATGACATGAAGATCTTAGGCTGCAGGCCTCCATTTCATGGGGTGGGAGAGCCCTGTGACTTCAAAAAGAAATAGTTAATTTATGAAGGCAGAGTGACTTCAAAAACAAACAATTTATTTTTGAGGTATTATGGCTCACCTTAACACCATGACTTTTGTGCAAGTGTATTTTTAAAGGGTGCACACTTAAATGTATAGGTGGCTGCCTGTGTGAGTGTATGGTGAAAGGGTGCAAACAAATGAATGGGTAGCTGTGCATGTGTGCGTCTACAGTGCAAGGGTGCACACTTAAAGGTATGAGTGGCTGCCTGGATGTGCCTGTATGGAGAATGGGTGCACACTTAAATGTATATTTGGCTGCCTGTGTGAGTGTATGCTGAAAGGGTGCACAATTAAATGTATAGATGGCTGGGTGTGCCTGTGAATATATGGTGACTGGTTTGTGTGCTTGTGTTCAGGGGCACAACAAAACCTACATTTCGGGGGGGCTAACCCTTGAAATGTTGGGAGAGGCGATATATCTTCACGTCCAGTGAGGGAGGAGCAAACTTATTTATGTGGGGGCATCAAACTTTTAATGAGACTATTCTAGTGCAGCTTCAATGTTACAAGCAGTTAACTCTCTTCTTTAAGTCTGAAAGCACCCACTTATGGACTGCTGGGAGAATGACCCGTCTCCTGTTCCCTCTCTACCCTTGCAATCATTACCCTGGCATGCACGTACTAAGCCCACATCACGATTTCAATTGCCAAAAGAGTTGGTAATTTAATGCAGGTACTAACAGTGAAATGCTGTAAGTTAGTAATTGCTGGGGTGGGCCCTTGATAACAGGAAAACCCAGGTGCCATTTTACATCTGTGTCCTTTTCTGTCCGGCAACCACTCTGTAGGTCAGTCATGACAAGTCAACATATCCCACAAATTCAGGGGGAGGGTGGTGCTGAAGCCCAGTCAGCTCAATGGTGTTGCGCAAATAATTATGTTTAATGCCTTGATTACTTATTGGTAATCTTCATAACCCCTAGCCCTATTCTTCCTTGTCCCCGTAAGTATGAAGCAGTACTTGTGTATGAGGCACTCTGGCTCATACGCAAGTACTGGGTGAGGTAGAGGTACATGTGGTTAATGCCTGACTTAGTAGTAGGCTTAGCTACCTATTTATTTATTTGTTTTATTTATTTTTTGTATTGTTTTAAAGCGCTCACACAGCCCGCGTGCATCCAGGCGCTGTTTCAGGAATGGTTTGTTTTAGTTGCGTAGTTGTTTGTCTTATTTGAGTATTAATAACACGGTTAAATACCCAGAGGTTTCTAGGCGCGCACCCAGGGATCAAACCTGTGTTGCTTCGTGTCGTCTTGCTTCCAAGGTGAACATGTTGCCATTGAGCTATCCTTCCGGGACAATTTCTCCTTGTTCCACACTTCCCAGATCTTATGTATGAAAAAGGGAGCCTCATATGTAATCACTGGGACAATGAAGAGGGAAGTGGAGGTAATTCTGGGCCAAGGAGATGACATTGGATGTTGGGGAAGGGAGTGGGAGCGAGAGGGTATTTGTGGTAGGGGGCAGGATTGTGCAATAAATCATAATGGGCATCCATGTCCAGGCTAAGCAGGCATAACATTTGGTATCAGTGGTTAGCAAGGCATTTTGGTGCAGCCAGTCTAGTCATTCCTCAGTTTGGTATGACTTTTTTTTAACTGGGCATTTCTGATAAAGTAGTCCTTCTACGTGTATTTACCTGGCTAGACTGGCATTTGGGTTCTGCCAGTCTAGCTGTTTCTGACTGCAGCATTTTATATTTTTCTGGGCATCTGTGATAAAATTATATGATATGATAAGTCATATATATAACACCTGTACACAAGTGTTTCTAGCCGTGACAAGACAAGGTAGGTAAGACAGAGGGAGGACAAGACAAACCATCTTACTAGGCTTTGTGTCATTCAGATCATGTGAGAACAAGAAGTGCAAGGGGAAAGGGAGGAGGGAAGTGCAAGGGAGAGGGAAGGGGAAAACAATGTAGCAATGCTCTGAGAAACTGCAGCCAGGGCAGTGCAGCTCTGGGTAGTGCAAGGAGAGCAAGGGACTGTAGGGTTACAGTTACAGCCCCTAAGTGGCTTGCATGCCTGGAGGCAGTGCAAGGGTGACTGACCAAGAAAGAGCTTGGTCTGAGTGAGGCTGAGGGTAGCCAAGCAACCAGTTGGTACAGCAGACAGGTAGGTCCGGTAGGTCAGCAGGGGAGGGAGAGAGAGACAGCAGAGAAGAGGAACGTTTTGAGCTGCTTCCGGAACTTCAGGTGGTCTGGCTTGAGTTTGAGTGGGGCAGGGAGGCCATTCCAGAGGGAGGCCCCTGCAGAGTAGAGCGAACTACCCCCACTCTCTGCTTGGAGAAGGATCTAACCCTTAGGGCTAGAGAAGGAAGTTCTTTAGTAAGAGAGCATTGGATTTAGTGTGGGCCCTGGCACCAGAAAGCCTTGTGGACAATGCAAAGGGTCTTAAGGTTGATCCTTGCAGCCACCGGGAGCCATTGGAGAGATATCGTGGCTGGAGAGATACTGTTATGACCCGGTCTGGGTCATAGTGATATAAGAAAAGATACAGTTGCAGGAGTGCTCCATTGATGCTTTATTCCACTTCTTCAGTTACAGGTACAAATCAGGTCTCATCAAATCCATAAGGAGATAGGAGGAAAGCTTGAGGGAAACCCACTGGCTCCCACCACCCAGGCTATCAATATTCAACTGCCTGGATTAGAACTCATTCATACACAAACACTCCAAGCTTACCTCATACATTCCACAAATGACATCACCACAAACATTCACAGGAGAAGCCAAAGGAAGGAAATCTAATCATAAAGGAAGGCTAATCCTAACACCTCCTTCCCTTACAATCACCAACACACACGTGACATGCAAACAGCTTCACAAGGCCCTCACCCTAAGGCACCTACAACACCCTCCTTCCCTACTATCACAAACTCACCTTTTCACACACACTTCACAGGTAGACAAGATATTCAATCAACCTGGCACAACTACACTGCCACATCACTCTAAGTAGCTAGGAAGGTAAACAGCTGGACAAACAGGCTTAACTAACAATCCGGTAATGGCGCTCCACCAACAAAACAACAAAACCTCTGTCCTCCAAAAAAAATTCACACATCACCATCCACCCGCCGCCACCACCAACGGTAACCAGCCTGCCATGCTGGAGCAAAAACCTGCCCCTCTGGGCTTCGAACCAGCACTCCATACACAACCTGGGGAAAAACAAGACACCTCCTGTCCACCACTGCCACTGGTAGACCTCAGGGCTGCCACACCTGAGCACAAACGGCCACCTATATGGGCTGGCACGAGGTCCGCTACACACCTGCAAGGAACATGTCTAACTTACTACACCAGACCATGATCTCATGGCAACGAAAGAGACAGGCGCCTACAATCAAACAAAACACACTCACCTGACTCATCCTCAGACACTCAACATTCATAGCAACACTCACAGCAGGGCAACCAGTGAGGCACCGTGTTAGGGATAATTCTCTGTTAAGACTAATTTCCCAAACCTAGTGAGTCCCCCAGCAGCTTTGCTGGATTTTTGGGGTTTATTTTTTTCTCCTGCTAAGAGTGAGACTCTTTTTCTCCCACTCTTAGACATGATTTGAGGTGTTCCTTTGACTATGTATGTGTTTTATGGGCCATGGGGTCCTTTACCCCATAGGGCTTCATGTGTTTTTGGTATGTGGGTTACACAGCACCCTCCGTGCAGTAACCCAGGGGTGTCATAGCGACCCCCAAACAGAGACTCCATACCCTGGGACTGACTACTGTCTCCCAGGGCATGTAAAGTCACCGTTGGCTTTACTAGTCTTAAATTGTGAACATAACCAGTACAAACCATCATATTGTGGACGTACTGGTCGGGGCAGTTCAATTGCCCCGGGGTCTGTTGTTCGAGGGGGCACAATCCAGTCGCCACTGACTGAGTTTTGGCTGGTGGCAGTGGATACTACTTTTTATATTCGACCGCGAATATATTCCTATAGGATTCTCCCATTGTTCGAGGCTACCACTTTTTAATATAGCCTCGAACATACCGCCGGTTTATTAAATTAATATAAATTCAACCGTTGGTATTTTTTGCTGAAACTCAGTTCCAAAATGGCATTTGTGTTCGCTTCTGTGACTCCAACCAAAGTCGAGCCCTTTGTTCCACTTTTTGGCAGGCTTCTCCACAGAAGCCTCCAAAAGTGGTGCCACTCTGTCTGGGTACCACAGGGGGTGTCGGAGGAGGTTTAGGCACCCTGGACTGAGTTGCCTCGGCAACTCAAGTCACACTCTTGTGTGATTGGCCCAGTGGTGAGCCGCCAGGCTCACCACTTAGCATGTTTGAGTGACAGCTAGGACTGATGAATGGGGGTGTTCTGCATAAAAGCAGGGCTTTGGGGACTGGAACTTGAGACGTCGCCACAGGACCAAAGAACCCGAAGAGGGAGAAGCTGAGCCGACCTGCAATGACGACACCACCGGTGGAGCCCTGCCGAACCGACCCTCCACTTCTTCCAACGACAGAGGAGATCTTCATCCCGAAGAGTCTTCTTCCTTTGACTGGTGGGGATAACCAGTTTGTCCGCCTTTTCACCTTCCCGGATCATCTCGTGGCCGCCTTGCCTGTGCCAAGCACCCCGGCAACCAGGATACAATGTTTTTCCACTACCGCGAATAAAAGGGTAGTACTTTTTACCGGAGAACTCCGCGGCTGGTTTCTTCCCTGGCAGTGCAACGACCTTCAGCTTTCCTCCATGTTGCGATCATCTCTTCCTCTGGACGAGGCCGCAACATGCACCCGCTGCCAGGAACAACTGCCCCTGCTGGAGGATCCTCTCCACTTTAAAGGTACTGTGTCCGCCTGGCTTCCCTCGCAATGGTCTGTGTGGGATGACTCTTAAAGCCTCAACTTACCACTTGGGTTGGCCCTAGGCTGGCTAACTGAACTTTTATAAACTGAACTGATTCCTTTCTGAACTCTCTGCAAGTTTCTCCAAGCTTTTTAAACTGTGTGATCTTGGGCGCATTGGTGTTCTACTCTCTCCAAGAGGGAGCCTGGCCTCTGAACTTTTTGCTCACAAGTAGACTTTGACTTTCCTGCCTTGCTGAGTGCTTCTAAAAGGATTGTGTTGTGTGCTGTTCCTAATGTCTGCCTTTTCCCTCCCTTTTTCTTAAACTTATTGGAGTGCCATCTTTAGTTAAGCTCTCACCTCTGTCTGGAAATAAGTGATGTTAACTAAGACTTGTCTAATTAGGAACAAGGGATGTATATATAATAATAGTGACTGTGTTTTTGAACTTACTTATAATAATAGTGCTAGAATGTTTCTAAGTGTATCTTTAAATAAATAATTATATACTTGTTACCAAAGCTCTGGTCAGTGTTTGCTTGTGCTACTGTATTTTGGTACCTTTCTTGTATACTCTATATACTGTCTAACTCTTCTTGAGAGAAGTCTGGCTGCTCAGCCACAGCTACCAGGTAAATCTGGGTGGTACAGACTGCTACCAATTGGGTTTACTGCCAACACCTGTAGTCTTAAGCCTTTTGCAGTGGGCCCTAAGGGAACTGCACAGGTTTCTGACTAACACACTGGTCAACCATACCACCATACTTCCTCAAAATGTTTCCAGTCAACTTGAGCCCTCATAGCTACTAAAAAAAATAACCAGGTAACCCTACTACCAAGATGTTCTGTTGCCATACTCCCAGAACCATCCAAGAACCTAATCCAGGACGACCCCTGAATCAACAGTAAATAAACAGTGATGATCACCGCTCACCATAAAGACTCCTCTGAGCCACACAAAATACCAACATAACTCTGCAGAGCCACACAAATTATTATCCTGACTCCTCTGAGCCACATACATCAGCACTGACTCCTCTGAGCCACACAAATCACTATCCTGACTCCTCTGAGCCACACAAACACTATCTTGACTCATCTGAGCCACATAAATCACTATCCTGACTCCACAGAGCCGCTTGACCCGACTAACACTAGTTACACAAATCTCTGACATGACTCCTCAGAGCCGCTTGACCAGACTACCACTAGTCACACAAATCACTAACATGATGCCGGTCAAGTGGCACAGCGAGTAGAGCGCTCGCTTTGACATCGGTGCAGAGTCTGCTAACGCAGGTTCGAATCCCGGCGGGGCCAAACTCAGCCTTTCATCCTTCCGAGGTCGATAAATGAGCACCACACACCGTGGGTAATAATAAGCAGCGCTCAGATACCTGAGGGTTTGTAGCGCTATATAAATGCCAAATTATTATTATTATTATTATTATGACTCCGCAGAGCCGCTTGACCAAACTACCACTAGTCGCATCCATCATGACTCCGCAGAGTCTCTTGACTAGCCACAACCAGTCAGTGCACACACACGTCACACTGGTTACATGCATCCCATGCAACCTCACACAGTCGTGAAACTTAACCACACAACACTTAAGAAGAGACATGTTGGTTATTAACAGGTGAAAATGCTGGAGTGTGGGCAGGGCCCTATCCACACTCCAAATAAAATAAAAAAACACATGCTTAAAATTCACATAGCAAGATAACATTTCAGTTAACTGTAATTCAAAAACCTAAAAGTCCACGTTGCCATTTCCAGGATGCAACACTAGCACCTGCAAATCCTCAAGTTTGTTAAGAAACTAACATGTCAGAAAACATAGTAACATATGTCCCACGCAACATAAGTATCTCACTCATCCAGTAAGCACCACTCATTCATGATAATCAGTAAAAGCAACATTGTATTAACATGTTTTGTTGCCTGCTAAAAGTCTCTGTTGCATGTTTGCAATGCAACCTTCCTGCAATTCCTCAATTAGTTTAAACTCAGTAGCACAACTGCCAAACGCTAAACATACAATACCATCCATGGAGTACCACAATCAATTCATTACCACTCATCCACAATTCGCAGAGAAATGACCTTTCCACTCATTTAGATTTCAAAAATGAAAAACGCTTCATATCACATAACAAGATAACATCGCCTTTCAAATGTCTGCACGGAGTGGTGGCACTACCATGGTAAGCCATACAATGAAGCCCAAAAGCATCATGCAAAATGAAGACAGCACTTTAATTCCAAGCGTACCATAGTGTAGTCTAACGCCAACCTGTGCACTCACATTGCATTTATTTCTCTGACTCAGCGCTGCAATACTTTCTTTTTTGTTGCCATTACCTTCCACGACACTATGGGAAATGTAACCTGTAACGCACACCACACCCATAGTGCTACCATCCATTACCATGTTCAGACAGGGTCAAACCGCATGATGAAACAGCACGGTGGAACTGCCTCGCACGTTCCGTGTGCCATTGAGACTTTTTTCCTCTTCTTATGGACGGCATTCTTCTTACAAAGTTAAAACACAGCTGGCACGATGTAAACAATTGATGTTCTGGGTCCGGCTCCTCTGTGTACGTCATCAAGACCACCACGCTAATATGTCCCTTCCTATTACCATGGAATGCATCACAGTCAACATTCTACTCCTGCGCCAACTCTCTCAGAGGTGAAGTGACGTCACCTTTCACACGGAAAACTCGGGGCTGACCTGAGCTCTGCCAAGCAACCGTCACTGCAGCTGAATGTCTCTGCAGCCTACCAACAAACATTTGGAGCTGCTGTACACACTCTCATAGCACACCAGGAAGCCTCATTAATTTCGGAACTTGCAGTTGACATGGCAATCATGTTTTCCTGTCTCGTAGTTCTGTGAAGGGTGTATGCCAGTCAGTTTTATTTTTTTTATTTTTTTTACTATTGGCAGTTCTTGTTCACCTGCCAGGACATCTCCAAGGAAACATTCCTCATACGCTGGGCTGTACTTCTGAAGTCTCTCCTATGGCCCTGGGGGCCAGCTTCTCCTTTAATATTATTTTAAGGGCATCCTCCTATAATCCACCCTGGATTCGAAGCAGAGCAACCGCTTTGTTGCCTCCTGGCACACCAACAGTACTTCCTCTTTCAATTCTCCTTGGGTGCCTAATAGGACAAATGATTCTCTGCCATGTGGGCACATGCTAACCCAGCGTCCGCCCTGAGTGCTTTTCCTTGCTCCTCCCAGGTGCACCAACACTTCCTCAGCCCTGGGTGGTGGGACTCTTCCATACCCATGGGGGGCAGTGGGTTCCCTCTCCTAGTACAGTCTTTCACATGAATTTCCTCCTGCTCTGCACCCCCCTCAGCAGTATCTCCTTTCTCCTTGCTATGGACCACACACACACACAGGTACCTGTTGCCTTCAGGGTTTCAGGGTCCATCCAACCAGTCCTCTTGAAGACCAGACCTTGTCACCAATTGTTATGACCCGGTCTGGATCATGGTGATATAAGAAAGGATACAGTTGCAGGTGTGCTTCATTGATGCTTTATTCCACTTCTTCAGTTACAGGTACAAATCAGGTCTCATCAAGTCTATAAGGAGATAAGAGGAAATCATGAGGGAAACCCACTGGATCACACTACCCAGGCTATCAATATTCAACTGCCTGGATTAGAACTCAATCATACACAACCACTCCAAGCGTACCTCATACATTCCACAAATGACATCACCACAAACATTCACAGGAGAAGCCAAAGGAAGGAAAGCTAATCATAAAGGAAGGCTAATCCTAACAGATACGATCCCTGGGCTTCAGTCCAAGGATAAGTCTTGCAGTCCTGTTCTGGATTAGTTGCAGAGGGTGGAGTGTAGAGGAAGGCATATTGAGAAAGAGGCTGTTGCAGTAGTCCAGCCTAGAGAGAACCAGGGCTCTGGAGACAGTGAGCTTGCTTCTGGGAGTAGTGAGAAAGGGAAGAGTCCCTTTGAGGAGGTGCAGCTGGTACTGGCACTTCTTGAGGACATCCGAGATGTGAGGAGAGAAAGAGAGAGTGGAGTTGAAGATGACAGCAAGGTTTTTTGCCTCACAGGAAAATGAAGGAGGAGGGCCCGAGGTGGGTGGCCAGAGTGAGAGAGGGAAAGCAGGGGCAGGTGTCCCAATGAGACAATCTCCGTCTTACTGGCAATAAGGCAGAAATCATTGGAGGCGCACCTATACTGAATCATGGATAGACAGTCAGGAATGAGCGAGAGAGGAGAGGAGGCTGAGGGGAGCCTGAAGGAAAGCTGAATGTCAACTGCATAACACTGAACGTTAGAGGAGAAGGTAGGGATCAGGTGGGATAAAGGGGCCAAGTAGAGGTTGAAAAACCAGGCTGAGAGAATACAGCCCTGGGGAATGCCACAGGATGAGGGAGAGGTGGCAGAGAGAAAGGCACCAAGTTGGACCTGGGTGGGGCGATCCAAGAGGAAGCAGGACAGCCAGTCCAAGGCATGATCCGTGATGCCCGGGTTCTCACAGAGCCGATTGGTCAGGATGTCATGGTTGACCGTGTCAAAAGCAGGGGAAAGTTCAAGGCGGATGAGGACAGAAGGAATGCTGGAATCACGGGTAGAGACCAGATCTTCAGAGGTGTTCAGGAGAGCAGTTTCTGTGCCTCGGGCGGCACTGAAGCCAGACTGATGGTTATGGGAGAGGGGAAAGTTCCAGGGACAAAAAAGTGATTACAGAAATAGGCAAAGGCTGGAGCAAGGGTGTCAATATGGTCCTTGATGGTTCTGGAGGAGCTGGCGAGCATCTGTGTCAACAACACTTTCATAGATGGGACTTGTCTAGAAACCTTGTCAGGTGTTATCAGAGAGAAAGAGGAGAAAGGAAGGGGAGAGGGAGAGAAGGCCAAAGGGGGCCAAGAGAGGAAGAGAGAGAGTAAGAGGAGATAGAGGACATGATGTCCTGAGCTTTAGTAGAGAAGCGAGAGGCCAAAGCAGTCCAGAGAGCCTGTTGAGGGAACAGGAGAGGTAGAGATTGGCCAGTCCCTTGCAGAGTCTAAAGAGTTTGGCCATTTGTTAGAGGCTGCAAGGATGCAGGCTTAATATGTGCTCTCTTCTTTATGAGTGTTATCGCGTTGACTGGCATTTTGGTGCAACCAGTGTAGATATGTCTAAATCTGGCCTGGCATGCTTTACTGTAATGTTATTATATGTCTACACTGGTCTACATTGTGCAGTCAGTTGGACATGTTTTCATTGTGGCATTGCATTTTTAAAAGCAAATCATTAATGTTCCTGTGCACTGTTGGTGACTTGCATATATTGGATTGGTGTTACCCTACAAAACAATTGCAAACACTATGGCTTTTTAGCCAATTTTTCTCAGAAAGTGTGCTGTATATTTCATTAAAACACATATTTGAATCTTTCTCCTAGTGCAGTGTGCGGCATACCCCTTCAGCAGCACGTTTTTGCATATTGCGCAAGCGTCGTAATCTGGGCCGGCCCAAATGCGGTGTGGCCCGTGATTTGTTGCCAAGTTGGAGGGGGGGTTCAGCATGGCTTGCAGGGGGACCGCCACATTTAGTGTTACACCACTGACCATGAGGGCCACCCCTCCTCATCTGGCATTGGGGCGGTCTTGCTGGTAAATCGTATATAGCCTGTGGGGACGGCTAGTGAGAGGGCGGGCCGGATGCTTCACGGAGCCAGGTTTCAGACATGGCTAGGGCATCAAGGTTGTGCGAGGTAAGTAGATTGTTGATGTCCAGGGCTTTTGCAGGCAGGGCATGGGCGTTGATTAAAGCACAGTTCATGGGGGCATGGAAGGCTCTTGCTCCTTGAGCCTAGATTGGGTTGTGGAGGCTAGCAAGACCATGTGTGTGAGGTTGGGAGGGTTGGCTGGGTTAGTGGCTGGGAGACGGCTGGCAGAGGTCCGGGCAGTTTTATGGGCGCTAGTCTTGGCAGAGGCTGGGTTCGTGCCTGAGGCAGCTGGGCTTTTTCTATGCAGTAGTTTGGGAGAGCCTGCTAACGTTGGAGCATATAAAGTGTTGGTATGTTGGGGCATAGAGGCGTTTCTGTCAGGTTTGGCCCCTGTAGGGAGCATTTTTTTAATAGGAATTTGGGGTCATGGGGGCATTGTTCACAGTTGGCAGAACTGGCAACGACAGGGGTATTTTTAGCATTAGTGGTCATGGGCATTGAAAAATGTTTAGCATGACTGACCCAGTTGGGGGCATATTCAGAAATTGAAATCATGGGCATAATAGCCTTGTTATCAGGTTTGGCAATGTAGGGGCATTCCTGCCATTTGAAAACAAAGGCATACTGACATTATTCATGAACTTTCCATGGCAGGGTGTATTCCTACCCTTAGTAGCATCTTGTTGATGTTGGTCTCTGGGATTTAGGATGTTCATCTGGGACCATCAGAGACTTCTGAAGTAGGCCTTTGCTTCTGGACTTCGATGGTGGTCCTTGCAGTGGGCTGGCTTTGCCCTTGCAGGTGGGCTGTCTTTGTCTGCCAGCAAATTGCTGTGTTTGTATTTGAAAATCCTGTGATCCACCTGTTAGGCGGAAACCTGTGCAGTTCCCTCTGGGACCACTGCAAAAGATTTTGGACTACAGTTGTTTGGCAGTAAACCCACTTGGTAGCAGTCTGTACCACACAGATTCACTTGGTAGCTGTGGCTGATCAGTCAGACCTCCCTCAAGAAGAGTTAGGCAGTATGTGGAGTATACAAAATAGGGCAATCTACACAGTAGGACAAGCAAACACGGAACAAGGCTTCGGTGTAAAGATATAAAGGTATTTATTTATAACAACACATCTATAGAAAACACTCTGGCACTAATACGGCAAACAACTTCAATCACAATTACTATCCGAAGAAAAAGATCATTCCCCCTAACAATAGTTCGACAAGTCTAGGTTCACCGGCATCACTTATTTGCAGACAGAGGTGTATGCTTTAACCTAGATGGCACTCTAGTATTCGTTAGGACGGGAGAGAAAAATAAGGCAGGTTATGAAATCAACTTGGTACCAATACTTTACGGACAAATGCAAGGCAAGTAAGGCAGGGTCTACTGCAGATCACAAAGTTCAGAGGCCAGGCCCACTCGGAGAGAGGCAAGGCGATATGTCCCAAAAAGTGACTCAGTGGAAATGTGCTTCGAGTCTTTATCGCAAATTGTTATGGAAAGATTGGACCAGTTCAGAACCACAAGTTAAAGAAAGCTTGGAGGCGACCCAATGGAAAGGCGAGGATTAAGACACCTCACTCTATCCGGCAGAAAGGGAAGCCAGGTGGATACGGTACCTTGTTTGTGGAGAGACAGCTCCGGCGGGGGCAGTTGTTCCTGGTGGTGGATGCACGTCGGGTCTTTGCCAAGAGTAGAGATGATCTCGTCGTCGAAGAAAAGTGAAGTCCGGTGCACCACCAGGGAAGAGACCAGCCGCGGAGTGCTCCGTCACAAGGCACCACCTTTTAGTCGTGGTACAGGGGTAGTGGCTATCCGGTTGCCGAGGTGCTCTGCACGGGCAATTCGACCACTGCGTCCTGGAGCGAAGAAAAAGCAAAGGGGACTGGTTGTTCCCACCAGTCAAGGGAAGAAACTCTCCGGCAGGGAGATCTCCTCTGTCGTTGGGAAGTGGTGAGTCGGTTCAGCAGGGCTCCACCGGAGGTGTCGTCGTTGCAGGTCGGCTCAGCTTTACCCTCATCGGATTCTTAGGTCCTGTGGCGACTTCTGAAGATCCAGTCCCAAAGCCCTGCTTTTATGCAGAAAACCCCCATTCATTCAGCCTAGCTGTCAATCAAAACACGCTAAGTGGTGAGCGGGGTGGCTCACCACTTGGGCCAATCACACCAGAGTGCGGCCGGAGTTGGCAAGGCAACTCAGTCCAGGGTGCCTAAACCCCCTCCCACACCCCTGTGGTAACCCAGACAGAATGGCACCACTTTGGAGGGTCTCTGTACAGAAGCCCGCCAAAAGTGGAACAAAGGGCTCAACCTTTGGTTTAGGAGTCACAGAGATGAACACAGACGCCATTTTAAAAACTGAGTTCTGGCAGAAAATACGATCCGACTTATTTAAGATAAGTAAACCGGGGGTATGTTAGAGATTAACGAGGAAAAATATTAACCTCCAACAATGGGAAGAATCCCATAGGGTTATATTCGGGGTCGAATATAACAAGTAGTTTCCACTGCCACCAGCCAAAACTCGACGAGGGGGGACGGGACAGTGCCCCCTCGAATAACAGACCCAGGAGTAATCGAATTACCCCTACTAATACGTCCACAATAGGATGGTTTGTACTATCTCTGTTAGTAAATTTAGGTCTAGTAAAGCCAATGGTGACTTTACATGCCCGGGGAGACAGTAGTCAGTCCCCGGGTACGGAGTCTATGATGGAGGTCCGCTAGGACGCCCCAGTGCTACAGCACGGAGGGTGCGTTGTAACACACATAGCAAAACATATGAGACCCTATGGAGTAAAAGACCCCATAGCCCATAGAACACATTGACATTCAAAGGAATTACACACATTCATGTCCAAGAGTGGGAGAAAAAGAGTCTCACTCTTGGCAGGATGGAAAAAACAAACTCCAGAAATCCAGCAAAGCTGCTGGGGGACTCACTAGGTTAGGAAATTCAGCCTAAACAGAGAATTCTCCCTAACACCACCCAGAGGTGTTGTCGGGGAAGGCTGAGGCACAGTGTGGAGCGGCACTAGGGCTGGGTGTGGGAGGGCAGGTTGTGGGATCTGGAAGCCTGACAGCTACTTTTAAATGGAGCCGAGGCTTCAGGACATCACTACTGGATTCAATCTGGACTCATGAGCAGAGCCGCAATGGTGCTCTGGTGCCCGATGGGATGACCAGAGGCTCTTTAGACCTGGTGCAACCTTCCTCATGGTGCATGAGTGGAAGTTGGCTCGAAGTACCGTTAGCCCGGTCATGAAAGGCCCTTCGATTTGGCCCTTGCAGGTGTAATGGCTTTGCCTGCTGGTGAATCACTGTGTTTGTATTTGGAAATCCTCTGATCTAATTAGAGATGTCGTGGGAGAAAGCTGCAGCGCAGTGTGGAGCTGATGAAAGGCTGTTGGTGGGATCGGGAAGTCTGGCAGGGATCTTTAAAGGAAGCTGGGGCTCCAGGACATCATTGCTCAATTCTATCTAGATTTTTGATCAGAGCCTCAATGAGGCTCCAGTGCCTGATGGAATGACCAGGTGATCTTTAGACCTGGTGTAGCCTGCCTCGTGATGGAGGAGACGAAGTTGGCTCATACTAGTGCATGAGTGAACTAAATCTGCATGAAACCACCTTGACACTGTGACATATGTACTTCTGCCCTGCAGGAGTACACGGGTGAGGAGAGGCCAATGTGCCTACTCAGCCCTCACATTTCTACATATCACAAGCTATTTCAATTGTGACGGTAAAACAGGCAAAGTTGAGACATATACCTCTTTCACCTTGTGTGATAATGGGCCTCATTACGAATCAGGCGTTAAGGGGTAAACGGCGCCGTAAACGGCGCCGACCCTTAACGCCTGATTACAAGGTCCCTTAGCGCCATGGTGATATTAACGCCTGCTTTTTGCAGGCGTTAAAATCCATGGCGCTAAGGGACCATGGTGCTAATTATGCCACCGAAATTTATGGTGGCGTAATTAGCGCCTTCCCCACTCCCATTATGCCCTATGGGGCAAAAATGGGAATGGGGAAGGGTAAAATGGGAAATGGGGATTTACTGCCCCACTCACCTTGGAATGGGGCGGTAAATCCGCCATCCACCATGGTGTAAACATAGTTTACACCATGGTGGTAAGGGTACGACCCAGGCGGTAACTTACCGCCTGGGTCGTAATGAGGCCCCATGTGTGGTGTAAATATTGTTCAGTAACAATGTAAACAGTGAAGTATAACAGTACAAAATAAAGGAATCCCCAATCAAGGTCCATTAAATAAATATATATATTACATGGCCACAGTAGTGGCCATGTAGTTATGGTTAAGTTGCTGTTTCCATAGCAAGAGCACTTTTGTGGGCGGCTTATAACTACGCTCCCCCTGGACGAATCCTCACCAAACTTTGCAAAAAAAGTATATGGCCCACTCTCAATTTATTTACAAAGTTTGGTGAGGTTTGGTCCAGGGGGGGCAAAGTTATAGGGGGGGTCCCAAAAACGTTTTTTTTGTCCATAGACATAATGGGAAAAAACTTTGCTCACGCCTACAGCCCAAACCGCTGGACGGATTTACACCAAATTTGCAGCAGGAGCGGCGGCTTGGTCCCGAAAGCGTGCTTTTTTTTAAATTTGGTGTAAATCCATCCAGTAGCTTTTTAAAAAAAGACAAAAATGTAAGTGAAAAAAATTAGTGATATCCGTGTCCGCTTCGCAGACACACTTCCCTGTTCGCTCCGCGGACAGGACGGGGATTGGGCAAGCGACTTGCGTGATGTCTGCTCTCCCATTGGCTGTAGTAAAGCATGCAGTGCATTTTATTTTCAGAGACGCCCGGCATCTTAGTTTATTGTTCGTATATTGGCATTTGTGGCAAGCTCTTCGGTGACTTCAGACTTCACAAGTGATTATCACAATGTAACAAGCGAAAATTCTGATGCGATAAGATCAGAGAGATGGAGGTGTGTGCGGCTCATATGGATTACACTTCCTGAACATGCCAGGCTGCTGCAGACTTGCAGGAGACACGCCATCAGTACACGGTGGCCTGCGGAGGACCGAGGAGTGGCTATCCCGTTCCCCCCACCCCGCTCATTACCCATGTCTCCCTCGTGTATCCCCCACCCCCTGTTCATTACCCGTATCTCCCTCCTGTACCCCCCTGCTCATGCCCGTGTCTCCCTCGTGTTCACCCCACTCCCCGTTCATTACCCGTGTCTCTCTCTTGTTTCCCCCCACCCCCCACTCATTACCTGTGTCTCCCTCCTGTATCTCCCCACCCCCGCTCATGCCCGTGTCTCTCTCTTGTTTCCCCCACCCCCGCTCATGCCCCGTGTCTCCCCTGTTCCCTCCCACCCCCTGCTCATACCCCGTGTCTCCCTCCTGTTCCCCCCACCCCCCGCGCATGCCCCGTGTCTCCCTCATGTTCCCCCACCCCCCGCTCATGCCCCGTGTCTCCCCTGTCCCTCCCCACCCCTGCTCATGCCCTGTGTCTCCTTCTGTTCCCCCCACCCCCCGCTCATGCCCCGTGTCTCCCTCCTGTTCCCCCCACCCCCCTCTTATGCCCCTTGTCTCCCTCCTGTTGCCCCCCATACCCTGCTCATGCCCCGTGTCTCTCTCCTGTTACCCCCATCCCCCACTCATGCCCCGTGTCTCCCTCTTGTTGCCCCCCACCCCCCGCTCATGCCCCGTGCCTCTCTCATGTTCCCCCCAACCCCTGCTCATGCCCCGTGTCTCCCTCTTGTTGCCCCTCATGCCTCGTGTCTCCTTTGTGTTCCTCCCCACCCCCCGCTCATGCCCTGTGTCTCCCTGCTGTTGCCTCCCACCCCTCGCTCATGCCCCGTGTCTCTCTTCTGTTGCCCTCCACCCCGTTCATGCCCCGTGTCTCCCTGCTGTTGCCCTCCACCCCCCAGACATGCCCTGTGTCTCCCTGCTGTTGCCCCCTACCCCCTGCTCATGCCCCGTGTCTCCCTCCTGTTACCCTTCACCCCCCTCTCATGCCCGTGTCTCCCTCGTGTTCCCCCACCCCCTGCTCATGCCCCGTGTCTCCCTGCTGTTGCCCCTCACCCCCCGCTCATGCCCCATGTCTCTCTCCTGTTACCCCCCACCCCTGCTCATGCCCCGTGTCTCTCTCCTGTTACCCCCCACCCCCTGCTCATGCCCCATGTCTCCCTCTTGTTGCCCCCCACCCCCCGCTCATGCCCTGTGTCTCCCTCGTGTTCCCCCCACCCCCGCTCATGCCCCGTGTCTCCCTCTTGTTCCCCCCACCCCCCGCTCATGCCTCTTGTCTCTCTGCTGTTGCCCCCCACCACCCGCTCATGCCCCGTGTCTCTCTCCTGTTACCCCCACCCCCCTCTCATGCCCCGTGTCTCTCTCCTGTTGCCCCCCACCCCCGGTCATGCGCCGTGTCTCCCCTGTTCCCCCCACCCCCCGCTCATGCCCTGTGTCTCCTCCTGTTCCCCCCACCCCCCGCTCATGCCCCGTGTCTCCCTCCTGTTCCCCCCACCCCGTCTCATGCCCTGTGTCTCTCTCCTTTTACAGGAGTAACAGGAGAGAGACACGGGGAGACTTCAGACTTCACAAGTGATTATCACAATGTAACAAGCGAAAATTTTGATGCGATAAGATCAGAGAGATGGAGCTGTGTGCGGCTCATATGGATTACACTTCCTGAACGTCCCAGGCTGCTGCAGACTTGCAGGAGACACGCCATCAGTACACGGTGGCCTGCGGAGGACTGAGGAGTGGATATCCCGTTCCCCCCACCCCCGCTCATTACCCGTGTCTCCCTCCTGTATCCCCCCACCAAATGGCCATGCACCCAACACTCTATGCCCTGGCCACAACCACCGCAGCATATCACACCCATAGAGTAAAACATTTCAACTATGGCCTATGGAAACTTTTAATGTCCGCGGACATTATGAGTGTTCTTAGAACACTTTGAACTTGAATACGAACAATACAGACAGCGTCCTCAGAACACCCCCATTTTGTTTATTTATGAACATTTCAGGACACAGGGAGAGTTCTTAGAAAATTTTCAACTTGACAACGAACAATAAGGACAGCGTCTTCAGGACACCCCCTACGAACATTTCAGGACACCACGAGTGTTCTCAGAACACATTCAACTTACCATCGAACAATACGGACTGAGTCCTCAGAACACCACCATTTTGTTTATTTACAAATATTTCAGGACACCACGAGTGTTTTTAGAACACAATCAACTTGACAAAGAACACTACGGACAACGTCCTCAGAACACCCCCATTTTATTTATTTGTGAACATTTCAGGACACCGTGGGAGTTCTTAGAACACATTCAACTTGCCAGAGAACAATACGGACAGCGTCCTCAGAACACCCCCCTTTTGTTTATTTACGAACATTTCAGGACACCGCAAGTGTTCTCAGAACACTTTCAACTTACCAGAGAACAAAACGGACAGCGTCCTCAGGACGGACAGCGTCATCAGAACATCCCCTATGAACATTTCAGGACAACGCGAGAGTTCTTCGAACACTTTCAACTACACAACGAACAATACGGACAGCGTCCTCAGAACACCCCAATTTTGTTTATTTGCGAACATTTCCGGACACCACGTGTGTTCTTAGAACACAATCAACTAGACAAAGAACACTACGGACAGCGTCTTCAGAACTCCCCCATTTTCTTTATTTGCAAACATTTCAGGGCACCGCAGGAGTTCTTAGAACACATTCAACTTGCCAGAGAACAATACGGACAGCGTCCTCAGAACACCCCCATTTTGTTTATTTGCAAACATTTCAGGACACCACGTGTGTTCTTAGAACACAATCAACTTGACAAAGAACACTACGGACAGCGTCTTCAGAACACCCCCATTTTCTTTATTTGCAAACATTTCAGGACACCGCGGGAGTTCTTAGAACACATTCAACTTGCCAGAGAACAATACGGACAGCGTCCTCAGAACACCCCCATTTTGTTTATTTACAAACATTTCAGGACACCGCAAGTGTTCTCAGAACACATTCAACTTGCCAGAGAACAATACGGACAGCGTCCTCAGGACGGACAGCGTCATCAGAACACCCCCTACGAATATTTCAGGGCACCATGAGTGTTCTTACAACACATTCAACTTGCTATCGAACAATACAGACAGCATCTTCAGAACACCCCCTACGAACATTTCAGGACACCGCGAGTGTTCTTAGAACACATTCAACTTGCCAGAGGACAATACGGACAGCGTCCTCAGAACACCCCCATTTTGTTTATTTGCGAACATTTCAGGACACCACGTGTGTTCTTAGAACACAATCAACTTGACAAAGAACACTACAGACAGCGTCCTCAGAACACCCCCATTTTCTTTATTTGCGAACATTTCAGGACAACGCGAGGGTTCTTCGAACACTTTCAACTTCCGAGCGAACAATACGGACAGCGTACTCAGGACACCCACATTTTGTTTATTTGTGAACATTTCAGGACACTGCAAGTGTTCTTAGAACACATTCAACTTTCCAGAGAACACTACGGACAGCGTCTTCAGAACACCCCCATTTTGTTTATTTGCGAACATTTCAAGACACCGCGGGAGTTCTTAGAACACATTCAACTTGCCAGAGAACAATACGGACACCGTCCTCAGAACACCCCCATTTTGTTTATTTACGAACATTTCAGGACACCACGAGTGTTCTCAGAACACATTCAACTTGCCATCGAACAATATGGACAGCGTCCTCAGGACGGACAGCATCATCAGAACACCCCCACCGAATATTTCAGGACACCACGAGTTTTCTTAGAACACATTCAACTTGCCAGAGAACAATACGAACAGCGTCCTCAGGACACCCCCTACAAACATTTCAGGACACCACGAGTGTTCTTAAAACACATTCAACTTGCCAGAGAACAATACGAACAGCGTCCTCAGGACACCCCCTACAAACATTTCAGGACATCACAAGTGTTCTTAGAACACATTCAACTTGCTATCGAACAATATGGACAGCGTCTTCAGAACACCTCCTACGAACATTTCAGGACACCACGAGTGTTCTTAAAACACATTCAACTTGCCAGAGAACAATACGAACAGCGTCCTCAGGACACCCCCTACGAACATTTCAGGACAACGCGAGAATTCTTAGAACATTTTCAACTTGACAACAAACAATACGGACAGTGTCCTCAGAACACTCCTATTTTGTTTATTTACGAACATTTAAGGACACCGCGAGAGTTCTTAGAACATTTTCAACTTGACAACGAACAATACGGACAGCGTCTTCAGGACACCCTCTACGAACATTTCCGGACACCGCAAGTGTTCTTAGAACAGTTTCAGCTTGTTTCGAACAAAACGGACACATATTGAATCCTCAGAACACCCCTCATTCAGTTTATTTAGAACATTTCAGAACACCCGTGATGTCCGCAGACAAATCAAACACAACAAGAACGTCTACCACATTAAAAAACACAACTTTCAATCTATCTCATACTCTCCCACCCTCCCCAAACACTCCTAGACACCAACACACTCTACTAAATACACATTTTAAACCAAGTTTCACTGCGCTGTCCGCGAACGTCCGCGAATCCAAGATGGCGGGCGCCACTGAAAATCTGAAGCACTTCACGCTCCACACCGTCCAATCAGCAAACACGTTGCATGTTCGCAGACATGATGTAAGCCGATCGGCCAATCAGGACACTGTCCGCAGAGTGAACAGGGAAGTGTGTCCGTGGACCTGACACAGATATCACTTATTTTTTTGACCCACTTTTTGATCATTTTTTAAAAACTACTGGACGGATTTTCACCAAATCTGCAAACGCATGCTTTCGGGAACAAGCCACTGCTCCTGGTCCAAATTTGGTGAAAATCCGTCCAGCGGTTTGGGCTGTAGGCGCAAGCAAAGTTTTTTTCCCATTCAGTCTATGGGAAAAAAAATACATTTTGGGACCCCCTCTATAACTTTTCCCCCCTGAACGAATCCTCACCAAACTTTGCAAAAAAATTCAGAGTGGGCCATATACTTTTTTTGCAAAGTTTGGTGGGGATTCATCTAGGGGGAGAGAAGTTATAAACCGCCCAAAAAGTGCTCTTCCTATGGAAACACAAACTTAACCATAACTACATTTCCACTATGTAATATATATATATTTTAATTTATCTCAACATGTACAACAGTACACTAAATAAACAAAACTACAAAAACCTGCTTACTGTAGAAAAAGCACTCAATATGCAATATAGCAAGATACTTCGCTCTGCTTAATGTGATGTGCGAGAAAAGGCAATAAAAAACAAAATGTGCAAAAAGGATATGTTCTTGAATTACAGAAAGGGATCAATGTGACCTAGCCAGTCTTTAGTGTCGAAAATGAAACTGGGGTGCAGTTATTAGTCAATAATACCTTTGCAGTATCCTACTGGTTGGACAAAGGTGAACCAGGCTTTTGGGTGCAGTTCAGTGGTACAATGCTGTTCGAAATGCAGGACTCGCAGTGGTCCAGTGGTAAACAAATGTCAAAGCGGGGTCGAACTGAAGAAAGTTGTGGATCAAAATGTTACTCGAGAGATGCAGATCTTGGAGGCCACCATATTTGGTTCAGCAGTCGATGTTCAATGGCGGACATACTGACGGAATACACGGTTGAGACATTTTTATGAGAGCTCTAGAAGGTCGCAGTTTGGAAGAGAACAGCAATGTCAGTTTGATCAGTGACTCATTCGGCTATGAATAATTTGGAGGTTTGAGCAGCGGTTCAAGCAGCGGTTCAAGCAGTGCAGGTGCAGTGGTACCTCTTTGTTCAACCTGAGCCAACAACATGCTTTTGGATAATACAGTGCAGTGGTGAATGGGATTAAATGTGGAAACAGCCAATGTAAGATCAGTGAGCACCAAAGGCAGCTCTGGCAAGTACCTGTGATTTGCCCAGTGTGCAAAAACTCATATCATGACTTGCTGTGGTTTGACAGCAGAATTTTTGGAATCCTGGTCATCTTGGCACCCAGGAGCTGTGAGTCCCACTCCAGTGTCTCAATGATAAGATGGGTACTTTTTTTGTTTAATCTCCGAAACCTGGGCGAGGCTTGCACACACTTTCAGAGGTCCTTCATCATGATGAGGTCCTAGGCACTAGAGTGGCTTGCAGATATGCAGTGTTGTTCCAGCAACAGTTTGCCACCAAAGGTCTCTGAGGATGGTCAGGGGACAGAGCTTACCTTTGCCTTGGAATACTTGCCTTCACCTCACAAATGGAGGAATTTGAAAAGGACTGCTCTACCGCCAGGGTCCAATGAAATGTTCTTGAATGTTTGAAGTCAAGAGATATTTCAAATAAGTGATGGGAGATCCCTTTTTAAAAGGCAAGTTGATTGGACTAAAGCTAGCCTGCTTTAGTGGTCCAATCCTTGTTATTGGAACTAGTGGATTTCGTCTTCTAACACATGCTTTCACCTCAAACCTGGAGGGCTTTGTAAAGGACTGCTCTCCCACTATGGTTCCTCAAAATCATCCTGAAGGATTGAAGTCCAGAAATGATTTAATTAAGTGGTGGGGGGCCCCTTCTTTTAAACACAAAAGTCTACAGTTATTGATCAAAAGCAAGCCAGTTTTAAGGTTCCAATCTGCAGCCTTGGAACAAGTGGACTTTGTCTTCTGACAAAGTCCACTTGTCTTTGGGTGCTTTGTCTTGTAGCACAAAGCACCCAAAGTGCTTTGTGCTACAAGAACTGGAGGAGACATATAGGAAAGATAGAGGTAGAGAGAAACAAAATGTTAAGAGCTCCCTATGTCTAGATGAAACCTGCCCCCTTCCCTATCAATTGAATCAAAGGCATTTGGATATGCACCTTGGTTTGAAGCTGCTCCTTTTGAGGATGGGTGTGCCCTTTGATTTCCACAGGACAGTAACCTGTGGAGTGGCTGTCTCTTTAGGGATGGTGTTACGTGTCTGTAGAAAGGATCAAAGATAGGCAATCCCCCAGAACACAGTATTGCTAGCAATAGTAGGGGCATCCTGTCCTGGGAGAATACACATACCCCTTCAACAGCAGAACTGGTCTCACAGGGCTGGCACATGTAGAGATGCTAGCCATCATACAATAAACTTAGATAAGGGTTATATGTACAGTTTTGTGTTCCACCAGGACAGCAATTTCAAAGTTATGTAGTTTTCGGACTAGGGTGCATATCTGAAAGGCAGACCCTGCACTGCAGAGACTTGACTGTTACTGCAGCTATCAAATGAACATCTACAACCTCTGAACCTGTTCTGTGCCACTGGAGATCAGGCATTGCTGATCAGGCCACTGATGCAGCAGGGCACAGATATACAATATAGTTCTGGGAGGGATTTTATGAAAGGGAAATCTGATCAGCAGATGCCCCTTCCTGAAATGGACTAGCCACATCATTGTATTAACTAAAAAACAATGCTAGGCCTTCTCCATCCTTGCCAGATGGCAATTCCTCACACATATTGAAAAATTCCTCACACATATTGAAAATAGTGATTATGTAAGATAGTGACAGTACATTTCACTATGACGAGTCTATTGATTTAGTTATTCAAATTACTTCTGAGTGAGAAGACTACTATTCAGATAGTTGACGTTAACCTACCTCCTACCTAATTCTTTTTTTATGTATTTGTTTTGGTTTTAAATGAAAAACCTTTACAAAACCTCAATAATACAGAAGAACAGATGCGAAAAGAAGGAAGAAAATTGGGATAACAAAGAAGGAGAGAAAAAAAAAAGAGAAAAACCTAATTCAGAGGTTTGGGTGAACAGGAGATTGACAAAGAAACTTGAAAATCTTGAACTAGCATATTATTTGGTTATATGTCTATTATTTGCAGTTTGTGGTCATCGCAAATAAATATTTCTTTGTCTTTGTTTCCTTGGATAGGTCTCAAATGTGCCACAGATTGCTATTCACCCATTTCATTGTGGGGGAGGTGAGAGGTTATCACCAGATTACCATGCACCAAGAGCCTCATCCACCCTCGTATCCTGCCCAACCCACCCCCCTAGGATTCCTTCTCCTCATTGTTCTGTAGCCACTCCCGCCTGAATTCGCAGCAGGCCCTAGCACTAGCACCAGGCCCAGGTCACCTGCTGCAAGGCACGCCTCTCCAAACCACTTTACTTCTAAGCCCTCTACTTCCATCTTCTGGGCCTGCTTGCACTTCCCACACCCTCCGATCCCATTAGTGGCTTGCATTCATTGCATTCCTCTTTTGTGGGCAGTACAGGAAAGACACCCCACAGACCCGAAATGTGTCAATGAGGTGCCATCGAGGTGATACATACACTACAAATCATCAAGCATGGCTCATACTAGAATATTGGCGACAATGATTTGTGCTGAAGGAGCCGTAAGGCAGCAGTTCCTTACCACATATGCTCGCTAAATGTAGAGGAATAGCCACTCATGGGAGTAGACCTTGAAAAGAGCAATATGTATTATGGGCAAGCACTGACACCTGAGAAATGTGGTTCTGTTCAATGCTATAGCAAATCACAAGGAAGCTACGCTCCTAAAAGCTTTGTGCAAATGTCTGCCAACTATATACAACAACCAAATCTTTATTACAATTCGGTATTGTAATTATGTAATTTGCCCTGCTTCAGAAGGGCACACACGTGCGTGGCATAGCTGCCTGCCTGGGCTCTCTATATGTTCACAGCATCAGGGATGTTTTCTTTACCTAGTGCAGTGCCAGGCTATTATGCAAGTCTATGTAAAAAGGACGAGTATACCAGTCCTTGACACTTAAGGGGTTAAAAGAAAATATGATGGTTTGTTGAACAATGAAGATAGTGTATGGAAAATCACAAAACAACGTACGTTTATATACACAGAATTATGTATTGTTTATTACATTTATACATACCCATTTGTGTGGGTTAGATACTTTCAAGAGAACTTCGTTATCTCGAGTGTAAACTAAATAA